>NC_090922.1:370803258-371107147 GCF_040938575.1 Ambystoma mexicanum
CAGGATCATAGTGGCAGCATGTGTCCTGCACAACGTTGCAACATGCCGGGGCCTGGCCGTGGACATGGTGGTGGCCTCACATCCCCAACCACATGCACGGCCGCTGCGCATGGGAGGGGAAAGGGCACGGGGGAGGCAGCCCGTACACAGCTAGTGGCTAATTACTTCACATAGAAATCACACCCCTGTGGAGTGCACGCTGCCCTGGCACATACCATCTGACAATCAATGATGACTCAACCTGACACTGATCCTGAATGTCTGGAGAATCAACCGTCCAAACCATATCAGCCTGAGATTGTTCACCTGGAAGTGTTACAATGTGTGCATCCCTACCTACACAGACACCACCAATGCAGTTTCGTGAAAAAACACATTCATGCAGCTAAAATGAATACCCACTTGCAAAATGCAACATGAGGACAGTGCCATGTCACCCAACCCATCCCCAGCACCGCCACACGACACACCGTGCCATGTCATGCTATGTGCAGGTAAACAAAGTAATCCCCACAACATGACACAAGTGTCACAATGTACAGTGTCCCTAATTGAAACTCGCGACACCTGAAATGCTCACAGTAATGCAGGACCAACAACACACTTGAGCAGGTATTTAGCAATAACACTTATCAGCCACTGACCCTCTAAACTACCATTAACATGACATTACGAATGTAAGGAATTAGTAGTCTCACCACCTCGAAATGCCTGCACTCCCACCACTTCCAACTGTACAGTGTTGCTGCCATGTAGAGTTGTAGGTGCACTGCTGCCAACATGGACCCCATCTCCAAAGTACAGGGCCTTGTGTATATATGAGGAAAGGACCTGCAAATTAGGAGGTAGACACGGATGATGAGTTACACATCAATGCAACATGCAGTGTACAACACAACAGCAATATGCACTAGGAATGTATACACAGTATTGACTAGACTACCCATACATGTAGTGGGAGTCTAATGTCACCATGTACGTCAATGTCACTTGGGCACACCCTTTGCAAGCCCATGGAAATGGGAAGCAGGAGGGGTGTGTGTGACAAAAACCCAAGCATCTGAACCAAATACATGACAAGCCTGCATGTGCCCAGCCACAATGCAGCGTATGCCCACAGGAGCCACAGAAGGCAACACATTGTCCCAAAAAAAAAATGTAAAGAAAAACAAAAAAAAAAGAAAAAAAAATCAAAAATGGCCATTAATGGGCCCGGGGGGGGGAGTTGGGGAGCCCACCCAGGAGGTCCGAGGACAGGGTGCACACCAAAACCCACCTGTGTGGATCTTGCGAAAAAAACACCTCCATTGTCTCATGGCCCACACGGCTACCCTATTGTGGGAGTATCACTGCTGTCGCTATTATCACCCTGTGCAGCTGCATCCGGAGGTGGTTGCACTATGGGAGGCAGCGCACGCAAGGCCCTAGTCTGTTCCTCCATGGCTGCAAGCATGCGGGTGTGGTAGGTCTCGTTCTGGAGGATGAGTGTGCGGAGGTCCCCATGCAACAACTCACGGGATGCCCGGACCTCCGCCCTAGTTGCCTGCATCCCAGCTGAGAGCGTACGGGTGAGACGCTCCAGCTGCTGTTCTGTCCTTCAGTTTGTTGAAGCCTCAAGCTCAACAAGAGTCGTCCTGAGGTGAAGGAGCTCCAGCCTCAGGGCTTCCCTGTGGCCCTGGGACTCTATGGAGATGGCTTCCTGCAGAGTCGCCAGTGCCGCCCGCCTGTCCCTGTTGGACGCCAACATGTCCTCCCTGTGTGACTGGCAGATGGAGTCGGTTGCCTGCTGTAGTCGCTCCATCAGCCTTTCGGGGGGGACAATGGAAGTGGCCACCCTATCCATGGCCTGAGCCATCATCTCTGATGATGCTGCCTGTTGGGTTGCCATACCGTAAATGGATTGCTCCCATGCGGTATTGCCAGGTGGCGTACGGCCACCATGTCGGCGGGCACCACACCTGTCTGGGGCAAGGCGAACTTGCTGTGCCGGCACTGCCTGAGGCTGCAGGACTGCATTCCCCCTCTGATCTGCTGACCCAGGAACAGGATCAGATGTCGCGGAGTGTGACCCTGCATCCGTAACCACCAAAGGCGTAGCTGCCAACACTGACATCCCCATTGAGGATTCTGACCCTGGTGCAGGTGGGTGGGACAGAACAGAATCCCTCCCAGGAACACTCACCTGCGACGGCACGTAGGTCTCATCATCCGAATCAACACCTGAGTACAGCTCGGGGGAGGTGCAGCCAGAGACACCCCTTGAGAGCACGACCTGCAGCACTTGTGGGTTCTCACCCACCACCACACCACGTCCCTCACTGGTGGTCGGTCGGCCCTCGGACCCCTCCTGGGTCTGCACCATCTCCACAACCCCAGCAGTATCAGGTGTGTCTTCCCCTGCAAAGACATAAAAGCAAACAAATGGAAACAGGCATTAGCACCATGGCACACAATGAGGGCTGAGAAGCAACAGAACCAGTACTTGATTGACACATGTCCCACATGACTAAAACCCTCCCATGCATGCACCCTCACTGCGTATGAAGGGCAGGCAAATGGCACACACTGATGACACCAAGATGGAAGATGAACACATTTTCTGCATGCTGCCTGGCAGTGGCATCACACATTGGCCTTTGATTGCCAGGTGAAATACACATGCCATCACACAGATGGCATGTACCATTGCTATTGAGTGAAGATGGAGAGGAGGGCAGCACTTATTCATTCAGTCCAGTTCCCGCATGTAATAGCTTTTCTAATTCAAACAGGTCTGATTTTTCACCTGGAGCTGCCATTCCAAAATGGTCCGATTGCACAGGGACATGTGTGAACAAATGATATCCAGGTAACAAAGTCACTCCACTTTACCATAGCCATGTCAGACATATGACTAGAGGACTGAGAAATGACTAGTAAAAGTGGTGGAATGCAAACAATCTGCCTGAATGAACAGAGAAAAATAAGCAACAATGCTGTGGCAAGGTGACACTTCAAGGGCAAGTGGCGTGCTGTTGGGCTAGATGTCTACTGTTGGCAGAAGGGATACTGCTATGGCCAAATGCTGCTGCGCAGAATGTATTGCATGAAGCACATGGGTGACCCAAACGACTCAGGCGCACACACCCTCACCTGGCACACAAACAGAAGCCCTCACACACACACCATGCACATGGATGACAAACACATGCATGTGCACTCACCGGACAATGCCTCATAATCAGGCAGATCTCCCACGCCTTGGATCTGTTCCTCCGTGACGTAGGTCCCAGCGACTGACTCATGTGGAGTGAGTTCCATGTCTTCTACTGGAGACCCACCTCCAGTCACTAGAGTTGCGGCATGACTTGAGGCCAGCTTATTCTTTGCCCTGCGCTTTAGGTCATTCCAGCGCTTATAGCAATCATTGGCTGTGCGCCTCACGATTCCAAGGGCACTTATGATGTCTGCAACGGTCTGCCAGTGTGCCTGGCGTTGTGCAGGTGTGGTCTTGGATCCTGCAACAATGACCATCTCGTTATCATGTGCGGACACATACTCGACAAGTGCATTCAGTTCGGCATCCGTGAAGCTGGGCTTCCTCGACGGGCCGGACTGTGTAGCCGTGTCTGGGGCATCAGCCTGTGCCGGACGAGCACTCTTCCTCTTCCGCTTGGAAGGTGGTGGTGATCCTGAGTGTCCTGCGCCGCTCTGGACACTAGGGGCAGGAGCCCTGGTGGACTCTGTATCAGGAGTGTGGGATTGCACACTCAGCATGGGAGTTGGTGCAGGCATTGGCTCAAGTGTAATGGTTTCAGGGGGAATGTCAGCAGGATGGACTAGGACCGACACTGTCCTGGCTGGGTGTGTGAGAGCTGGGGTGGATAGAGCCGCAGCTGCCCCTGCAGCCTCTCCACCCTGCCTACTTGGGGCAGCAGATGACCTTGCTGCCCCTGATCCACGTGGCCTGATGACATCAACGTGCACCAGCGCACGTGTCATAGGCCTGCTGACCTGGAAGTCAGCCATGGAGTTAGCCAGGTCTGGTGCCACAATGGGCTGGTCCAACAAGGGCTGAGCATGGATGGTGTCAACCACATCAGCCTCAACCAGGGGGGGGGGTTATGGGTGCCCTTGACTGGTCCTCCACACATGGGGGGACAGGGTCACCCTGCAAGTAACGACCACGTCCCCTACCGGATCCACCACGGCCACCACTTGTGGCTCGTCCACCTTTGCCAACCTTACGGAATCCTCGCCTCCCAACCATAGCACTGATGTTAATGTGCGTATGGGAGTGGCTATAAACTATTGTCCTGGGCAATTGGGGGTCAAAGGGGTTGGGTACCAGATGGTAATTGTACCCTAGTGCTCTAGCAAGGCTGAATGTGACCCCTGGGGAAAGATGACGGGTCACGCAACGCACAGGAAGCCCAAAAAAGGGAGATGACGTGCACGCAACCCCTCCTAGACCACGTGTGCGGAAAAAAAACCTGCACTACGCTGTGGCACCCAGTAACACAAGAATGAACGTATGCGTGTCACACGCAGCCTAGAATGACCTCTGAAGGGGTAGGCTACACACGGAGCAAGCACAGATGTTAGATACGTGCGTGACTCACCGTCTGCCAGGAAAAAGAGCGTGAAAAAGAAGCGCGTTTGGTTGGCAACACCCCCGCCAAAAGAAGATTTGTACGCTGTCTGAGGAGACAGGACAACAGTAGAAGGGAACACTGTTTGAGGGAACAGGCCCAGGAAAACCAGAAAAAGAGAAAAAAGAGAAAAAGCTGTCAGAGGTAACAGGGAGTACGAACTTGAAACGCCATGAAGTAAATCATGTGTGAAACGACAAGAAGTAAAGAATTCACCCACTCGCTCTCCACGAAAAGCACGTACAAGGAAATGGTGTTCTACACGTACCTTTTATGCAGGCCCACACGTCCAGCGTCACTTCCGCGTGTACGCGCTAGGGCCATTTCCACCAATTACAGCTTTGTCACTTCCGCGTGTACCCGCTGTATCCACCAATTACACGCTTTGTCACTTCCGCGGGTATGCGCTATTTCCACCAATTACACGCTTTGTCATTTCCGCGGGTACGTGCTGTTTCCACCAATTACACGCTTTGTCACTTCCGCGGGTACACGCTGTTTCCACCAATTACACACTTTGTCACTTCCGCGTGTACGCGCTTTTTCTACAATTTACACGCTTTGTCACTTCCGCGTGTACGCGCTATTTCCACCAATTACACGCTTTGACACTGGGACGTGTCTTTCATTTTTTTAACACGCAAAATTTCAAACGTGTGCCATATTCAATGTGCACGTGACTTCATAGACCCGCATACGCTGGTGGCCTGTGGGCCAATGAATGTACAGACGTGTGCTGACGCGCTTACGCGCTAAGGGCCTTTCCTCGAATTACACGCAGACGTGCAGGATTTTCACGTGCAAAATCACTCCGTATCAAGCTGGCCACGCGTTCACACACGGAAGACCACGCTCCTGCCCAGAAGGCCGAATTACTGCCCCCCAGAGCCCTGAGCACGCTCCCACCTGCCATCTGCTGCTGCCTGACTGCCTGCTGCCCACGTGCCCTGCCATTTGCTGCCTGCACATCAGCCAGGGGTGCTGTTGCTGTGATCACCCCTGCTGGAACCGGAGACTCCCGACTGCTTTTCCATCGCCCCACAGCCCAGCCCCAGGACCCAGTTGCCCACCCACTCCTGCCTCTGGGGTTGCCATGTCGGGCACTGCAACATCTGGCACCAGTGGCAACCCCCGGCCAAGGAGGCAGAGGGGCACCAGCTTCACTGCCACCGAAGTTGGTGTCCTGGTGGAGCATGTCCTGGGGCAGTATGAAGCCCTCTTCGGAAGGTTGTGCGCCGACAAGGAAGGACGGACTCGGATCTGGATGGACATCGTGACTGCCATCAACGCGGAGGAGGTGGCAGTCCGCGACTACGAACGTGTCAGGAAGCGCTGGGCGGACTTCAGGTCCAGGACCCTCAACAAGGCTAGGCGCCTCCTGAGGGCAGCGGATGCTAAGGGGCGCCGGGGCCACTTGTCGGAAGATCAGATGAGGGTCCTGGAACGCATATCCCCAGCGCTCCTCGTCCAGGTCCTTGAGAGGCAGACCCATCTGGAGTCGAGCGGTAAGTGTACATGCATACTGATTGTAAGCTGTGCGTGTGGTATGCCAGGAGTGTGCAGGTTGAACATGTATTTTTATGTGGGCAAGTAGGGGGGGTGTACAGGGCCGTGAGGGTGACACATGCGAGGGGTCTCATGTGTGACACATGGATGGTGCTTGTGTGTGTGGGCTTGCATGGCACAGGATGTGGAGGAATGATTGTCAGGTGTGACATGGATGTCGATCGGAACACTGCGACAGTTGGCGGAGGTGTACACATGCATGCACGTTTGGTGGTGTGTGTGCATGTGTAGTGTACTCCCTAAGTTGCATGTGATGTGTGGATGACCTTTGGCTGCTCATGCTGTTGTATGTGAATGGATGGTGCTGGCTGTTGCAATATGCCTGTGGTATGGCTCATGTGTGCAAGTTGAAATGACATGTGTGTTGGGGATTGTGATGCCATGTCTGAGGTTTACCAATGCCACTCATGTATGACTGTCATGTGTGTATGAGTCCATTGGACAGTGCCCTGATGCCTGTGTTTTCTTTCTCCCTGTCTGCAGCGTCAACTGATGAAGAGGGTGGAGAAGGTGCTGTGGAGCACAGCGGCAGGGGTCGCACCATCAGCCGGAGACGCAAGACCCGGATCCCCTCCCAGGTTCTGATCTCGTCGGGGAGTGAGGAGTCCGGTGCCATGTCCCAGGCCGCAGCTGCCGAGGGGAGGTCCAAGAGGTGGAGGTTGGAGTTGGACTCCTCGGCAGCAGAAGGGGCAGCTGGGACCCCACAGGGCCCAACGGAGGAAGATGGCACGGAGTCATCCCGGTTGGTGGGCGGTTTGGAGGAGGAGGAGGCCGTGCAAGCGACAGAGGCGGGGTCTGGAGGTGGGGATTCCACTGGTGCTAGTGGTGCAGTGCAGGATCTGGGACAGGATGCAGCACAGGCCACCGCGGAGGTGCCTGTGTGCAATCCTGTCACTGCTCCTGTCACTGCATCATCTTGCACCAGCGGGGATGCCTACCTCCAGACCCGTTCTCAGGGAGGGATTGGCTTACAACACCTGGCCTTCCTCTCCCTGCAGATGTGGCTATCCTGCACCAGGTTGAGCCTGTCCAGGGTGGGGTGGCGTTGCATCAACGGGCCATGCGAGCTGACCTGCAGTCTTTTCATGATGAGTCTGCACGTCTTCTTGCATGGCTCGTTGACTGCGTTGACCCACTGGGACAGCTCACCAGGGCTGGATTCCTCCGTTTCCTGGACCTTGTTCCGACCCCCTCCTCCACGGAACCCCCTATGCCCCAGTCGTCCTCCATGCCATCTTCCCACCCATGTGTCACCTGGGTGCCCTGTGGAGCTGCCTCCAACCGTGTGGCCAGGCTGGTGGACAACAGATCCCTGCCACAGTCGGGAGTCGGACGTCCAGCAGGGGTGGCCACATCAACGACTGCACCCCAACTGGAGGAGGATGTGCAGGCACCACCGGTCAGGGCACATGGACAGCAGCAGCTGCAGCAGCAGGAGGCTGTAGGTGGGAGCCACGATAGCTCGGGGCCTTCAACATCGGAGGGGCAGGCTTCGGCCGGAGGGCAGGAGGACCCTGGACGGGAAGTGTCTTCCGTGTGGCAGCGGTTGGGCCAGCAGATAGGTGCGGAGCGGCGGCAGGCGGAAGAGGCGCGGCTCACGATGGTCAGGGCGGAGAACTCCATGCGGAGGGCCCTGAGGCGGGCCGAGTGCCTCGAGGCAATCCGCAGGGAGTTGGAGGTGAACATGTCGGCCTCCCTGCGGACCCTCGGGGCCATGGAACAGGACCGCCTCCGGGACATAGACGAGGAGTTCGATGATGCCCTGGCCCGGAACACCACTAAGTGAGCCGCTGTACTGGCCCGCCGCCATTGTATATAGTTATTTAGTGATAGGTTTCCTTTATAGTTTATTTTTATTTGGAGTCGACGGACACTGCTCCTCCTTTTGTATATATTTCCATTTTAGATAGGTTTTTTGGTAGGTTTAATTTCTTCTGTTGGGATGATGGACCCTGAATACTTTGTACATAGTTGGACTTTGGATTTGGATATTTTTTTTTACTATGGATATTTTTTTCCATGGAGCAATGGTTTTCATTTTCTTTTTTCCCTTCATTTCCTTTTTATGGACTTGAACTTTGGAAGAAATTTTTTAGGATTATCATTTATTGATTTTAATTTGAAAAGGGACAGCCAGCTTGATTTTGTTATTTTTTTTACTTGTGTATTTTGTTTCATTTTGATTGCCATTACTGTTGTTATTAATACATTATTTCGATTTTTTCATTCTTCAATGTGTGGTTTCATCTCATTGTTTTCATGCATGTCATGATATGGGTTTTCAGGTTCACTTGCAACCATTGTGTGTGTGTGAGACACATGTGTTGATTTACATTGTTTCCATTGGAGTAGTATCATGGGTGCATGTAATACTTGGTTGTGTCTTTGGGCTGTGGTGGCTGGCCATGAGGCCCATGCTTGAGGATTGTCAGGGCCTGTGGGCAGGGGGACATGGGTGGGAGCCTGGTGGGGGATGCCCATGGTGGCTGGGGGTGGGGGTCATAGGGGACATGAGTGGGGGCCTGGTGGGGGATGCCCATGGTGGCTGGGGGTGGGGGTTATAGGGGACATGAGTGGGGGCATGGTGGAGGCTGCCCCTGCACTGCTGGGGGTTGGGGGTGGTGGTAGACATGAGTGGGGGCCTGGTGGAGGCTGCCCCTGCACTGCTGGGGGGTGGGGGTGATAGGGGACATGAGTGGGGGCCTGGTGGAGGCTGCCCCTGGTGGCTGGGGGGTGGGGGTGGTGGGAGACATGAGTTGGACATGAGTGGGGGCCTGGTGGAGGCTGCCCCTGCACTGCTGGGGGGTGAGGGTGATAGGGGACATGAGTGGGGGCCTGGTGGAGGCTGCCCCTGGTGGCTGGGGGGTGGGGGTGATAGGGGACATGAGTGGGGGCCTGGTGGAGGCTGCCCCTGCACTGCTGGGGGGTGGGGGTGATAGGGGACATGAGTGGGGGCCTGGTGGAGGCTGCCCCTGCACTGCTGGGGGGTGGGGGTGGTGGTAGACATGAGTGGGGGCCTGGTGGAGGCTGCTCCTGGTGGCTGGGGGGTGGGGGTGATAGGGGACATGAGTGGGGGCCTGGTGGAGGCTGCCCCTGCACTGCTGGGGGCTGGGGGTGGTGGTAGACATGAGTGGGGGCCTGGTGGAGGCTATCCCTGCACTGCTGGGGGGTGGGGGTGATAGGGGACATGAGTGGGGGCCTGGTGGAGGCTGCCCCTGCACTGCTGGGGGGTGGTGGTGGTAGACATGGGTGGGGGCCTGGTGGAGGCTGCCCATGGTGGCTGGGGGTGGTGGGAGACATGAGTGGGGGCCTGGTGGAGGCTGCCCCTGCACTGCTGGGGGTGGGGGTAGTGGGAGAAATGAGTGGGGGCCTGGTGGAGGCCGCCCATGGTGGCTGGGGGGTGGGGGTGATAGGGGACATGAGTGGGGGCCTGGTGGAGGCTGCCCCTGCACTGCTGGGGGGTGGGGGTGGTGGTAGACATGGGTGGGGGCCTGGTGGAGGGTGCCCCACAGTGCTGGGGGGTGGGGTGGGTGGGAGACATGAGTGGGGGCCTGGTGGAGGCTGCCCCTGCACTGCTGGGGGGTGGGGGTGGTGGGAGACATGAGTGGGGGCCTGGTGGAGGCTGCCCCTGGTGGCTGGGCGGTGGGGGCGATAGGGGACATGAGTGGGGGCCTGGTGGTGGCTGCCCCTGCACTGCTGGGCAGTGGGGGTGGTGGGAGACATGAGTGGGGGCCTGGTGGAGGGTGCCCCACAGTGCTGGGGGGTGGGGTGGGTGGGAGACATGAGTGGGGGCCTGTTGGAGGGTGGCCCATGACTGCTGGGGGGTGGGGGTGCAAGGGGACATGAGTGGGGGCCTGGTGGAGGGTGGCCCACAGTGCTGGGGGGTGGGGGTGCTGGGGGACATGAGCAGGTGTGCAGGATAGTCCCCTGTTTTGTGGGCTGACTGCAGGGGCCGTGGAGGGTGTACAGGGAACACCTGTGAGGATCCACCCAGCCTAATCGCGTGTGTAACTTCCCGCGCACCCCTGTAATACACGTACCCAGCCAAATCGCGTGTGATAATTCCCGCTCACCCCTGTAATACATGTACCCGGCCAAATCGCATGAGATAATTCCCGCGCACCCCTGTAATACACGTACCCAGCCAAATCGCATGTGATAATTCCCGCGTACCCCTGTAATACACATACCCTGGCTAATCGCGTGTGAAACCTCCCGCGTACCCCTGTAATACATGTACCCAGCCAAATCGCGTGTGATAATTCCCGCGTACCCCTGTAATACACGTACCCTGGCTAATCGCATGTAAAACTTCACGCGTACCCCTGTAATACACGTACCCTGGCCAATCGCGTGTAAAACTTCCCGCGTACCCCTGTAATACACGTACCCTGGCTAATCGTGTGTAAAACTTCCCGCGTACCCCTGATATAAACGTTACCCGCTTTGCGTTCCTTGTTTGGCAGCCCTGTAAACTGGTCCAGGGTTAGCGCAGCCCTTTGCGATGATTTAGCGATTTTGATGGCTTTTCCTTGCACGAGGGCGTTCTTGGGGGCGTTACTGGCGCTGCTGCAGGGTCGCTGCGATACTCTGCGCCACGGCTGGTTTGGGAGCCTAGAATCCATGAATACGCTGTGCGCGGAAATCGGTTTTAGCGCACGCGCCTGGCGCAGACGATCGCACGCGGACACTCTGCGCCAGCCGCTTGTGACACTTTTCTGCGAAATTCTATGAATTACCCTGTCAGTTTATTTCATTTCCAAACTACCATGCATTTCCATCAATATGCACCAAGTTTATATGATTGACTGGTTTGCACTAAATGTTAGTATGGGAATCTGTTATATGTTAAATGGATAAGGTAAATTAGTATATTAGTTTCATGTTAGTTTTATTTTTGGGTCAACTCAGCCCACAACTGTGGTATCGTGGAGAAAAGTGATCATTTTCTAGCATGTGTTCTGTGCATTCCCAACATTGGCATCTATTAGATTCAACCCGAGTCTCATACCCTTGAGTCACACATATGAGTCTCACACCCTTGGCCCTAGTTAAAATTCAGACCTTTGTAAAAATGTAGATAATTAAATGTGGAGCTACCTTGTTGAAATTCAGAATAGGAAACATTCTTTTCCTATTACATTTACCTACAGATGCCAAGGTAGGAGGCCACTAGGTAACTGCTGGGGCACAGGAGTCCCAAGGGTGGGGTACATCTTAACTGTAAGGTCTCTTTAACAAAGCTTTTTCTGTGAATTGAATAGTTTTTTTTTAAGTGAAACTGTTTCTTAATGTTACATCAATATATATAAATTATGAATTAGTGCTCCTTTAACGTATATAAAACAACGATAAACCTCCTTCAACAAACATATTTTTTGCAAAGCATACTTATGTGTATTGTTATAGGCAGTGCATGCCGGGAATGCAAGTCATTGTTTAATTGCCACATAATTACCAAGATTCAGTTGGCAATATTTTCTGACTCAGTCTGGAAGTACCCCACAAAGTCGTTCCCTAGCCTGTTTGTTGCACCACCCAGGGTCAACCACAGATAAGGGTGCTTAAGACTGCAAGTCTTCTGGTGACTGCCAACCCAGGAGAGATGTAGACAGCCAACAAGACAATCAGCCTGCAGCACTGTCGGCAAAACACAGTAGAGATAGTCTGGCCAGGAACAAACCAACCATGACCCCAGCAAACCACCCCGGTTATCCATTGCTCCTACCCAGCATCCTAGTTCAGTGTCCACTATACCATCATAATGTAATCAATGACCAGTGCTCATGGCTTGCATGGCCAGTTTCCACAATCTATGGGCATGGGCTCCGGCCATGCTGCATACCCCAATAGGCAAATCAGAGTTGACATTCATCCTTGCCAAGGGCCAGGCCCACTGCCCACAGCAGAAACGTTATATCAGTATTTTTTTGTACTAACATTTCAACACTTTCAAAAAAGTAAAACACAGGGCAGATTTGCAAAAGAATCCTTTCAGGTCCTTGCTAATGCTCTTGGCACAAGTTTGCTGGAATCCAGTCCAGCATTCCCGGCAGCAGCCGCAAAGCAGATGTCTCTTTTTCCCATTTAAACCTAGAGCTTGGGGCATGCCGTATAAACCAATAAGTAAATCAGAGTAGTCATTCCTTCTTGCCGAGGGCCAGGCCAATTGTCCATGAATAAAACTTATATCACTATTTTCTGTGCCACTGCACATACCAGAAAAGTTATTTCGCTATTTTTTGAACTTACGCTTCAACACTTTCAAAAAAATAAAACACGGGACAGATGTTCCTCGCACAAGTTTACTGAAATCACGTCACACATTCTGGCTACAGCAGCAAGCAAAATTATGTTGTCCCATTTAAACCTAGAGCTTCAGCCATGCTGCATGCCCATTATTTGCTTACTTTTGGACTTTTGGACACTTTGCAAAAAAAAAAAAAAAAAGAAATTGCAAAGCATGCTTTCAAGTCCTCACTGATGCTGCTCACGCAGGTTTGTTGTAATTCAGTACAGCACTTCAGGCTGTAGTCACAAGCAAAATATTGTTTCCCATTCAAACCTGGGGCTTCGGCCATGTTGCATGCCCCAATAATCAAATCAGAGTACACGATTATGAAGTAATTGCAGGACGGTAGAATGCATAGAGTTCTGCAATTCATCTAGTACTTTAAATTGATTACCCTGCTGCTAGTGAAGGGGTGCTTTTGTGAAGGTGCCCTTCCTTCTTCAAGTGTTGGCTTTCAAATAGGAGTGTGAGCCCTGTTCACCTTAGTGCTTAAGTAACTATTGACGTAATAAAGCAGCCTTGAAAAACATGTTTGGTGCTATATTTATTGTTAGAAGTCAGCTGACACATGTTTCGACTCTCTATGGTCTTTCTCAATGCATGTTGACCAGCCGTTACTGTGAGGTTGTGGAAATTAGTCCGGCATGCAATCCTAATATTTTGCCCCTGTATGTTTGGTTAATGATTTGAAGGGGTTGCCTGGTGACGACGTGGGTACCTAGTTCTGCATCCTCTGTGAATATCTGCTGATTAGCATTGTTTTCGATGTATGCAGCGGTAGTCATGGCAAACTCCTATGCAGTACTTTGAGCTGTAGCCACAGGCAAAATTTTAGCCACAGGTAGATTTTATTTTCCTATTCAAACCTATCAAATTTTGAAATACTTTACCACATATCCAGTCCCTAGTGGCCATGCCCATTTTGACCTGATTGCCAGTCCGTTGTGGCCATGGCCATTAACCAGATTGTCTGGCCACTGCCCATGGCCACATGCCATTGTTAAGTGGCAGTTGGTGGGTGGCAGTTCAATTTGTTGATATGCTGCATGTAAAGGTTTTTAAGTGATTGGTGGATATATGTGTGAATGGTTTAAAGTAGGAATTGAGGGAGTGTTACAAACAGTACAAAGAGTAGAAGGGCTGTCGTGTGTGATAGTGTGCATGTGCAATCCAGTTTTTTTTAGTAAGGCATGGGCTAGACAGGGGAATGCAGAGACTGTTAATAGTCATAACATGCAATGGATTATGATGTTTATTGTATACTAGAGAGAAGTATTGATCGCTCTTTTCTTGTTCTCTTGTATGCATTTGTCCATTATTTCCATTAGCCCAGTAGAACATGGTAATGGGAATGTTGGCGTATCTTATTGAATTAAACTACTTTACTAAAAAATGTAAAGTTGGTGTAGTCTATAAGCTTATTTTTTTTTAGTTCCATGTTTTTAACTGTGCAAGGTTGTTCCTAAACAAACCTTTTTTAGGTTGTTTTTTTTTTCTTTTCTTTTTTCAGGAGCAACCAGAAAGTAAATATGAACGGGCAGGTGAACAGGAGAAGATGTTGGGTGTTTGTTAAATATAAGCTAGGGGGGAGTGTTTCTCATGCTCCTTTATTACAGCCTCGAACACACTTTGAAACTGTACCACCAGGCACAGTGGCATGTTGCAGTATATACAGAGTACTGTTGTCTTGGAAAGATATGGATCAACAGCCTCTTTTATGGCTTGCAATGTAGCTGGCGGGATCTTGTGCCCTACAGTTGTAGCCGTTGTGGTGGCAGTATTGCTAGAGGAAGACAGCATACTACTTCTTGAGAAAGGAAAGTAAAGCAACAGCTTTTCTCATAGCATCCTGGTGATTGGATTTGGTGTGGTGGCGCATGGAGCAGGCCCCGTAGGAGTACTACTAAGCACTCAGTGCATTTTACCTTGTTAGCCTTAGCCTTAACCTTTGTTACACCCCCAACGATGTTAAGGAACTGCCACACCCACACACGCGATTCTTTCCAGGTGCTTGAAGTAGGAATTTCTTCTACCTCATCTTCCTAGTTATTTTGATTGTTTTCTGCATGATTGCACTTTTGCATTGTCCAGGCCCTACAGCTGGCGGTGGTGGTGGCGTTGGTGGCTCCTGGGAAGGAGGGATGGCTATGGCTGATGCGATTTTTGAAGTTAACTAGCAGTTGTGCTTGTATTCTTCAAAGCATGTGCTCTATCATGGATTGTAGATGGAAAACCAGTAAGAATAGGTCTATGAGCTGTGCAAGGGTAGATTTTCAACTTGAAACTTTAATTTGGCTGCAAATGCAGTTTCAAACAGTTCGCAAAGCATGGACGCATTCGTGAAGCGTGGACCCGTTCACAAACAAGTCATCATGATGCACATACATGCACAGTCCTGTGATGCTGTTTGTGATGTCTGCTGTGACGTCAGACATTCACCGACGTTTTTGTAAAAAGTTGTAGAGAGTTCATAGAAGTGTTTAGAATGTTACTAGTAGGTGGGGAATGGCACTTTTTTTTGCTGGAAGGTTCCTGTAAAAAGTTGCAGAACGTTTATAGAAGGGTTTAGAATGTTACAAGGAAGTGGTGAATGATGGCATCGTTCTTTGCTTGAAACTTTATCTATTGGATGAAAATGCTGATATATTGGGGGTGAGTATGATATTAGGAAGTTGTAGCAAATTAGGGTGCACTGGTAAAAACCTATGAAATTCAGTGAAAAACTTTGTTTAACGGACATTATAGTTAAGGTATACTAATAAAAACCTATGCAATTCAGTTAAAAAACTGTGAAAAAACATTGTTAAAGGGATGTTTTGTTTACAAGTAAAACCAAAACCCCTCCAGAAATATGCCAGTTATGGTAAACTAAGCAACCATATCCCACACCACCACGTGCACTGCTAACACTCACACCCAGGACATGAATGATGACATCACAAATGTCATTGATGATATCGCTGATGGCATCAAAGGGCCGATTCATGGAACAAATGTGCGCTGAAAATCCCAGCGCAAGCAGGCGCAAGGAGGCGCAAGCGTGAGAAAGCAAGCGCACGCGCACGCGTGCGATTCAAGGAAGGCGCCTCGCTTGTTTCCCACTGGTTGTGCGCCAAATCGGTGCATGTCACACGCGGGCACACACATCATCAAACGGCGTGCGCTACGCGCACAGCAAAAGCGCACATAACGCAGCGCGCACAACAAAAGTAGGCGGAACAGTGGGCGTAACACGCGGAATGGCGAATAACGCCTGAAAAAGAAGGCGTAACTGGGGAAGTACTGCAGGGAACTACACGGAACGCCCACACGCACGCGAACAACCCGTATTCATGGATTCGAATACGGGAACCCCGCACACGGCACAAGACGCACTCAGGCATGAATGCGTCCGCCACACGAAGGCAGGCAGAAGCTTCCCTGCGCACAGTATAAAAGTGCGCGCAAACAACAAACACGTATATACAGCTACGATGAATGCCCCATTTGGCGCAGCACTGATCGTGGGACACTGCAGGAGCAGGAGAATAGCCAGGGCACGCATTTTTTCACCACGGACAAGCCTTTTTGGGATGCCTGACGACCAGGTCTACGGCAGGTATAGGTTTCCACCCCGTATCATCCTAGACCTGGTCAGGGAGTGGGAAGATGACCTTACATCCCTCACCCTTTGCTCCCAAGCATTGAGCCCCTTGGAGAAGGTGCTCAATGTCCTGCATTTTTTGGCCACAGGGTCATTTCAGCGGCCTACTGCCATAGTGGGGGGGTCTCACAGGCCACGCAGTCTCGCTGCCTACACCAGGTCTTGACAATCATGACAGCGCGCCCCTCAGTCCGCAGGCACATATACATGCCCAGAACACCCACAGAAAGGCAGGCTGTTGTCCTGGACTTTTACAGGGTGGCACACTTCCCTAAAGTGCTTAGTGCTATAGATTGCACCCATGTGGCCCTACATCCACCTAGGGCCACTGAGCACATCTACCGAAACCGCAAGCACTGGCATTCCTAAAATGTACAGGTGGTATGCGATGCAAAGGGAATCATCACCTCTGTCTATGCAAACTACCCTGGCTCCACCCATGACAGTTTCATATACAGAATGTCTGCCCTGAGCCGGGCCCTGGAAGCTGGGCAGCATGGCGAAACATGGCTCCTAGGTGAGTACAAATGCCCTTGCACATGCATGCATGTCACACACACGAATACACAAACCCCAATAATCACAACCATTATCACCTCTCCAGGGGACAGTGCCTACCCTCTGAGCAACCACATGATGACGCCAATCCGGAACCCCACCACACCACCCCAGGTAAGATACAACGCGGCCCATATTGCTAACCAGGGCCATAGTGGAGCGCACATCCGGAGTGCTCAAGTCACGCTTCCGCTCCCTTGACCGCTCTGGTGGGCAGCTACTCTATGCACCCCCAGTAGAGTGCAGGATCATTGTGGCAGCATGTGTCCTGCACAATGTTGCAACACAGCAGGGCGTACCGGTGGTCATGGTGGTGCCCCCACATCCCCAACCACAGGCACAGGCGCTGCCAATGGGTGGGGGGAGGGCACATGGCAAGGAAGCCCAGACCCAGCTTGTGGACACATTTTTCACCTAAACTCCCACCCCTGCGGAGTGCACACAGGCCTGGCACATACCAGGTGACAATCGATGATGACAAAGAGACAGTCAACTGTCACAACCTTACCACCCTGAGATTGTTGCCATGGAAGTGCCACATTGTGTGCATCCCTAGCTACTTAAACACAAGCAATCCTGTGTGACCAAAGGCACACATGCAAGGTGTGAATCACACACACCTGCAAACCAGGCCATGACTATCACTGGTATGTCACTCAAACCCTCCCAAACCACAACATGACATGGCAAGCAATAGCCATACACCAACACAGTACCAATAAGGTACACATTGCCATGTGAAAAATGTAAATTGGCATCAGACAATGATGCCTGACATGGTATCAGTTGAAATGACCGACCAACAACCTCCCACCCAAAATAAGTCATACCCAAATGCATTACAAAAATCGTAGTTGTAACATAACAATGAATGCCTGTCTACATGCACATTGTGCATTGCAAAATCAACACTGCAGCTTCTGTGTGCCGTGTCCACCTTCTGCAACACACTGCTCAGTGCACAGTACAGTTAACAGCCATTGCGTGTGATGCACACCCTGAGCATCACATCTAAGCAACAAACCACATCAAAAAGCAAATTAGGCATGTACAAGATCCACAATTGGTCATAGGACATGTGCTGCAGGGACACAGTGGGCACCAGAAGGAAAACAGAGTTTACATGTGGACATGGAAGGGTGGTTGTACATGTAGTGCATTATAGTGCGAGTGTGTGGGTCAGTAGGGACATGCAATCAACATATACATGTGCAATCAGGTGACCATCAGTGTCCTCTACACATCACATGTGAAGATTTACCATGTGTACACCCCAGCATGTCAAGCCACAACTATCCCCTCACACCTGAAAGGTAAACACAACACATGAACAGGCCTTGATCAGCAGAACACATCATGTACATAGGATACCACAATTACAATGTCAGGGTGCCCATCACATTGCAGGGCAAGGTAACTATCACCAACAAAGCACCCCCCTCCCTCAGAAATCACCATGACCCACTGAACAACTGCACCGGGGTTATGGAGCCTTCATCCTTGAATTTCACCTGGCCACAGGATCACCCTTCTCCTTTGTCACCATCTCCCACTTTGTGTGTAAAAAGTTGCCTGCACCCTCAGAGTCCACCTTGATTTGCAAAAACACTACATCCAAGAGAACTCAAAGCAGGCCAACACAGAAGCCAAGCAAAAAGCCTGCAGGCAGAAAAACTAACCAGAACAGCCTCCAGTAGATGACTTGAAGTAGCAGTACCTCTCAAAGGCCAAGTACTACCACAATGACGTAACAAACAAGGTAGCACAGTAAAACAATGTCACAACAGGATGTTACCATGTGTGGTACATAACATAGAATGATGCACCACAAACGGATGTGTACTGTCACTGCTCCCGTGTACAGGCGCAGGAGTGGCACGAAACAACAACCCCCACTGTGGTCTGGGTGGCTGCAAGATCAAACTCACACAGGCCTCTGAGACCCTGGTGGGGAATGAGGGTCGGGTATATGCAGTTGGGACAGGTGATGGCATACTGGATAACCAGAATGAGGGGCAGGAGAGGGGAGTAGGATTGACAGGGGAAAGTAGGCAATGCCCAAAAATGCCGAACTCACATTAACACATACACAATCATACCAAACTTGTTCATCATGCACATAGCAGCAATTCACTGAAATGGAAGTCAAAAAGAAACTTATCTCTGGGGTGAGTGCTGGCCTCCTGCCTGTGCACTCTCAGGTCCGGTAACAGGAGCACTTGAATGCTGCAAAGAGAGCCACAGTTAGAAATCTGTGCATGCCCACAACACACAAACACACCACCAAATATGCCCCAAAGTAACAAACTACTCTACAAAAAGACAATCTGGTGTGGATGCTTCGTACCCATACGTAACATTACTCCTGTGATGGTTGATACACAGTCAGTGCAGTAAGTCAGGCGCCAGTGGGTGCGTGGCAAATGGAACACCAATGTGTCACGATTCACACAACATGCAATGTTCCCTGGGTAAGCAGACAGACGCATATAGCAAGGTATGACTTCAGAACAAGTCGTGTTCCACCATGACCGAAATAAAGTAGGCAGTGCATGTTTCAAATTCCAGATGGAAATGTCTGTCCCTTGCTGTCTGTCCCTGTGAGCTGCTTCTTTCCATGTCTCGGAACGCTACATGGGTGATTCAAGTGCCTCAATGGACCATGGTGAACCAGAGGGTATGTGCCACTGCCTGTGCAGGTGCCCCAGACAACCTTACAATCAACTAGCCATGAGTCCACCAACACATCTGAGCTGTATTGTGCGCTTCAACACCAATATTCGTCCAAGCTCACCTTCAGGGCTGCTATTAAGCATGCATGTGCAACTGGCCTGGTGGAAGGTTTGCTGTGGTGTGGCCCCCCTGTGCTGCTCACCTTGCCTGGGGTCCCTTGAAACACGTCAGCAGTTTTAGGATGTATGATTGCAATCCCTGTGCCTTTGCTTGCGCACACATGTGCATGTGGGGCACCACCAAACGTGTCCAGATTCCAGACATCCAATGGCCCATGTCTGCTGACAAAGGTTGTCTGGAGGCTCATCCCCCTGCAGAAAGGGCAAGAAACACATGATTAATGCATTAGATTCATCTGTGTGTGTCTCTTCAGGCATCACATCACTGGACCATGTCAGAGACGTACATCAGAAATCACACAAGCAGTCCGTCTTTCACAGCCAAAGTGTGGAACACACTATCTACGGCATGAATTACAACAAGCACATGTACAGTAAAGATAAGAAACATACTACACAATGCATAGCAATGAATGTACACAGGAATCCTGAAACACCCCATCTAGCAAAAGCAGAACAGTGGTCAATAACATCTCAATCATCCCCATTAGGGGTGTTAACACAAGTTCCACAGCAGCAGACATGCCACAGATATGACAGTCCAAAGCCCTTGTGTAATAGGCTGTTACACCGAACCATCCTTGCGAGCCCATGGATAAGGGAAGCAGGAGTGGCAAATGTGAGTCAAGGACCCCAAGCAGCAAACACATACACAAGACAAGCCTGAAGGGCCTAGCTGAAACAGACAGTGGATGCTTTCAAAAGCCACAAAGCACCACACTGTCACATGAAAGCACAATAGACAAGCAATTTTAAACTATATTAACTAATTACACTAACTATGAAAAACCTACATTACCTAATTAAACTATCAAACAGAAACTTAACTAACTAAACTAAAAGAAAAATCAAAAATGACCACATACGACCCGGGCGGGGCACCCAGGAGGGGGGAGGTACAGGGTGCTGCTCAACACCCACATGCGATGATGCTGAGCCAAAACAAAAACCTCCATGGGCACAACTCCTGCACAGACCGACCTATGTGGGAGATAGATTGTCGTCCGAGTCTGGCTCATCCTGGAAAGGAGGACGTGGCACAGTAGCCTGGCCACGCCTAGCCGCAGCTTGCCCCTCGTCGGCAGCAAGTCTGCCAGACGGGTGAGCCTGGTTCTGTGTGGAGATGACTTGTAGGTCTGCATGCAGAATCGCCCGTGATACACGTGCTTCCTCTTGCAAGGTAGCACGTGTAACACCGAGTTCCTCCTGCAAGGCCTGGCTGGACAACAGCTGCACCTCCTGGCAAGCCTGTAGTCAGCCGAGATGGTACGTTCAAGCTGTGCAAACCTCTCCTCTGACCACTCCCTCTGGGACATCATAAGGACACCCAGAGTGGATTTGAGGGAATAGTCCTCGCTCAGGGCCTCCATGTGTGGCTCTGTGTGAGCAGCAATTGTTTGACGCAGAGACGACATTTTAGCCTGGCGTGCCCTGTCTGAGGCCGCCATGCCAAGCCTGAGCGAGCGGGCCGTGGACCGTGCCGCCTGCTGCTGGAAAAGCACCTGCCTAGCAGTGGGGAGCACGGATCGGGCCACACACTCCATGCTCTCAGCGATGTTCTCCATTGCTGCCCCCTGCCGTTCTGAATTGGCAGTCATCTCTTGCTCCCACTCAGTATACTGCGGTTGCGCGCGGCGACCGCGTTGCTGGGCTTGACCCCTGCGGGACCCAAGGACCGGGTGTCCTCGTCGTGTTGGCACCGCCCACGGCTGCACAACTACATGCCCCCGTCGATGTGATGTCCCAGGCACATCAGTGACTGGTGTGGAGGGTGACCCTGCGTCCCGATCCACCACGGGCGGAGGTTCCAAGACTGTCTGACCCCTCGTGCAGGTGTCGCGGACAGAGGAGTGTCCACATCAGAATCATTCACCCCTGACACATGGACCTGATGCTCATCCAACTCGACATGGACGTCTGAGTCGTCATCTGGGCTGGACTCATAGGCAGCCAGAGACAAGATGGCCTGTAGCACTTGGGGGTTTTCGTGGCCTGCCACCCCACGACCCCCACTTGTGCCGGGTTGATGTAGTGATACCAACCCTGTGCCTGGCATGACAACACCATCCTCTGGCTCCATTGCGTCATCATCTGAAAAATAGAGAGAAAAAAAGTCACTACACATGTCAGAAGCACACAACACACACACACCCCGACAACATCAGGCAGACATGTGACACACAAAATAGAACCTGCAATACATGCTGGGTCAACTTGGAATTGCTTCTGTGATCAGACCTGTTGAAAGGTGGCAGTTTGCATTGAAGTGGGTCTATGCAGTGCAGCCAATGTGTATGTTACTCACTACCTACATGTGCAAGTACTTCATGGTGTGTGTCAGAAAATGTGAAGGCAGTGCAAGGTCAACTTCAGGCATCACGTGCAATCTGCATTCAATGGGTAGCATATCTACAAGCAAAGCACGCCTCCACCCAAGTGCAAAAGCATGGATGCCTAGCATGGTATCAAAAGGCTGACCATAGACCTCAGTATTGGCAGGCAGTGTTGACTAGCATCAACAGCTTCATGTGAGTCAAGTGACAACAGTGCAAATGATGATGGGACAGTAAGCAGGACACATGATGAAACGTCTGAAGGCCACCCACGTGTGAAGAAGACACTACACCAGTTGGACAGAGTCATTGGCCATTAAACAGGCTGAGGCCTGTGACCCACCCAGATTGTCAGACCCTAAACATGTGTGCAACGCAGTACTGAGCCACAGTTGACATGTAAAGGCTGATGAAATGCCATGCAATGTATGTCACCCAGGACTTGTATTACATTGATCATCCAGTCAAGGACACATAGGGGCATGCGTGCAATGCACATGGAGCATGAATGGGCACTCATATCCCTGTGGGGCATCTGACCTCTGCACAGTACAAGTGAGATACCCTGCATCAAGTACTAAGGCTGTACCACACAGCATATGTCTGGCAGATTGGTTGCGGGAAGTTAGCATGTACACAGGACGCATTAACAGGGAAGTACCCAACGGCAATATTGAAGCAGACCATTGCAAAGGTAGAATTGGCGGGGCAGAGCAGGGGGTGGAGGGGCAAGGGAGCATGCCTACATGGAGTACCCGCATGCAGGCAGAGGACATACGCAAGTCAGTCATTCTATGACATTGTGCCTGGGCTGAGAGGAACGTCACCCCACGCTACATGCAGAAGGGCCAGTGAGCTGGAACATGGACCAGAGGGGCATACTGGTAACCAGCATGTGAGTAGGGTGCAATAGTGTTGATGCGGACAGTCCCCGTCTGCTCCACATGTCCACCATCCAGCAGAGCAGACATGCATCACGGAAGCATTGCATTACTTGCACATCAGAACCATGTTCACGTCACATGTAGTGGCAATCATGCACAACACATCCCACAAGTAAAACACACACATCCTCAACAGACACGCATCAACACTCACTGGACTGGGCATCAAAGTCTGGCATTTCTCCCACTCCTTCGACCGATTCAGATGGTATGAACTCCGCAATGAGTGACTCATGCGGAGTGCAGACTTCCTCCTCTGGTGGTGGCCCACCGCCAGTCACCAGAGTCAAGTTGTAATTTGAGGCACGCTTAGCCTTAGCGCTGCGTTTGATGTCATTCCAATGCTTTTTTTGCACTCTTGCGCTGTGCGCACCTCATGGCCAAATGCACTGACATGTTCCGCAACATGCTTTTAGTGGGTATCACGTTGGGCAGCCGTAGTCTGACTATTGGCACCCACTAGCATGTCATGGCTGTGGCCCACACGTAGCCCACGAGGAAGTCCAGTTCCTGATTGCAGAAAGGCTTCTTCCTCGACGTGCAGGAATTCGTGGCTGTGTGTGGGGTCCCAGCCTGTGCTGCAGGTGCAACCTTCTTACTCTTGGATTGTGGCTTAGACCCTGGCTGGCTAATGCCGCCCTGACCAGTATGGCCAGTGGGTTTGGTGGATTGAGCCAAGGGAGTGGCAGGTGGAGGGACGACCAAAGGCCTGACTTCTGTCAGTGGCAGCTGGGTTCCCTCTAATGGACCCTGCACAGCAACATCTGCTGTGGCAGGGTCATTGACCGCAACTGTCCTGGTTGGCAGACTCACAACCGGGGTGTTGTTGGGTGCATCTGCCCCTGCACTTGCCAACACCCAGCTGTTTGGGGCAGCAGATGACATAACTGCCCCAGGGACACGTGTCTTGGTCAGGGCAGACCTGCGTGCCCCTACGGTTTCCCTCCTGGCCTGTTGGAAATCTTCCAAGGGCTCCTCAAGTGCCAACGCAGGCTGCGCTGGCAGACCCTGAGCATGGGTGGCGGTGTCCACAGCTGCACCTGCAGCGACCACTACCCTTGGGCCCGTGGCAGTCGATGGAACGGACTGCCGGGTCACACGGGTGCCAGTGCCAGATGCAGAAGCTGCATCTGGGGGTGGTGGCATGACTGCACCGACACATGGCACACCATTGTGCTCAAGTGGCGCACCCCCGCCTCTTCCCCCTCTGCGGCTGCCCTGGACACCCTGGAGTCGCCCTACTCCCTGGTCACCCCAGCCACGTCCCTGACTACGCCTGCCACGAGGAGGATGCCCAGCTGAGGCGCCCCTCACCTTTGGTGTCCTCCCAACCATGGCACAGATGTAGTACTGCCGGCACAGATGGAGTAGTGCCAATGGGAGGTGTACAACACAATTGACCTGGGCAATTGGGGTGAAGGGGGTGGGAAGCAAGGTGTTAACAGCCCCCCTGCACCTGCAAGGCTGTATGTGACCCCGGTGATGTAGTGACGGGTCATGCAACGCTCAGGCACCCCAAAACTGCTGGAAAACCGTGCACGCAACCCTGCAGCCTACGTGGTGGATTCAACCTCCCTCAATACGCGGTGGCACCCAGTAACACGAAAAATGGGTACGCGTGGGACAAGCAGGCTACTATGACATCAAAAACGGTGCGATACACAGGGGCACCCGCAGTGGAAAAAATAGCGTGCGCGACTTACCGTCTGACTAGCGCGATGCAGAAAAACACACGTGGCCAATACCCCCGCCAAAAGAAGAGATATGTCCTTGATAGCTGTGAAGTTGTGATGACGCACGAAACAACACGAAGCAGCAACACACGTCGGTCTCGACGAAAGGCACGTACAGCGAACTGCTGGCCCTGCTCACCTTTAACCCATGCTGAGGGAAATGCCCGCGTGTGTCACGTCACTTACGTGCGCAGGCCCTTTTCTCGGATTACACAAATTCACACGGGACGTGCATTTTTTTCGCACGCGTGCTAATCCACTATGCCCACGTCACGGGGGAAACGCCCATGCACGCCCACGCGCGTCATGTCACAGAAACACTTATGAGCAAAGGGCCTTTGGTCCAATGAAATCGCTGACGCGCTGACGCACTTACGCGCTAAGGGCCTTTCCTCGAATTACACTCTGACGTGCAATTTTGTTCACGTGCCAAATCACTCCGTATCAAGCTGGCCACGCAAAAACACACGAAGACCACGCTCCTGCCCTGAAGGCCATTTTCCTGCCCCCCCAGATCCCCGAGCACGCTCCCACCTGCCATCTGCTGCTGCCTGACTGCCTGCTGCCCACGTGCCCTGCTATTTGGTGCCTGCACATCAGCCATCTGCAGGGGTCAAGTTGCTGTGTCCACCCCTGCTGGAACAGAAGACTCCCGACTGGGATACCATCGCTCCACAGCCCAGCCCCAGGACCCAGTTGCCCACCCACGCCTGCCTCGGGGGTTGCCATGTCGGGGCAAACACCATCTGAGACCACTGGCGACCCCCAGCCAGAGGGGCAGAGGGCCACCAGCTTCAGTCAGAAGGAAGTTGGTGTCCTGGTGGAGCATGTCCTGGGGCATTATGATGCCCTCTTCGGAACATCACGCGCCAACAAGGAAGGACAGGATAGGATATGGGACGACTTTGTGGTTGCCATCAACGTGGAGCGAGTGGCAACCCGCAACATCAAGCAAGTCAAGAAGCGCTGGGAGGACTTGAGGTCCAGGACCCTCATAAAGGTCTGGCGCCTCGTGGAGGGTGGCCGGGGCAGCATGAGTACCATGCAGATGAGGGTCCTGGAATGCGTAGGCCCAGCGCTCCACACCCAGATCCTTTGGAGGCAGATCCGTCTGGAGTTGAGCGGTAAGTGGCCAAGCATTGCTGTGTGAGACAGGGCATGTTGCAGGGTGCTGGTTGTCTGATACTTGCCTGTATGAGTGACATAGGCCGTATACGTATGTGTGTGTGCAGGGACATCATTGTCATGCATGTGAGACCAGTAATGTGTGAACCACATGGTAGGTGCATGTGTTACAATGCAACATGCGGAGCAACATGCAGAATGCACACATTAATGCATGCCTCTCTCTGTTATTGGACATGGATGGGGTGTGAGAGATGGGGCTGCGGTCATGGACATGTATGGTGTCAATGTCTGTGTGTCTGACTTGCGTTTCTGTGACTTGTAAATGCCATGGATGCATGACACATGTCTGTGACAATGTTCAGATTCACTGATGCAGCCTACTCATCCTTGTATCCACTGGGACTGGGGTGTACGAGGCCAGATGGATGAAACTACGGTGAAGTGTGTGGATGTGATAGGCATGACCCATGATGCATGTGAGTTTCAAACCAGCATTGTAGGTTTCAAGAGTCCCTTGGACATGTATGCTAATGTTGATTGCCTGCGCCATGTCTGTTACTGCATGTGTTTTGCCTGCACTGACCCATGTGTTGTGGAGGGACATGATGGAAGTGATGTTTGACAGTGCCACTCATCTGCTATTGCTTCCTGTCTAGGGGACCATTGTACAGTACCCTGATGCTTGTGTTCTATGTCTCCCTCTACACAGCAGCAAGTGATGAAGAGGGCGGAGACGGCGCTGTAGAGCAAAGCGGCGGGGATGCCCCCACCGGCCAGCGACGCAAGGCCCAGTCACCCTCTCAGAATTTACCATCGTCCGGGAGTGAGGGGACTGGTGCTGCGTCTGCCACTATGGCTGCAGCGGAAGGGGTGGGTGAGCCCCCACAGGGGCTTGCAATGGTGGAAGACGATGTAGAGCCATCCAGGTTGGTGGTTTCCACAGAGGAGGAGGAGGCCGCTACTGAGCCGCACATGGGGCCTGGTGGGGGTGGTACCACTGTGCAAGTGGTGCAGTCCAGGCGCAGGGGCAGGAGGCAGCACAGGTCACCGTGGAGGGGCCTGTGCATGTCACTGTCCCTGACACTGTGACTGCACCACTATGCACCAGCAGGGATGCCCCATCCCAGGCCCGTCCACAGGTAGGGGTGATGTCCATGTCATCTGACACTCCTCTACCTGTGGACGAGGGGACCCCTGGCCGTATGGAAAAGGTCCTGATTGGTGTCGCGTTGCGCACGCGTGACATTCGTGATGACGTGCGTGCTTCCCGGGGGAAGCACGCACGTCATCGCGAAGAGCAGCGTGCCAACGTGGCCCAGTTGGGAGTGTCCATGGTCGGGGGTTTTGTACATGTGTCAGCCACTCTGGCGGCCCTCTCCTCCTCTGTGGAGACTATGCGCCAGTCGTTCTCCATGCCGTCTTCCGGCCCAGATGCCACCAGGGCCGCCTGTGGACCTGCCCTGACCAACGCAGCCAGCTCGGTGGGGATTCCATCCCTGCCACAGTCGGGAGTCGGAGGTCCAGCAGGGGTGGACACCACAGCAACTGCACCCCAGCAGATGGAGGATGTGCCGGCATCATTTGTCAGGGCACGTGCACAACGGCGTCAGTGGATTCCATCAGCCTGGATGCCGTCGTGCTGGCACAGGCAGTTGTGTCGGAGGCAGCGGCAGGCTCAACGTGGGAGGCATCATGGCTCGGGGCCATCTACATCAGAGGGGCAGGCATCGGCCAGAGGGCAGGAGGACCCTGGAATGGGAGTGTCTTCCGTGTGGCAGCGGTTGGGCCAGCAGATAGGTGCGGAGCGGTGGCGGGCGGAGGAGGCACGGCTCACAATGGTCAGGGCGGAGAACTCCATGCGTAGGGCGCTGAGGCGGGCTGAGTGCCTCGAGGGAATTCGTAGGGAGTTGGAGGTGGACATAGGGTTATCCCTGCGAGACCTCAGGGCCAGAGAACAGGCCCGCCTCCAAGACATTGAACAGGAGTTCGATGATGCCCTGGCCTATGACATCAACAAGTGAGCCGTTGGACTTGCCCGCCGCCATTGTATATAGTTCATTAATGTTAAGTTTTATTTCTTTTTTCTTTCATTTGGGACGCATGGACTATGCCCCACATTTTTGTATATAGTTAGTAATTAGGTAGGTTTCATTGTAGGTTTCATTTATGTCGTTGGGCTCATGGACCCTGGATTTGCTATTTGTACATAGTTTTACAGTGGATTTTTCTCCTTCATCTTTTCTTTTTCTTCACCATGGAGCAATGGATATTACGCTTTTCTTTCCCTTTGGATTTGCTTTGTTGGATGGTGACTTTGGACACATTTTCATTTGGATTAATTTGGATTCTCATTTTATTTATTTATCATTTTTTGGGACATGCTGCATTTTGATTATTATTGGCATTATTGTCTGTTTTGATTTTATTCCCTTCATTTTGACTTTAATACATTTTTGTTTCTTACTTCAATGTGTGGTCTTCTCTCATTGGTTTCATGCATGTCACAATGTGGGTTTTCTCAGTCATGTGTTGCCATTGTGTGGGTCTGACAGACTTGTACTCAGGCGCATACTGCTTATTTATGAACTATCATGTAATGGGGATTTCAATTTGGATTGGATGTAAATCTTGGTTGGGTGTTTGGACTGGGGTGGCGTGGGGTGGGATTTGGGTGGCCATAAGAGCCAGGGATCGAGATTGTGATGACCTGTTGGCTGGGGGACATGTGTCGGGCCTGCTGGCAGGTGCTTGTCAATGATGGGGGGGGGTGTTGGGGGACATGTGTCGGGGCCTGCTGGCAGGTGCCTGTCAATGATGGGTGGGGAGCTGGGGGACATGTGTCGGGACCTGCTGGCAGGTGCCTGTGAATGCTAGGGGGTTGGGGGTGCAGGGGGAAATGAGTAGGGGCCTGCTGGCAGGTGCCTGTCAATGCTGGGGGGCGTGCAGGGGGACATGAGTGGGGGCCTGCTGGCTGGTGCCTGTCAATGCTGGGGGGTGGGGGTGCAGGGGGAAATGAGTGGGGGCCTGCTGGCAGGTGCCCCTCACTTCTGGGGGGTGGGGGTGCGGGGTGACATGTGTCGGGGCCTGCTGGCAGGTGTCTGTCAATGCTGGGGGGGTGGGGGTGCAGGGGGAAATGAGTGGGGGCCTGCTGGCAGGTGCCTGTCAATGATTGGGGGGTGGGGGGCTGGGGGACATGTGTCGGGGCCTGCTGGCAGGAGCCTGTCAATGCTGGGGGGGTAGGGGTGCAGGGGGACATGAGTGGGGGCCTGCTGGCAGGTGCCCCTCACTGCTGCGTGGGTGGGGGTGCTGGGGGACATGACCAGGGGTGCAGGGTAGTCCCCTGTGGTGTGGGCTGCCTGCAGGGGCCGTGGAGGGGGTAGAGGGGACACCTGGGAGGACCCACACTGCCAATTCACGTGTATGACTCCCCGCGCACCCCCGAAATATGCGTTCGCCGCTCTGCGCTCTGACAGCAAAATCGCGTTTAAAACTTCCCGTGCACCCCTGAAATACACGTACCCAGGCCAATCGCGTGTAAAACTTCCTGCGCACCCCGAAATACACGTACCCAGGCCAATCGCATGTAAAACTTCCCGCACACCCCTGAAATACATGTACCCTACTGAAATCGCGTGTAAAACTTCCTGCGCACCCTGAAATACACGTGCCCTGCTGAAATTGCATGTGAAACTTCCCGTGCACCCCTGAAATACACGTACCCTGCTGAAATCGTGTGTGGAAATTCCTGCGCACCCCTGAAATACACGTACCCAGGCCAATCACGTGTAAAACTTCCTGCACACCCCTGAAATACACTTACCCAGGGGGATTTTGATGGCTTTTCCCTGTGCAAGGGGCGTTCTTGGGGGTGTAACTGGCGCTGCTGCAGGGTCGCTGCGCCACTGTGCGCCGCGGCTGGTTTTGGTAGCTAAAATCCATGAATACGCTGTGCGCGGATATGGATTTTAGCGCACGCGGCTGGCGCAGAGATCCGCACGCGCACACTGTGCGCCAGCCGCGTGCGCCACTTGTGCGCTAAATTCTTTGAATTACCCCTCAAATATCTGGCCCACTTATCTCTGTTCACTGACTTATCTAGGCTAGTTGTATTTGTTCACTGACAGTGAGAATTTTAATAATTGAAAAGGTGCTATATATCTAGACATTAACCTTCTCATATTTTCTTAAAGTACTTTCCTTAGAGTTTGATCTTAGCTCATGGTACACATACGTGGGCCAATAAGCAGGCCTCACATACACAATTGACTTTTGTGCATGAGAATCAACTTTAATGCTATTGCTATTTTCAGCCATCTGCTTTTTGCTCACTGTACTTTTCACAGATGGGAAATATTCATTTGCATATCAGTCTTTGTCCCGCCCACATTGAAATGCTATGACAATTCCCTTCTGAACAAGAGTACCAACAGCAACCCCATACACGTGTTTCAGCCTTGTTGGGCCTCAACAGAGAGGTGAAGCTGTGCCTCTCTGAGCACAGTAATCAGGGAGTCCGCGTCTGGTTGCCCCCAGGTAACTTAGGGTGACCAACCCCAAGTTCCTTACAAAAATCCAAAAAAGGTAGCAGGTGCCCCTCTCTCAAAAGAACACGGCATGATAACCTGTTCAGTGGTTTTTAACCACTTTGAGAGTTTGCAGCCATCTGCTTTTTGCTCACTCTACCTTTTACAGATGGGAAATATTCATTTGCATATCAGTCTTTGTCCCGCCCACATGGGCAGTCCAGCACTGAAATGCTATGACAATTCCCTTCTGAACAAGAGTACCAACAGCAACCCCATATACATGTTTCAGGCTTGTTGGGCCTCATCAGTGAGGTGAAGCTTTGCCCAAAAAAATCTATGGGGGCTCAAATGGGAATGGGGATGGGTAAATTGAATGAGGAACTACCGGGTCATCAAAGGTTGGAATTGACCGGTAATTCCTCATTCAAGGAACCCGAACCCCGACCCGAGTTTGGAGGCAGCCATGCCGCACATAGCAGCATGGCTCCCTCCAAACTCGTAATGAGGCCCAATGTATTCACTGTTTAGCAAAGAGCACAGCAGATCAACATTTTACATTGAAGCTGAGGAGGGGGATTAAACCAACATATTTCATAGTAGGGTACACAATGTAATACAAATGCTTCACTCAATTAATTTCACAATTGGTCAAAAACACAATGAACATGTTAAAATGCATGTAAATAAGCAGCAACACATAAAAAGGCCAGCACACTATTATATAAACTAATTAATAAAGATAACAAATCTGCATCATTGATAAAAAAGGGAATGTGCAATATCTTAAATAATATGGCCCAACAGTGATGAAAGCAGACTACTCAATATTACAAGGATTACCATCCAAAGTGATATCTCAACATTGTTTAAATTCAGAAAAAATTTAAGCATTTGTCAAATGAGTTTATCCTATTTTAGTAAATTTCAAAAAAAGTTTGTAATTTCTTTGGAGTAGGTTGTGGTTTCATATTATTCACCATTGCACTCCTAGGCAGTTTATTTTGGTCTAAACGTTTACAACAACATAATCACACTTTAAAAAGTTCATTGCACTGGTATTTTATCTTCAAGAAATAAATATATCACAAGGCCAAGCCACTTTTTATTGTTTTTTTTTTCACTAGTTGTTCATCTGCACTTACATATTTAAGTGACCTTTTATGGTGTGTGTTTCTACATTTAAACTTGTTCATGGTATTGTAAAGAAAAGTGTGCATTTTGCATGGATGTTGTAAGTCAATGTGTAAGATAGTTTTATAATTTGTTTCTTGTACATTTTGTATGCCAATGTATCAGTGTTTTATGTTGTTGTAAAGGTTTACAATATTATGTAAACTTTGTTCTTCCACACTTACTTTTAATTGTAAAAATAATTCTGCTGGTTGTTTATCAATGTACATTTTCCAAACTAAATGCCCCAAGACTTACAATATGCCGTAAACATGGGAATATGATAACATGTACAATTACATTGATTTCCAGAAGAACAGAACATGTGATGGCCTCGTAATCCTGTATATTCTCTTATGTACCAGGGATACATTTGTTTGAACATGTGTGTTTTGATGGTGTATTTGCCTTGGGAATATTTAACAGCAAACTTTAAAAAAGATTTAGGGCCTGGTTTACAAAGTATTTTTCAATGGGAATAACCCATTGAAAAACACTAGGTAGATCAGTTCCTTAAAGTGTAATTCTTGTACTGCACAAGTTTGAGTACATCATCATTACTTTACAAGTTTAAATTGTACACTTTAATTTGGGTGTCCATTATTTGTTACAATGCTTCCAACATTAATAAAATCATGAATCTTTCCATGTATACATTCAATGGTATTTCCTTTTGTAGTAATATTATATATAACAAAAGTGCTTACTCAGGTTCTTCTGCAAATTGACATTCTGAGGAGGAAGTATCTATCTATTTGTCTAACATATTGTCATTACATGTTTCAGACTGTAATGACCAAAATGTGTAAGCAGTTATTTATACGTATGTAGAAACATTGTTAATTCATTTAGAAAATTAGCAGTGTCTTTAAATAAGTTCTTATGAATTGCAAATGATTTATCTACAACATTTTGAATGTAATTTTTTTACAATGTAACTATGTGTCCTTATCTGAATATTAACACGTTTCATTAACCTACTAATAATGTGACTTGTATTTGCTCAACAAACACGTGTTTGAATTGTTGATATAGTTGAAAAGCTAAATAAGAGTCTTGTATGTGTTTGATTTTTGGTACAGTTTTTAATATGTCAGTTGTTTATTGTTTGCGTGTTTTCAGCATTATTAAATGTTGAATTTAGCAACTGTTTAATTCTGGTTTTAACATTTATCTTTTCAAGTTTTGGATGCTTACGTTTTTTAAAATATCTTTTTCTTTTAGTGTGTGGTAATTATTTCATTCATTTAAGTTGCACTAGATATTTGCATTTTTCTAATCATAGTAAGAGAAGCACTTTGATTTGTAAAACATTGTAAAAAAGAACACATATATGTGAAACATTATGCTTGGTAAGTACATTTAAAAGTAATTCACAAATTGTGTCAAGGCCAGAAAACTGTCTTTGTCACGAGTGTACAGGAACCCCTCTCAACGGGGGGGGGGGGGGGGTAGGAGGCCTACCAGTAATTAATCCAGAGACATTCCTACCTGAGATGGACAATGACACCTACAGGGACCCCATTCTTTCACCTGTACCAACATTTCCCTGTGCAGACTGTGCAGACCACTACTTGCTTATGGCATGCCTCAAACAGTTACTTGACAGACTTCCATTATGTGTTTCACAAAATCAGTGTTAGGGGAAATTGACCAGAATGCAGAGAAGGGTCCTGAATTACCTCTCAACGATGAGAGTGTTTGGCCACAGAGCCAAAAATGAAATGAAGTCTCCACAAGCCTGCAGGTAGGCTGACCAAAGTTGTGACAGGGAAAGAAAAACGACTTCCCAACTCATCCATGCTGCAAACTTTGCACACTCCTGAACAAAGGAGACAACCTCTGACAATTTTCCAAAGGCCCCTTAGACTACCAAGGAATAAAACTGCTAAAAACCCACTGTCCCCTACAAGACTTACTGGGAGTCTGCCCGAAATGAAGTCCTAGATCCCAAACATGACCATTGACTTTCCCCAATTGCTAGATTCACTACAAGGTGAGCCAGCACAGAGAAAGTGGCCAGGACTTTGTCCCCTGCATTTTAACTTTCACTACACACACATGCCATGGGACAGAGTTAGTTGGAGAATAACCAAGAGATCAGCAGCTAAAGGAGTAGTGGTGTGTGGAAGTGATTTGTTGAGCAACTGAGTTATCACTTAGGATTCAAAGTGGTTTTGAAAATTGAGTGTGCGTGGTTATGTGCAAAGTGTGTAGGCAGTATCTTTTAAGGAGTGATTGTGAAGCAGATGTGCATGATTGAAATGAGAATCCTTGAGTAGTGGCTTGGAGGGGGGAGTAGTGGTTTGGTGGGAGGAGTAGTAGTTAGGACGGAGGATTAATAGTTTGGTGGGGGAAACCATCATGGAAAGATTACTATCAAAGACTAAAAGAAAGATTCAGGAGTAGTGAGAACATCAAAGGGATAGAAGATTGATGGGAGGAGTGAGGCAGATGGAACAAGAGGAAAAAGTTTTAAAGGAAGAGGTGAGAGTGTGCATGTAAGAAGAAGTTGGAATTAAAAAGCAGAAATGTACAGCACCATAACAAATTCCATTAGATTACTAACAACCAAATACAGTAAAGGCATTTAGAAAGTCCCTGAGAGATTTTAGAGAGTACGAATGTATAACATCATCTTTAGCACAAAGCAGTATTTAGACAGTAGTAGTCAACATTTTTAACACTAAAAAGGGTTACAGATACCTGGGTTAGTGAGCAGGGTCATAACAAAAGGAGAGAGCGAGAGGGACTGCCCTAGACCCTTCAAAGGAAAAAATAAAAACCCTTGAACCATCTCTGCAACTCTGTGCCATCTGTGAAAGGTGGTTTTGTAGGTGAGATCACAGAGCCCATTATAAAGGACACTGATTGGCCAATATGTTGAGAGAGGAGAGATTGACAAATATGGACTGACTCCACACCAGAGTCACACTGTGAGCGGTCAGCTGAGACATAGATGCAGATGAAGAAGTGTCAATCTCATATCAGAGCCAAATGTTGGTTCAAACTGGATTAAAAATGGAAATACTGGAGGCAACATACAAGAGAGAGGCCCCACAATTGGGTTTGGATTTAAGCTTCACCTATATGTTGGAGAGGGAATAATTGACCAGGACTACTGTGGAGAGATCAATGTACTCTTTTTGAACCTCATAAACACCTACTTCATCCTGAAACAAGGGCAGCCCATTGTCCAACTTACTTGTGAACATAGGATGGATCGCCTCCTGGACCATGGTAGGTGGAGTCAGGTCTCAGAGGTTGCGCGCCAAAAACTGAGGAACCCACATTTTTCTGTGAATGAATGCCTCCTCTATAGCTTCAGTGTAAAACCCAGAGCATGTCACCTGCCCTCAACTGCTGGTGCCAAAGCCCTTCCAAAAACTGTTCTAGAGTTAACTCATTTTAAACTTACAGCCAAACATGTGGAGTTCGAGATGACACAGAAGACCATGCTTCACTGAATCAATTGCCCAAGTATGTAGGTGGAACTTGAACAATTCTGTGCTTGCGGTCCGCTCTTTTAGAAAACATTGCCAGACGATGTACCCTGAACCCCCCATGCAACCTCTACTGATCATAGTGGTGCTCTTCCAACAGATCACCATGCACATAGTAAGGACCACTAGAGTCATCAAAATCAACCATCCAATTCATCCTGGTTGTTGTAATTGACTAAGTGACCCGATACCAGTAAGACTTCCAGTGGGATCCATTGCCAACAAAGTGATATTAAAGGTCCTCATTCCATTTTTCACCAGAGTAGGTTTTCCCGCAGAGATTCTGACAGACTAGGAGCACACCTTAATGTTGAGGCTAATGAGCGTGACGAAGGAACTGATGACAATCCAGACCCAACAAAAATCCATCTACCTTGCAAAGGCAGATGGTATAGTGGAATTTGTCAACAAATCCTTAGAAAATTGGTTGCAGAGGATGGGTGGGACTGGGATGTACTGATCCCCTGGACTCCATTGAGTTCTCCCCCTTCTAAATGGTATACAGATGGAGCCCTCAGATGTCTTAGATAATCTCTGAGAGGAGTGGTGGTGGCTCAGAGGTCAACCAGCCAGTGATCAGCCCATTCTCAAAAACATCTGAGAATACATGGACAAGGTACTAGACTTGTTGAGAACACATCTAGACGAGGCCCAAACCACGCAGCGGAGATCCTATAACATGGGGGGCAGATTATGTACTTTCCAAGTAGGATACCTAATCCAGGTCCTGTTGACAACCACTCAAAATAAACTGTTGGCCATGTGGCATGGACCCTATTTGGTCTCTCCACTAACATACAAGATACAACCAATTCCACTAAACCCTCACAGGTGTATCCCATCAACAAACAAAAGGCCTGGAGAGGAGATAGTAACCCAGAGCTACTACTTCTATATGACAACTCTAGAATTGATCACTTGCTTACATAACTTAGGGGACTGACCATTCCCCCAGGTCTAACCATGACTGAATATCAGAGATGGCTGAGTTGATTGCACATTATGCTGATGTGCTTGCATCCAAACCTGGAAGAGTCCATGGATTTTTCCTCAAGATAGATACCGCTCCAGGGAGAGTGATCCATGTAAAGTCATACAGACTACCAGAGGTTACAAATAGACAACAAAAAAAGAGCTGAGGAGAATTTTTGAATAGGGGTTATTGAGAAGTTGCACAGTGAGTAGCCCTCTCCAGTTGTCCTCATACCTGACCATGACCATATGTGGCAATTCTGCATAGTGTTTCATCGCCTGAATGAGATCTCTAGGTTTGCTGCCTACTGTATACCGAGGATTGACAAGTTGAAGGAGAGACTAGGATTGGCTACGCTTATCAAGATTCTTGAACTGACAAAAGGTTACAGGCAGGACTGCCTGGATGAGAAGCCAAAGCCAAAATGGCCGTCTCTATCCAAGAGGGCCTGTTTCAATTCACTGTCCTATATGTTGGATGCCATGGTGCCCCATCCACCATCCAGAGGCTAATGGACCAGGTACTGACACCCTGTTGAGAGTTCACCAGAACATATCTAGATGATATCATGATGCACAGCTCAAGCTTGGAAGTACACCTATGACACCTACCCATGGTGTGCAACCAATTGTGAAAAGTACAACTGACTATGAATCCCGCCAAGTGTCACTTTGCCAGGTCTTCAGTTAAATAAAGGTTTGAATGGTTTGGGATGGTATCTCACGTTCTTTACCCCCCAAATTTATAAAAAGTCCACTGCATCAATGCAGATTTTCATAGAAGTTTTATTCCTCTGATTGTACTCAGCCAACACATGTTTCGGCCTCTTTGGTCATTTTCAAGGCTGAATTAGTGCATCAACATTGAAAAGCAATTAGAACATAACAGTAGAGTTACCAATTTTAGATGCATCCCACATTGCATGATGTGATTCACAAAGTAAACAAGACATTTTTGATGATATATACATTTCAATGATGATAAAGTAAACACACATACCATATGATGTCACACGTCAGGTCAGGAATGGAGGAATGGAGTCAGGATGTTACAAAAGTTTACAAGATAGTTGGAAAATAAAGAGATATAAAATAATGAAAATAAAATAAATTAGAGAGAGGAGGACATACGTTTTAGTAGATGTCCCAATAATTATATCCTCTACAATGGCTATTATATTGTTCATAATATTAATAATTCTCCTTGTTGATAAACATTCCACCATAAAAACATTTCTTTAATAAAACATGCCAGGGTCCAAGTATCACACTTTTGTACTTAACTGTGAGCCCATTCTGCCCAGCCTAGAGTATATTGGTGTTAGTGAGTAATCATGCAATAATGAGTTGAGATATAAGTCTGTACTCTGTACATTATAGTGGTTGTTATGTGTCCCACTAGTGATAATACTGGAGGTGTAAGCTATATTGATAAGCTTACCACACTAGTGTCAAAAATGTGGTCCAATCACTTGTTAGCATTCTGCAGTTATTTACTATTAATTTATTGGGTCTCACATTGGCATTTATTCTAAAAAATATAGGAGAAACATCTATGCTATAAGATAGCCACAACTAAAATGAGGTATGATACAAAGAGAAAGTCTATTAAATGGATGTCAGTCCGACTGTATTAGTTAAATGTTAAAAATACCCAATTCCAAAAACTCAGATTAGGAAAAACTTCCCAAAGCCACAGAAACCCAGTCCAACACATGGTAAAGTCCCTCTACATTAGGCAGCATTCTATAAAAGCTGCACTACCCAATGAGATGCAGTCTTTTTAAGTCTGTACCTGTTCATACTTGGTCCAATCCCTTTGCAAAATATCACAGGCTAATGCCCACACAACTCCTTGATGCCACATTGTAGATTTTGTGAATTTCGGAAACTGAAACTAAAGAAATTCTTCACCACAAAGGTTCAAACTTATGTGCCCAAGGCTACCTTAAACCCTCTCAGTACGTATACCATATCAGATATAGAGAATATTGAGACGTTGACTAGTTTGAATTAGAATACCGATACTGAAACTATCTGTCATGAACTAGGGGTTAAGGACAGGCACTTGGATATCAGAGACTTCAAACCCAAATCAAAATTGACACCCCAACTAAGGACTGATAATGTGATAGAAACTTTCCACAAAGCAATCACTAAAGACATACATGAATATCTTGAAAAAATGTATCATCACAAAAAGAAATCTAGATCTGATTTGAATATGGAGGAACTGAAATCATTAGAAATTCTAGCAAAAGACAAAACAATAACAGTGAAGGAAGCAGTCAAAGGGGGTAACATTGTTGTTATACATACTGCAGATTAGGTGTCCATGACCAATGCACATCTTAACACACCTCAATGCTATGTACAACTCAAGTCTAACCCAACCTAGAGGGTAGTATCTGAACTTTTGGATCTCATCCAATCTTGGTACGTGAAGGGAATGTTAACTGAAGAAGAGAAGATTTTCATGACAAATACAGAACTCACTATGTCCACACTATACTTCTTACCCAAAAAGCACAAGCCTTTTAACACTTTATCAGCAGTTAGACCTATAATGAGTGGTATAGGGTAGGCTACAGAGGGTCTGTCACAATATATTGATGAAGCATTGAAGCCTCATGCTCTTCTGATGAAATCATATACTCGGGACAGTATGTACATTTTACAATTTCTGAAAAACCTAGAATGGGAATCAGTATACTTATTGGCCACTTTAGGTGTTTCGGCCTTGTATACTAGTATAGACCATGATTTAGCAATTCAAACTATCGATTACACTTTCAGGAATTATTCTGCCTCTTACATGAAACATGTCAATATGTTGTAAAGCTTTCTTCAATTCACACTAAATAACAATGTGTTAATTTTTGATGATCAATATTATGCACAAGCAAAGGGGGTGGCCATGGGCACAAAAATTGCTCCCCCTCTGGCGAACCATTCTATGGCCTTTTTTGAAGAGACACATTTTTACAACCAAGATATTTTTACAACCAACCTCATAGCCTGGAGACGGTTTATAGATGATGTCTTTATTGATTGGAAAGGGTCATTTGAATCATTTGATAGATTTGTGTCATATATTAATAGCAACAGTTTTGGTATTCAATTCACAGGCAGTGCAAGCGTGGCAACTATTGACTTTCTTGACCTACATATTTTTGTGGAAGAGGGCTCTGTATAAACCAAAACATATCGGAAGCCTACAAGGTTAATTCAGTACTGTATACCAAGAGCAGCCATCAACGCTCCACAATTGACAATACTCTCGCTGGGGAATTTTACAGAGCCAGGAGAAACTGCAGCCGAGATGAGGACTATTTGGCAGAGGACAATGTTTTGACCAGAAGGTTTCGCAATAGAGGTTATCATCCCAGTGCCATTGCCAAAGCCCTGGATAAGTATTCTGGTTCAAAACAATCAGATCTATTATGTGAGCAATTTAAGGTGAGATTGGACCAAAAACATATTGCTATTATCAAACAATTCTCACAAGACTCTTCTACTCTTTATAAACTGGTCTCTAAAAATTGCGACATTTTTAGTTGGATAAGGATTTGGAACCCTTCTTAAATGACAAACCTAAAATCATGTTTACCAGAACACAGACAACTAAACAGAAAGTGAGCCCATCCTTTTTGGACACTAAAGAGGATAGTGCCAGGAAGAATTGGCTTAATGCCAAGTCAGGTTTCTTCAAATGTGGGAGCTGCAATCATTGTAAATATGCACATGCAAACTGCAAGTCATTTACTGATCCTAATGGCAAAACTATTCAGATTAATGGATTTATTAACTACAAAACATGCTATGTGGTATATGCCATTATCTGTGTTTGTGGTAAGCTGTAGGTAGGCAGCACCATTAGACAACGGAGAATTCGGATTAGGGAACACTTGGCAAGTTTAAGAAGTGTTGACCCAAAATCACCACTGGCCCTTCATTGGCAAGAGCAGCACCAGTGGAGCAACCAAGAAGATATACGAATAATTGGATTACTTAGGGCTATACGGTGTAAAACAGGTGGTAACCTAAAACTTACTGGCCTCAATAGTGATCATAAAATGCATGTTTTTCTGTGATTGCCCTGTGAAAGGCTTTTGCTCCAAATAAGTGTGTTTGGACATCATTGTTTAAAAAGCATGTTTTTCTGTGATTGGCCAGTGGAAAGTTTTCTCGTTCTAATAAGTATGTTTGGACAAAATTGTTGAATACGCACATTTTCTTTGTGATTGTTTTGTGTAAGGTCTTCTCTCAAACGTAAAGGTGTCAAAAAGGGTTGAACAATCAGACAATGCTAACTAACTAAATAGCCGGGTCAACAAAAGGTTTTTCTCCCTGGCTGTATTAAGCCACATACACACAGTCTCTTTTTTTCCGGACCCCTGAGGGAAAGAAATATGCACCTTGGTTTTAGCCAAATAGGGCATTTTGAAAATGAAGTTAGATGGTTAGCTATGCCATTGTAAGGCATTACTAGTCATTCTCTTTGCTTATCTCTAACCGGATCACCTACAGTTCTCCAAGTAGTTACCTCACCCACAGGAGTCCATATATATAACACATGACTCAAACTAGGACATGAATCAGTTAAACACCTAGTTACCTTATATGTACCCACATTTGGAATGTGTTTTTATGCTATACGCATCACTGCTATTATTTAATTCGCGCATTATGTACTACCCCAATCTATACATCAACATTTTCTAATTTCAGTTCAAGCTACAGTTTATGCATGCTTATATCTAATATATATTCCTTTTAAATAGATCACAATATCTAACATTAATGGCTGATGCCATCATTCAACACTGTGACGTTAATCCTGATGATCAATGGCAGTATGTATATGACACTGATAATCTTTGTCATCCTTTGCATTGTAAGGGTGGTAGTGCATTGGCTGATATTTCATCACGCATGTCAGATGGGACTAGCATCATGGAAGTGATGTGTGTGATCATTTTGTTTACTTGTGATGACATGCATACTTGTGTGTGTGACGTCAGCACGTCATGGGACACATCATTTTTTATTTCTCATCACTGCAAGATCACGGATGGTCTCTTGCGTGGCGTCAAGAAGTTGTGCGGGCATTAGGCAGAGAGGGAGCAGGTGCAAGTGGATCTAGGTCACCTGGCCTAAGCCCCGCCCACCTGGTGCCTTCATGCCTGCCGCTCTTTTTCACCACTTAGCAAGCCCCGCCCACCTGGTGCCTTCCTGCTTCCTGCTCTTTTTCACCAGTTAGCAAGCCCCACCCACCTGGTGCCTTCTTGCTTGCCGCTCCTTTCCACCACGTAGCAAGCCCCGCCCACCTGGTGCCTTCCTGCTTCCTGCTCTTTTTCACCACTTAGCAAGCCCTGCCCACCTGGTGCCTTCCTGCCTGCCGCTCTTTTTCACCACTTAGCAAGCCCCGCCCACCTGGTGCCTTCTTGCTTGCCGCTCTTTTCCACCACTTAGCAAGCCACGCCCACCTGGTGCCTTCCTGCTTGCCGCTCTTTTTAACCACTTAGCAAGCCCCGCCCCCCTGGTGCCTTCCTGCTTGCTGCTCTGTTTCCCTACCTAAGGAGCCCTCCAGCCTCTTTTCCTTTGCAGATGGGGAGCAGGTGCAAGTGGATCTAGGTCACCTGGCCTAAGCCCCGTCCACCTGGTGCCTTCCTGCCTGCCGCTCTTTTTTACCACTTAGCAAGCCCTGCCCACCTAGTGCCTTCCTGCTTCCTGCTCTTTTTCACCACTTAGCAAGCCCCGCCCACCTGGTGCCTTCCTGCCTGCCGCTCTTTTTCACCACTTAGCAAGCCCCGCCCATCTGGTGCCTTCTTGCTTGCCGCTCTTTTTCACCACTTAGCAAGCCCCGCCCACCTGGTACCTTCCTGCTTCCCGCTCTTTTTCACCACTCAGCAAGCCCCGCCCACCTGGTGCGTTCCTGCTTGCCGCTCTGTTTCCCTACTTAAGGAGCACTCCAGCTTCTTTTCCTTTGCAGATGGGGAGCAGGTGCAGGTGGATCTAGGTCACCTGGCCTAAGCCCCGCCCACCTGGTGCCTTCCTGCCTGCCACTTTTTTTCACCACTTAGCAAGCCCCGCCCAATTGGTGGCTTGCTGCTTGCTGCTCTTTTTCACCACTTAGCAAGCCCCGCTCCCCTGGTGCCTTCCTGCCTTCCTGCCTTCCTGCTTGCCCCTCTGTTTCCCTACTTAAGGAGCCCTCCAGCTTCTTTTCCTTTTCAGATGGGGAGCAGGTGCAAGTGGATCTAGGTCACCTGGCCTAAGCCCCGCCCACCTGGTACCTTCCTGCCTGTTGCTCTTTTTTACCACTTAGCAAGCCCCGCCCACCTGGTGCCTTCCTTCACCATCACTGTCTTGTGGACAATGCTGGATTTGACTTTTATGGACTTCATTCATTCACGGTGTGTCACTCTTTCTCAACTCTCATGCTGGACTTCCTTTGCATCTTGTACTCATGATGGCCCTAAATCATGCTGTTCCCATCTTCATCTTGTATCCTGGCTTGCAACATTATGTGTTACTACTGACTTCTGCAATTGTATTCGCTCTCCACTCTTGCTTCCCCACTCTTTTTGACAGCTTACTCTCTTTTCTCTCCTCCTTTCCCTTCTCCCTTTTCCTATCTCCTCCCCTTACTTTCTTCTATGCACTTACTCTATCAGAATTGTCCCTGGACCTAATATGATAGCAACCTCATCTGTTTCCTACACCCTCTCATTACTGTTTTTTTCCTCCCCACCATCCCTCCAGCACTATCTGAAATGTTGTCAGGCCTAGTATGATAGTCGCTTGTTTTGTTCCTCCCCTCCCTTTCTGTACCCCTCTCCCTCACCTTTTGTTTTTCTCCGGCTCTACCAGAAATGTCGTCAGGCCTTGTACAGTAGTCGCCTGTCTGTTTCCATTTCCTTCCCACTCTCCCCTTCCCTTCCTTATCTATGTCTTAGCTCTTGCACTCTCTGAAATGTCGTCAGGCCGAGTACGATAGTTAATTTCACATCCTTACTGTTCATGGCCTGTAAGAATGTGGTTGTATTTTCTCTTGTTCCCTCCCTTTCCTTTAAGCGCTTTGAAACACATTGTGTATAGGCGCTATATAAATAAACGATCATACCATATCATATCATTAGCCAGGGACATTTTGAGAAGGGATTGTACCACGTATGAACAGGTAAAAACTTAAAAATCTGTGAGATTCTGCATCTCACTGGGTAGTGCGGCTTTTATGGAATGCTGCCTAATGTAGAGGAACTTTACCCCGTGTTGGACTGGGTTTCTGTGGCTTTGGGAAGTTTTTCCTAATTTAAGTTTTTGGAATTGGGTATTTTTAACATTTAACTAACACAGTCGGACTGACATGCATTGAATAGACTGTCTCTTTGTATCATACCTCATTTTTAGTTGTGGCTATCTTATAGCATAGATGTTTCTCCTATATTTTTTAGAATAAACACCAGTACTAAACCAGAAGATAAAATATGCAGGGAAGTACTGCGCGGACCGCGATAACTTCCAAGTTGGAAGAATGTGTGTTCAATTTACATCGGAATATTATTGAGAACAGGTGAGACCTAATAAATGAATAGTAAATAACTGCAGAATGCTAGCAAGTGATGCACAGCATCAATCCATTCCACTTATTTGAGAGATGTTCTCTGCTGATCCAATCTTTTATTTTGAATCTAGCTTACTGGATATACTCAGGACTGCTACAATTGTAATTGGTTCTGAAGGTGAATCTGAACCGTTAGACTACACGGCAACAACTTCAAGGGATTGGACCCCATTTTTGACACTAGTGTGGTAAGCTTATCATTACAGCTTACACCTCCAGTATTATCACTAGTGGGACATGTAAGAACCACTATAATGTACAGAGTACAGATTTATATCTCAACTCATTAATGCATGATTATTCACTAACACCAAAATACTCTAGGCTGGGCAGAATGGGCTCACAGTTAAGCACAAAAGTGGGATACTTGGACCCTGGCATGTTTTATTAACACAATGTTTTTTGGGTGGAATGTTTATCATTGAGGGGAATTATTAATATTATGAACAATATAATAGGATTATTGGGACATCTACTAAAACGTATGTCCTTCTCTCTCTGATTTATTTTATTTTCATTATTTTATATCTCTTTATATTCCAACTAGCTTATAAACTTTTGTAACATCCTGAATAAATTCCTCCATCCCGACCTGACATGTGACATCATATGGTATGTGTGTATAATTTATCATCATTGAAATGTATATATCATCAAAAATATATTGTTTACTTTGTGAATCACACCATGCAATGTGGGATGCATCTAAAATCGGTAACTCTACAGTTATGTTCTAATTGCTTTCAATGTTGATGCCCTAATGCAACCTTGAAAACGACCAAAGAAGTCGAAACACGTGTCGGCTGAGTTCAATCAGAGCAATACAACTTTTATGAAAATCTGCATTGATGCATTGACACAATCTTGATATCAGTGGACTTTTTATAAATGTGGGGGATTTCGAGCGCGAGATTCCATCCCAAACCATCCAAACCTTTGTTTAAATTTTATATGCTCTGTGGGAAGTTGGTGGGATTTTGGTTACTCGCTGCAACACAGGATGCTGTAAGTGACTTCAATGCAGCACTCCAACTAAGTCAATGCCTAGTCTGGGATGGCCAATGGAAGCCCTTATTGATATATTTTTATGTCAAAGTTCTTCAATCTGGATGATGAACCCTAATATAACGCCCCTCTTTTTGAATCCCCCCTGACCTCACTGAGCCAAGAAGTAGGTTTGTTTTGCAAGTTAAAAGGTTTATTTGAATAATTAAACAATATATATATATCACACTTTTATGGATAAAATAATATTTGATAGCACACTTATGAATATAACAGGGATCAACAATCGGTAATATTACAATAGCACAATCTCTTTAATCTGAAAGGAGTCAGAAGAAGAAGGATGAGGTAGCAGAGAATATTTTTATGGTTCAAGGAAATGCAAGATGGGAAAGAATGCAGCACAGAACTAAACTTGATATTATTTCAATCAAAAGATAATAGGGTCACTTTTTCCCCTGTGACTACTCACTCCCCCACTATGCAGTGTGAAGAGATGGGAAGGAGAGTACACAGGTTTCAAGAATACAAGCAAAAATGCAGTTCAATTCCAGTTCCCCCCCCAGCAAGCTTAGAGAGAAACAGGAATGATTTTAAAACACAGGTCAAACACTTTGCAATGTGATTGCAATGGATGGAAAAATATACTAAAAATGCTTTTAATTCACTAAGGGATATTCAGGATAAGCGAGAGTTACTCTGGATTAGCTCAGGTCAACAATAGCAATGATTCATGAGTGATTAACAGATGGAAAACGAAATTCAGCAGTGGTAAGCAAGAGAAAGATATTTTTAACATGTGGAGAAATTGAGCTAAATTGCAATTCGCTGCACTTTTTCCGAGTGTGTAAATCGCGATTACAGAAAAACTACAAGGACCTTTTTGTGAAGGTAGATTTTCAGAAATAAAGTCAAGATTTCAGAATGACAGATGGCGCTTTTACAGATTTGAAATCACAGGATGGACACAAAATTCTAAATGCAGTTCTGAATAGGTTGAAATGGATGGGATAAGATTACTTTAGACTAAAAGATTGGTTCTGTACAGTTCTAGACTAGATACTCACTCCTAGTTTTGGAATGGAATGCGCCTCGTCAAAGATCTGGTCAAGGGGTTTGGGCTGCACTCGCCTCCGGACAGGTCTCAGGCACGGAATTCTGCTCACAGCACGGCCTCTGGTCTGCTCGGTCCCTCGGTCTGGATCTGACTGTTCTGGGTTACAGCACTGCTCTCACTGGATCTTGGTTCTAGCACAGGGTTCGTGGCTGGAATCAAACAGCACGGCTAGGAAGTTGAATAGTTTGGTTAGGTTGCTAGATTCTGAGGCCTGCTGAGAAGAGTTCAGCTTTTGGGTTAGGCCCCTGCTTCAGGTTCTAGAGCTTGGTTCTAGAGTCTGGTCTCTGGATCTATCTGGAATCTGGAGTCTCTGGAGTCTCTGGAGTCTGGAGTCTTTGTATGGAGTCTTCTTGCAGAGTTCTGTGCAAGAAATCAGTTGAAGAGTGGAAAGAGAAGTCCCCATCTGGGTCTCAGCAGTCTCTTTTTATGTGTTTTCAAAGTGGGTGTGGAGGCTGACTCTACATGCCCAACCCACTAAGGATTTGATAGGTTAGAGGATTCCCTGTGACCTGACTGGAGAAAGGAGTGGTGAGTCATTCTGTGTCATCAGGTTTCATGTTTATGGTTTAAGGAAAGAACACTCCCCTTTGTGTCCATACAGCATATCTTCATAAAACACATATTTACAATATACACAACGTGTTAATATTACCTAAATTGCATGACAGATTGCTTAAGGTACAGTTTGGTTCAAGTCACATGTTTCTACGAGCTTGGGTTCAGAAATGACAATTTGTTTTCGTTTTTGGTAGGTTTTCCAATATCGCCTCTACACCAAATTTTACACAGACATACACACCCTCTCTGAGCATATGACTGTAAGTTTTCATGTTTCTAGCATACACACTGTATCTACAATATTAGTAAATCCCGGGGTTTGGTCTCAGAACATCGTACGGATTTCAGCTTAGTCTCAAACTGTGAGTGCAATTTCATATTAAGAATCCCAAAGTTGTACATTTTTGTCAGCTTGGTAAAATTTGTTATAAGCAATTTTATAAAATATACATTTGCTCTCAATTGAATTCACATCCCAGTCTGGTCCGCCCCCCCCCCCAGAGCTGGGTGAGTTAGATGTCACATGTCTTATTTCCTGCTAGGGCTGCTGTGGGCGGTTTATAGTAATTACGTCGAATGTTATAAAGTCGAAAGTCATAAAATCGAAAATAAAGTTGAAAAAAAAAAATCTAATTTCTTTTTTACTACATTTTTTATTGGAAATGGGGGGTTCCCCCAACCCCTCCTTTTTTGCCCCCTTTTTTTCTAATCGCGGAACCCAAAAAAACATATAAATAAAAAAATAATATATTCGATTTTTTTTTTCTTTCGACATTTTGTTTTCGATTTTATTGTAATTCGACTTTATTAATTCGACTTTATGACTGCACACCGCTGTGGGCCAGTCACACCCAAATCAGCATATTCTATTCAGTCCCAAAGCCCCCATTGTTCCTTCCTCCAGGCTGCAGGGAAAATCTCCTCCCTCCGATTAACATGTCCATGCTATATATTCTCTCATGTTGGCAGGAAGACCCCGGGTGTGAACGGTTCTCATGAAAAGTCTGAACTGCATCAGGTTGCCTTCTGATCAATTGCAACCTAGTTCCTTATGGAAAAAAACATGTATAACTGAAAATAAGCAACATGTCTTTAATCAAGTCTTTTTCAACATGAAATCACTGTGTAGCACTCTATCTAGCATTTTGATGGAATTCTCTTCTTTGGCATAGTTTGAGTTCAATTGTTTAACCTTGCAAAAGTGGCTGTTTTAAAACGCCGGCTTTCTGGTAGAGGTGAGTAACGGTATTGAACCCATTTTTGACAGCTTTCTTCCCATCAAATATCTTTGAAATAGGGGGTTTTGCTCTGAGAACATATGAGTCTTTCTGATATTGTATTGATGTGGATTCTTGCAGTAATGATGTGGAACACCCAACAAGAAGGTTGGATCTTTTTAGATGGTTTTGTGAGCCATGATTTTAGCAAATTTGACACCAAATAAAAACAGATTTTTGAACAGTTCTGTATTCCTTTGCACTGATTTTGCATTGCTTTTTCCAAGTGGTTTCAGACTACTTGATGGGTAGCTCAATGGTGGTTTTTGGCAGTGATGTCCTGTGCTCACTAATATAGACAAAAGTGGATGGCAGCCTTTTTTTCCATGTTTTCACTGCGCACTTTGGAGTGATTTCTGGCCAGCAGCATGCTTTCCGGCTGCCATGATGATGTTTCCGCTGCCAGCAATGCCTAGTGATGTGGCAGGCCTGGGATGAGTGGGTTAAAACATCCCACAATTCATACTTAACCATTTGCTACGCTTGATCTTTAGAACTCACATTAGTAACCTCATTACCTTTGGAGTGGTGAATAGCGCACATACATCGGATCAATCCAACATCTCTTCAGTTAAATACCTTGGAGTTCAAGTGTGCAATGGTCACGTGTTACCACAGGAAACAAAAACCTAAGCCATCGAGCAAGACAAGATTTCCCACTGGCGGTAATTGTGCCGAACATCGGCAATTTTGCCACAGATTTCCCCCCAGCTCAGAGCTGGGGGGAAATCCGCCAAAGCCATGATCTGGCGGACCCTTAAACGTGGCGGTAATAGTGCTCCCGCCGCATTTAAGGGTTACCGCCAGACTCGTGATGAGGCCCAGAATGTTGTTTTACGAGATCGAATATGACAAATACATCATCTGAATGCAATTAAGATTGGTTGTATACAAATTGATAGTTTCACAATTGACCTTTTCACAATTGACCGAACTGACAATTGAACAAATTGAAAAGGTCAATTCGGACATATATGTGGGGGAATCCCCCCCGCACCCACCACCCAATCCAAACCCCCTGGTACCCCTTACCCAATCCCCTTATATTATTATAAACCAAAACCAACCCACTATATATATATATAATAATTAAAAGGTCAATTGTACAGAAGGTCAATTAGGACCACTGTAATCGGTCAATTAGGTCAAAAGGTCAATTGAGAGCAGTCAGTTCGAGTAATACCTTATGATTAACTACCCATACTTAATTTCCACACTAATGATAATGAAAAATTAAAACTGATTACTGCACCATGATCCATGTGCTTGCCATTGTTGATTTCATTCAGCCTGATTGAGACTGATTGTGAGCGAAGGCGATTGTGTTGTTTCAAAATTTTCATCAATTAGAGAAAGTTCTAGTGGACATTGTTGATAGTTTGTTTTAATATTATATTTCATACAACATTTGTGTTTTCAATAATATAAATGCCCTGGTGCCAAAGTATTTGCCAGTCTCGATCAAAAACTGCCTGGGATGTCACTTTAGCCTTTCTAATTAGTGTCAATTTCATAGATGCACTTGTAAATAGTCTATAAGGAATCCTGGTGAGTGTTTGCAATAGCTTGTGTGGTAACCCTCCCCAGAGAGTGCCGTGTAGTGCGCAAAGACATTCCCCTGTCACCAAAACACCAAAAAGATGAGAGTGGCAAGGCAATCAGAAGTGAACGGCATTGTACAAAATAGGGAATACAATTCCATTTGGAAAATTGTTAGTTGATAACTGGGCATTGCAACCAAGGATTCACGATATGCCAAGGCCACCAAGCCATACCTATTCCTATTCTGTACAGTATGAAGTAGATGACACCAATTGTCACAGCTGACTGTGTAACCTGATCAATGATGTTTTCAAGAAACACTCTAGTAAGTTATAAAGTCTTGAAAATCCGGTCAAAAAGATAATATACAAATTAAATATTAAAGTAGACGCTCCCTTACAATTCTTAATAGCAATAACTTATTTTCTCCAGAGAAACACATGCATCATGTCCAAGAGGTTGTATTTTATTTTTCTCTGCTGAATTTACATATTGGTTAATAGAGTAATCTCTGCTACAATTACTGCAGCTCAATTATGTTCTTGCATGTGTCAGGTAGACTGCAGTCTAATTTAATCTTCATTACACATTGCCATATTGCAATTATGTATGCTATCAGCGTGTTAACACATATTTAAACCTGCTATTCCTGTGTCACTGATTTGCAAAGAGGTACCTTGGAGGAAACAGATGTCATAATTGTGCTCTCATCGGGCTTGCTCTGCATTAAATCTTCAAAGCAAATTGCACATGATCCAAGCATGTCTGAAATTAACGTTGTCCTAGTGCACTAATGCCACGATTCATTAGAGTGTTACAATCTTCTCCAGCTCAGCAATGTGTGATAACATTATATTAATTCCGCACAGTAATGAGATTAATGAACTTCCACGGGGGAGAGAAGAATGGGTGAACATGGCAGGCTATTCAAATACCGGCATATAGGTTATTAAACAGTATTTCTCCTATGCTGTACACCCACGTTTGTATTAAATGAATTTGACTGCTTCATTGTCACATAATTAATCACTCTGTACAAATTATGAAGTGTTTGCTGGCCATATTAACTACAGTGGAAGCAAAATGCTGAGCATTAGGAGCTATCAAGGTGGCCCCAGTGGGTTCATATTAATTAATGTTTAACAGTTTGGAAAATTGTAGCAATATTTTATGATTCATGTAATTAAACTCCGTATGAAACTGTCACAACTGCTAGTTATTTCTGTATCTGTGATTTGCAGTGTTTCCCGATTTCAAAGAAATTAGACACAATATATAACATTATTAAGCATGCGGGCATATGACCCATTCGCGTTCTTAATTGCAGTCTCATTTCAACATAGTGTTCATGAAAAGAACCACCAAGGAAAAGAAATAGCTTACATACAAAAGCAAACCTTTAGGATATGCCGTTCGCTGCTGGGTTCACTGATGTGGTGATCATGCTGGGGTTTTGGGAGGTTGGAGGCGGTTGAGGAAAGCAAACAACACTGGGGCATGTGATACAGGGGTGGGGTGAGGCTGCTCAGTGGTGAACGCAAGGTCAAGGTGAGTTTGTGCATCTGTGAATACTTTCTAGATAAGCCAGCACATTGAGGTCAGCAATAGGTGATCTTGGTAGGCTAATGCACCTGCTGCAGGTGTCTGTGTGTCACCTGCAGCTGATAGGTTGAATGTGGGCAGGGAAGATTCTGCCCTTTATCCTGCTGAAGTAGATCCAATCTGATTCGTTGGAGTGAGCAATCTTGAGAGTTGATGCAAGACATGCAGGTTCCATCACGTGTCAGGATTGCCTCGGTTTTCTTGACATCACTTCGGCATTATTAAAACGAGTACCATTTAGTGTTGTGAGATTAAAAGGACGGGAAGGGATATGACAGACATCTACCTGTGAAAGGCAGAGTCAGCCACGTGTAAGTGTTTGTGATGCAGCACTTCACCCTGCACGAGGTTGGTCCATTGGTAACCCTGTCATTAGTAATTTTATTATAAGGAAAGTCCATGGTTAGTAAGTAAAATCTTCAGAATGGCCAGTTGGCCATTCTGTTTGGGAATACAGTCCAGCTATCAGGATCTTCCAAAATGATGGCTTCAAAGTTGTGAATAAGGTTTCTAGATTCGAGCATATATCATCTTTCAGAAGGAAACTGCACTGGTTCCCAGTGGAAGCCAGGATACAGTTCAAAATCAGTATGCTGACACACAAGTGTTTGTTTGGTAAAGCTCCTGCCTACCTAAAAACATGAATTAATGTCCAAAGTTCTGATAGAATCACTAGATCCAAAGGCTCCAAGAGATTGCTATGCACCAGATTTAAGCGAGCTAAAGGGAAAGAAAGGTCTTACCCAATGAGGGCTGCTGTAACATGGAACAAAGTGCCAATAGACCTGCGTTGTGAGGAGAGTCTTCCTGCTTTTAAAAAAGCGGTGAAAACACCCTTATTTTCTTAAACTGCTATGCTGGACTTCTCCTTCCATTCATTGGATCTGTATCTCTGCGCCCTGATGCCTGCGTACTGTGGCACGTAAGAAACGTAAACATAAACAAACCGGAGATTTGGGGCCCGATTATTTACAATGGCGCAATCTCATTGACAAATTCTTTATAAATCAGGTCTTTTGGAGTCCTTAGCGACAACTGTGTGTGGTTTTAGATATGTCCATATTCTTCATCTTCTGAATTTGAGCGCTTAGAACTTGAACGCCGTCCCATTTTGACAATTCAAGGCTGACTACTTTGTATTCTTCCTTTTGCTGACTCAGATGATCCAACCCACATTATAACTTTAATAAGGACTATGTGCACAAAAGCTCATTAACGCCAGGGAAGCGCAAGCATGTCTTTGATAAGAGGGATGGCCACAGTAGAAACGGAACCAACCAAGCATTTTGAAAGACAACATTAAAAGTACCAGCAGTGTGACACCTAGACTGTCTCTCTCTCTCAAGCTTGACAGCTTCACTAAGCAGGCAAAGAACACCTTACTGAGGTGCCCCTGCCGGCTCTCTTCTTCAGTGTCCAGTAAACAGCAGCATAATCACAATGTACAGACGACCAGCTCACCCACCACTGTCACAACACAGAGAATCATGAACAACACTGCCTCAGCCCACAAGGCCAACGGCAGACACTTGCGTGGAGCCCCACTAATTCCTGCATTGTGAGATGCATTGCCCAATGGATAGCTGTATTGTGGCAGCACAGGCAACTTTGGGATACTTTCAGACATCCACCCACTGTTTTGCATAACACCAGGGCTACCAATTCTGAAGCAGTTAAAATGGTATCAAACATTACATTCAAACCAACATATCTTTGTTATATTTGAAATGACAACAGATAGTTGTGGTTATTTGTGCAAACACATGTTCAAAATGAAACAGGGGAACAGTATTTCCGCCAGAAGCCACGAAGTGGATGACTTTGGGACAGCGGCAGCTGACACTGATGCTGTGCCCTCTGGAAGAAATACAGAAAGAGGGGCCAGTAATGGCCGAAAGGCACATTGGTCATTTTCAACGCATATGGCAGAGGTGAGGAGGGAGTCATAGTACATCTCTAAACGTATCGCTGTCAACACTATCACATGGGGGAATACATGTGCCATTATGGGGCAATACCTCAGGTTTTAGGAGCTAGTTTAAACCCTAGTAGTGAAGTATTCGCCAGGGGAATATTTTCAAAATACCACTTGATATTACTTCCAACCCCATATTTAGTATGGTTGTGAAAAATAGAAAAAACAGGCAATATTTCAATTAACAACCTACTTATATTGAGTGCCCTTGTGCTCAGGTTCTGCCTTAACTCGGCTGATAATCAAACGTAATGCGCCTTATACACAGAAGCCCTTTCTAATGGCGCAATCACGTTGAAAAAAGGTCTGTGAACCAGGATCATTTTTGTTTAACACCCCCATGTTGACTTCATTAGAACTCTGCCTGCCATTCATTTTGAAATATGGTCTGGTATGATCAGTGAATGGTGACTATTGCTTTATTACATGTTCCACTTCATTTAATAATGTCACATTTCTGTTTAGCACATCAAGCAATGATATTTGCTCTTCTAGGAATTGCACAAATAGGGGTTATTACCTATTTCAGTCTTACTTCCTCTATTGATTGCAGGAGTTACAGAATAAAGCAGAATAAAGCATGTTTTAATCAAAGTTGTTTAAATTAGGTCTTTGTTGATGGTGTAAACTGCCTTGATTTTAAGAGTATAGAAATCCCATATGTAAGCCCAACAGGTTCCAGAGTCCTTTCATCAGATGAAGCCTCTATCTTCTGTGTTGTTGAGAAATGTGTATCGAATGTACGCTCTCCACTTCACCTCCGAAGTGCAGAGATGTCCATTCAGTTGTTTTGCATGCCACATAACATATGGGCCCTGATTCGTGGAATTTTAGGTGTGGTATAAAGTGACTTTGCACTGGTGCAAAGGGACTTTGCATTGCCTACAAACACCCTGGGCCCGATTCATGGAACCTTTAGTCTAGTGCAAAGTTACATTAGTGCAAAGTCACTTTGCACCGCAAAAGTACACTTTGCACCACACTGTGAATCAGGGTCTATGTTGGCAGTGCAAAGTCACTTTGCACCAGTACAAAGTTGCGTTGCACTGCGCTTAAATTTCCATGAATCAGACACTTATTGATATGTAATGCGTTACTGAATTTCAGACCAATAATTTTGGAATGGTGGGAAGGTGGGATATTAGAGCTCCATAGCTAAGTTCTTCAAACTAATATCGTTGTTTCTCAGGATAGACCAACAGAATAGGTCCTTGAAGCCAAAAATCACTGCCTAAAGGATCTGGGAGTTAGCCTAAACTGCATCTATGATGGGTAAAGAGTTAACTTTATCTTATCAAGGGGTGTCAGTCAGTGAAAAAACTTAAAATATGAATAGAAATATGAGATGACCAAAGTCAATACCCTAAGTCATTCAATGACAGTGCATTTTCATCAGATGCCCAGTCCACCAATCCGAATTTGATAGTATTTAAATGCAAAGGACTTCCATCTGACAAGGATGTTGAAGTCCCTTTTTCATTTTTATTTATAAGAACATTATTCTGTTAATCCATCTCAGAGAGGGTGTTTTGCTAAATAGATTGCCTGTACATTAAACTCCATGCCAATGCACAGTGCACACCTGCGCCGTACTGCATCAGTCTCCTCATTTGCAATTCCTGCTCTCCAGCGACACAAAGCAGGTTCTGAGGTCACATGTGTCCTGTTAGACAGCTGCTGTGGCAGCAAATACACTGCATATTTAGGCTGCATTTAAATATGTACCTTTGATCCAAATGCACACTAATTATGATCAACTACTGTCTGAGGGCAGAGTAATCATGAATAATAATAAGCAATACCTGGGTTTTCATATAGTGGCTGGTAGTTCATAATTATTAAAGCCAAATCTGATTTGTAGCATCCTCCTGTCAACACCATAGTCAGGATGTTTGTACTCTCCTTAGATGGTCTGTCTATGTGGCAGCCAACAGGACAATGTGCAGGGAAATCTATCCATCGTTGATATTTTTTGATGCCTCATAACACCTCTCTCCAACCCAGGAAACTCTCAGCAGGGATGTCCTGAAAACAAGCTTCAAAGAGGCACACCCTAAACTAAAGGGACAGCGACATGCCAGTGTTGCATACCAAAGGGCCTTTGAAGTTGCAGGCTTGGGAAGGGGATGAGATTAGACAGCTGGATAAACCGAATTGAAAGGTGGAAGGGTCCCTTCATCTTGGTTTCTTTGGGATTAGCTTTACAAAAATAAAAGTCATGTGTTACCTTAACTTGGATTGGACGTTTTAAAACTAGCTTGCTTTTATACAATTCCCTGTGACATTTTGCAACTTACAAGGAAGGGGTCATCAACTCTTTCTTTGGACATTTCAAGAAAAACGAAAACATTGTTTGGTCCCTATTCCCTATAGCAGTCATGTCCCAAGTCCTCTAGTTGTGAGGTGAAGACAGGCTCTGCTCATTAACAATTTCCAGGGCACATTGTTGATGAACTGCTGTTGGAACAGGTCCTGCCTCGCTGGCATCTGCACTAGTATCCAGGTCGCTCGCTATCCCCCCTAACGCCAGGGTAGGAATAGAAGTGAAAAAGGACCAATCCTAATCCATGTATTGGGACTCACAGCACCAGAAGAAGTAAAGCAGTTGGATTGCTCCATTTTATAGCAGTGAACTGCCATCAAACTGAAGTCAACCACATTCAAATACCTTCAAACCAATTGGACTCTTGCTGCTGCTTTAAGTACTTCTTTGTATCAATGTTGTTGCATTTATCGGACTGGTTCATACGAAGCAGAGCACATCACCTGCTTAGCTTCAACATCAAGCTCACTCCTACAGATTACTTTGAACCACCACCCCTTCGAACATTGCATCAGACCATAAGGATAACAGCTTAAAAACAGACCTCAACTCGAACCGCTGGAAGTATTGCTTCAGTTGGTAACCCGACCAATTCATTTACCAATGTCTCGAACTGGTTTCACCTTCAAACCAACCCTGGTGAGACCTCTGAACTGCATCACTCGAATGCCTCTGTCGAACCGCATGGAGCTACCACTTTGAACTAACTTGACACCAGTTTGCTGCTTGGGCCACCATGACTCGCATCCAAACTTGATTCAACCCAACCCACAACAACAGCATCACGAAGTTCCATTTGATGCCCTCAATCAGCCAAGAAATGAACATGGTACTGTTAAGAGGCCCCAGCACCCTTGGTGCACTTTTGTATATATTAGAGCAAAGACATATCCATTTTGGTGGAATTTTTTTTGATTTATTGCTTTTCACCACATCTACATTACCCAGTGTGCTAGCAGTGTCTACAATCTGCATATTTGGTGTCATTTTCACTATGCCATTTTGAACCTGAAGATGAAGAAATCCTGTTGTACTAGTGCACTTGTTGCAAAATTCTGATTTTAATCCTTCCCTGTCTGAGCATTTTTCATATGAACAAAAGAGGTCCTGCGTACATGTGCACTCTACAGGATAAATCCCACAAAAAACTTCAAAACAAATTATTTTTTTGATCTGTTTAACATAAGTGATATATTTATGAATACGTCTATCAATACGTCTAAGAATTCTACTGAGGCGGTACTGTGTTTGGCGGTAAACTGAATTTTTGGAGACATACTGTTCATATGGTCGAAGAAATCAACCAGTTGGTCAGTTGTCACTGACCTAATCTCAAAGACATCATCTAGGTACCTGTAAAGGCACTACAATTGTGACTCCAAATATACCAACCCTTATGATACATACATCGCAAACACTAGAAAACACAAAATATGTACTCACTTTTTGGACAGGAATTATCACATTTTTGAATCTGCTCCAGGACCACTTGTCTCCCAGTTGATCAACTCACTGCACTACTGCATTACTACTGCAACTTAATACAACAAGTACATTTTACATTATGTGGCACCAGACCACTACCATGTTGAAATAGCCATATAAGTCAAATAACATGAAACCAATCATCCCTCTCTCTCTTTTTCGGATCCCTGTGCTGAATATCAATTGCCCCATGGTGATATTGGGGGTTGGTTTAATTTAACTTTTAAGACAAAGGATGTTTACACTCCATCTCCTTTCAAGGTCATTATGACTCATTTTACATCATATTCCACAACCAGTGATTACTTTATGAGTTAATAATATAAAACATATTGAGCATATGTTATCTCTTTAGGTTGACAGGATGCACCACACATGACAAAGGGAAAATACTGATCCTGAACGCATAGTGCAATAGCATAACATTTTTCCAGATAACATCAAGTCATTGAAAACCAAGACAATTTGGAATGTCTGCAAATATTAGTCATTCAGTTTTATTTATTTGTTTATGGGAAATACACACATGTACTAATGTATATATATATCATGTACTTATCTATGGTTAATATTTATTAATGACATATTACAATAACACATGAATGCCACATGTATGTGTGGGATGTTTTAACCCACTAGGCTCTGCCCTGCGACATCCCTGTGTGCTGATGGTGCAAGAATCATCAAAATGGCCGCAAAAGCCCTATGCGCGCTTATAACCTATGAAAATTGCGCTTTGAAACTGGAAAAGATGGCTGCCAAATCTACTTTGCCTGTTGTCAGTAGTGGAAAGGAGACCCCACTGCTGAAACACATCACTGGGCTGCCTACCAAGGCAAAATGGAAACTGCATGAAAGGCAGTGCTTTCTTGAAAGAAACCCAGAAATTGCTCTTAAATCACTTTTTCTTAGTTCCTGAAAATACAAAATACCGGCCCAAAACACCACTAAACATCCAATACCTTTGCTGGGTGTTACCCGCCACTTAATTTAAGGAATAAATATGAACATACAATGTCAGGAAAAGTGGAATCTATCATCAAAATATCCACAGCAATAAGTGTGCTTGCCTGTGAAAATCTGTCAAAATATGGGGGCAGTACCAGAGGCCACCTGTATGATCGCTGTCATTAGTTGCATCAGAAGCTTAAACTTGTGCAATTGAAATCAAATGTCTGAGAATTAAGTGACCTGTTATCAAAAGTAATATAGGTTGCAACTATTTAATCTTCATTGTTTAGAGACTGAAATTAGTGTTCTAGTTACTTGTTGAAAATTTGCAAGTTTTATTTTAAACCAAGATACATGTAAGAAATTGACAGTGAATTTAAGCTGAACTCAAAGTAACCAAACCAATTCCCCCCAGCTTGCCCCAACAAAAGGCATCTCTCCTGCTTCCCACTAAAGTCAGGAACTTACACCTTTGTGTTGATTAAATCAGGGGAGGGGATGTTGGGCTGCTGCAGCAGAAGTGGACAATGGACCTTCCTTGGCTGAAAGGATATGCAGATTGTAAAGTGTCAAAGAGGCCTCTGCCAGGAGGTAGAGGGCGGAGATTGCTCTGGAGCAGCAAGATGGGGATGGAGGTGGGGACAGACACTTTTGTGGATTCACAAAGCACAGAAAGCATATTTTTGAAAAATACTGATAAAGGACTGTGCAAATTTGTAAAAATTATAGAATTAGCAGCATTTGAATGTGATTTTTTTATGCACATTTTAAATGTACCCAGAACTCTGTGCGATGTTCTGAGAAGGTGCAGTGAAAATTCTGGTTTTCTAGCAATTGTATCTATGTCAGAAGCACAAAACTTCATACGGTTATGCCCATATATAATGCGCACATATGTACAACATTTTGGACAAATTAGATATCGTGTCCCAGACAAAAAGTGTGAAAATTTGTCAAATCCCGACCCAAGATCTCACAGCAACGAGGCTGGGAAGAGGGTGTGCTCCACAAAATATGTGATCTATTTATGTTAATTGTATAAAGATTGTACACATGTAAAGGTGTACTATATCAAAAACAGATTTTATGTGCAAAAGGCAAATGGGAGGATGGTTTGCCCCCATAAAACCACATCATCATGATGAGAGAAAAGGGGATTCTGCACACATCTATTACTGCGCCACACATATATTTTGCTTTTTTCACATATTTTATTAATGGCCCATAGTGAAAACATGTGTTTCGGCACCCTTAACGTGCCTTTTTCAAATCTGGGCAATAAGGTACAAGTTGCTGTATTCACGCAAAAATATGCACAACATATTGTAAAAGTAAAATATAATCATATTGGTCATCATATGTATTACATTATGTTTCCCCATATAGAACATAAAATAAATCATTTTCCACATTTAGGGCCATGACATAGTTTCATGACTATATCACTTACATTAAACAGATCACAAAAATTATTCCCCAGTAACATGAACAATGTACAATGTTTAAAAATAAAACGTTCCTTCCACATCATACATATATTTTTGTGTGCATTCAAGGAGGGGTTGCATGGATTTGCACTTCACACAATTCTTATTAAATAGAAGTAATGCCCTATACTCGAGCACCTTATATTTGGCCTCCCGCAGCCACTTTAATGTACAATATCTACATATGCAGTACTATTTTTCAAAGGCACTATATCCCAAAATGATTCTAGAGCAGCTCAATCCACTAATTATATGTTAAATAGTTCATCCATTTACTAAGCCAATTTCCTAACAAAGGGCCACCAAAATGCATTCAGGTTTTAATTGTGTTTCTTAATACACTGCACATTGGGGTTTAAAGGAGTAACTCACTTGCAGTCCCATATAACTGAGATTACACTGTGCAAGTAAAATATCAGCACCTGTCAAATTGCATCCACCAAAATATTCTGCCCTTTACCTTTCCAGATTTACTCAGGTCAATCTATATGAACAATTTGGGGTTGATAGGAGTTTAATTTAACTTTTGAATGTTTCTTCTGTTTTTGGAGAGTCAGCTTGGGACTCAGTCAGCCTGGAATCCTTCCTTCAGCAAACTCACTCTTCAGGTGGATATCTGAAACCTAATTCCAAACATAGACAGGATATCCTTCTTTCAATGGACTGGTTTTCAATTTTTGTAATGTTTTACCTATGTATCGTGGCTAAGCCCTCAGGCATCAGGGCACTGTTGCAAAACCAGTTACACACAGAAAAACACAACTTCAGAACAGGAGGTACATTGCAGGACCCATTAAATGTACGTGGAGTCATTTAGCGGGCTTACTTAGAAGAGCAGACAGCCTCTTGCCAGTGCTCAAGAGCAAGAGTGCCATCGAGCCGTAATAATGTTAGGTGAAAGTGTCATTTTAGGCACAGAGCCAAGCTTTAAGGGCCTCTTGGAAGGGCCAGTAATCCTCTGCTCTTAGGGGGTAAGGGGTTGCAGTGGATCACTGCCACTGCAGGGAAGCTGGAACCTCCGCCTCAGGCCCTTTTGAATTTCAAAGGAACAAGGCAGTGAGCGTTGATTTCCCTTACAGGTCTAGTGGACTTGGTTCTCACAATTCTTTGAGAAAATCATACTGGGGTCAGTATATGAAAATGCCATCTCCGTATTCCTTTCTCCAGTCGGTTCCTCAATGTTCATCTCTCCATATTCCATAATCATATCTATCATATGTCCTGTGTGCATGCAATTATATATCTTTCCGATTCCTCCCCTGCCTTGTAACTGAGGAGGTGTGTTCCCAGGCCCAAAGGTGGGGGTCAAAAACAATCCTATTAAAGAGGTGCCAATTTCTTTTTGTAACCTCACCTTTTTATTAAAATATGCTTGCTTACCTAAACCTATATAACTGTAATCTAAATGATTTCAGTGCACACAATTAGACTCTTGAATGATCACCTTGCAATAAGATTTGGCAAAGTTGTGTGTTTTAGACAATCTGTGCCTATTGCTAATTGGCACAGTATATATTTGTTATATAATTTGGTAGCTATTACTCCTATCAGGATCATACCATTAATGCGCGTAGTTTACTGTGCTCGCGAAAATGCTGACTTTGTTTTTCTGACCCCCTTTTCTAAGCATATATATGTGGGGAGTGGGGTACAGAAAATAATTAATGTTTGGGGGAGTAGGGGGCTTTTGGGGGTCTCCCCCTGCATATATATGCTGTGATAAGGGGGGTTTTGCCGGTGCACTAAACTCAGCACAGTAATCACATAGATGCCTCGTATCTATACACTTTCCAAATTTCTTTCCAAACTGAGCTTGCATTGCAACACAGTGACCATTTTAATGATAACAAATTTGATTACAGATTTCAATTCGTGTTAAAGGGTATTCATGTTGCTAGTGTGAAGTTGAAGATGTTTTCCTGTAGGTGGCAGTGCTGGTACTTTCCCTGCATACTCCTTTTCCATTTTAGCAATATTTGCCCATTCAGATAATACACATGATACCCTCCTTCAAGGAATTCATAATAATGACTCGGCCATATTTTGGCAAATGATAAAGGTAGGACAAGAGGAAGAACATAGAGCCTTTCATGGAAACATCATGGAGGATAGATGATTTAGACACTTTAAAAACCTCTATAATGCAGAGTTAAGGGATTACCTAGATAGTTATCAGTCCGAGTGTCAGATGCTCGCATAATATGCCCCTTTTGTATTCACAGTGAATGAGGTGCTTAGGGCTATAGATGCCCAAAAGTTTAATAAAGAACCAGGTCCAGACAAAATACAAATGGACTTTTAAAAAAACTAAGACAAGTATTCGCATTCCTTACATGACTCGGTTGTTCAATGTGATTCTGGCACTGAACGTAGCTCCTCCAACATGGAAAAAGACAGAAATCATCCTAATTTACATAAAGGAAGGGTGCAAGGATCCTGTTACCTTTAGACCAGTTTTGCTGCTTGATTATGGGTATAGAATATTTGAAAGGGCAGTCCTGACCCACCGGGAAGCCTGAGAAAAACATAACACAGCCTGATTCATGGAATTATTTCTGTGAAAAACGCAGATTTGTGCACCTTTCTGCCCAAAAATCCCTGTTTGAAGTATGGGGATTTTCAGGCAGAAAGGCGTGCAAATCTGCGTTTTTCACGCAAATAATTGCATGAATCAGGCAGAACAGTGTCATCCATCATTTGGAGAGTGGATTTCAGGTAGTAATTAGTACAACTGATTAATTACTAAGATTTAATCTATTAATTAAGAAATATCTTACCTTAAGAAAAATGATTTTTTTGCATTTTGCATTTTATTGCACCCCCTGAGCCCAGTTATATACATTTCGGGATCCCCTCAGCCCTACTTTCAGCCATATTGATATTATATAGGGGCATCTTGAAGATGGGGAATACATGGAGAAACCAACAGACCATTAAACATACAGAAAGGAGTCTGCCAAGGCTGTGTGCTCGCCCTGATACTTTTCTGCCTTTTCATTAAGCAGATTTTAGAAAAACGTGTGACCTGTGACACAGACGCACCATCCCTGGGCAAAGATGTATACGATGTATTAATGTCTACAGATGACAGAAGTCCTAATATCAATATCTCCATCTGGCCTGCAGAAACAATGTAACCTTACAACCGATTTGTAATTGACATTGCTCTAAATCTAAATCGATGGTGCTTACCAGGAAAAAGAGAAAGTTCCCCAAATTGTCACTCGATTAGTGTGTAGAACAGGTCAATGTTTGTGAGTACCTTGGAATGAGGATAACCTCCCTGGGTAATTGGAGTAAGCATGTGGAGAAGGGTGGGGTGGTTCTGTTGAGATACAGTATGGAGATAACTATATCTGTGAGAACCCTATGATATGGTGCTGTAAGAGTTTAAATGGAAACATATATGATAAATGCTTGCCAGGCAGCCCTATATGTTGCTGAAATGTGAGGGTTTCTGAAAGCCAACCCCCAGACCACGAATTAGAATGATTTTCTAAAAAATATACTAGCGTTATCTGCATCAACACCCACAATTTGTATACTCATGGAGCTCAACTTGCACAGAATAATTCATTTAATTAAACTTAAACCATTGTTGCACTGGTCAAGGATTGGGAGTTCCCAAGACCTAGGTAAAGAGATGCTCTGAGCTTGTTATCTCAAGAGGGGGATCAAAATATCCTATGGTGAATACATATTCAAAATCTGTGTTGTGAAATTGGCCACGAGGAGTTCTGGGGCAATCTGGAAGAGCTGAACATTTCATCAAAGGCGATTATGAAAAAAGCCTTACATGCCCTGTAAAAAGAGAAGATGCTGGGCAGAATACAGAGCTCAGCCTTACTGCACAAGTACTGGATTAAGAAAAGGGAGGTAGAGTATTAGGGAAAGGGAGGTAGAGTATGGCGAGTACACAGATCAACTGATGCCTGCCTTTATTGGATCTCTATATATAAGTTTTGGGGTAAGTATACTTCCCTTAGCCCTGAGACAACATACCTAGCACATTGGAGCTTCTGAAAAATACTTTCTCTGCCAATCTTTAATGGAAAGTGATATGCATTTCATGCTAATATGTCCAGTGTACTTGAACCTAAGAAAACTATAATTAAGATTGGAATATCTATTAGCTGGGATAAGAACTACATCCATGGCACTGAGCGATAGAACTCATGATGAAGTAGCAAAATACTTGCATAGAGCGTGGCTAAGGAGGCATTTTTTGCTAAATTGTGCTTTTTGGTTATTTTGATGATAGTTTAACTACTTCCACACCATTATGCCCCAAAGCACCTTATTCAATGTATTAATTATGGTCCCCTATATTAACTGTATATGGCGTATGCTTATATTATATGTGCATTGACCATGTGTGTCTACCTAGGATACTTTGCTTTGATCATATTAGCACAGGCACTTTGTTTTCATTTTATTTTTAGAGTATTTTATCTGATGTATTATATATCAACTTTTTATCTATGTTTAATTGTATAACTTTGCAGTCACTATATCTATAATCATTCTGTATTTCCATGTGACATGCTGTTGAAATAGTAACTGAAACTCAACATGTCTTTAAAACAGATGTCTTTTTCTGTGCCGAGAGTTCAATAACCATTCCCTTAGCCTGTGTGAATGGAGATTTTATGGGATGCTTGGAGCTTGATGAATGATGGCAATGTTAATGTTAAAGGATATTTGTACAGCGCTCTATCCCCACCGTAGTGGTCCGGCCGAGAACCCAAATAAATCCATTAGTGACATCTGGCAGGACATGTATTTGTAAAGGTTTCACAACCACCACAAACAGACCACCAATGCTTTTATATATGTTCTTCATGTTTTGTTATAGTGAATTCCTGATCTGGTTTAGTGCTGATAATTAGAATATTCAAAGAGTTCCCATTTCCCCTTTTTGAGCAGTTGTAAACTGACACCTGCATATAACCAGACTCAGGCAAGCCACTATGAATCTCAAATGCAAGTATTCTAAGTCAAATACATGAATTGTAGAATGAAATTGAACATTTAGGTTTATTTCTTAGTGACTCTACATTGCATGGTTTAAGGTAAAATTAAATATATGCAAATCCAGTCACTAACATTACATGCAGTGATATTTTACATAATGGTGCAGTGACCTTTTATTTAATGTTATTTAATACTCAAAACATATTGAAAATATGGTCTATGAATATGAATCACATTTCCTCTGTAAATACATATTCTTGAAACATGGTATGCAAATTATAAGGACATTGTTAAGAAATCCAGTTGTTTTGAGCTTTAGAGTCACGTGAAACAGTGTTTTGGGATCAAGGTTGAGTGCTTATGTTGTTAACGTGTTCCAGTTGCTTGGAACGTGTCTTGGTATTTTTCCATGAGGAAAGTTCCAGTTTAAATAGATTCCATTCCAGAAATGTCATCATCATCAACAAAGCAATGATTGAAAAACATTTGGTACTGTGATGTTTTGAATTCCAGGCAACCACAGTCCTCAGCATTTATTTAGCACTGATAAGACAGTCTTAAAATATTATTGAAATACACACAAAACCTTGGAAATAATGCTTAGAATGCATGCACACCATGCATGGTTTCCTGGGTCATCTTTTTCTCATAATAGTGAGCAAAAGGCATACATTTCCAATAAATTACGTGATTGGTGACTGGTGCCTCACTTCAACTTTCTGGGTGGATTTTTTCAATTTGCTTTATTTTAGGCCATTGTCCTTTGTCCCAAAGTTATCTACAGACCCACCCTCTTGGAACTGACATCTCCAGATGAAAGTTAGAAGTTCAGGGATTTTCACCATCAACAAGTCTCATCTTGAACAATCATGTCCCCTTTTTGCTTTGTCAGCTTACCGACATGGGGATTCTATCAACCCCCACAAAGAGGACCATTAAATTAAAATCATCAATGTAGCCTTGGCTACTCATATCAAGGCTTGGCTTACACCTTGTCTTCAGAGAGAGGCAGTCAGATTTCCACCTGCGTTTCCTTTGCTGGGGTGGACAATTGATGCCCTTTTAATTTGTGTTCCTCCCTTTCTTTTCTTGGTAAACAGGAGGCTGGAAATAAGATGTCCATCATTGTGCTGCAGAGAGGGGTAGAAGGCCTAGTTTAATATGACATACAAGCTATGTTTTATATAACATTACATTAATAAGTACCCTTACTACCCTGTTCTGTCAATATACAAATTACAAAATTATTGTGTTATTGTTGGAATGTATTATACACATTTTTCAGACATTCATCCTTTCAACTAAATCATTCATACTTATCTTAGTTAACATCGATTCATCTTCTTGGACAACATTCATCTGATTGGAAGTAGGACCTGATTCCTCGATCTGATGAAGAGCATTTTGGGGATGGCATGCTTTCAGTTGGTTCATGGGGATCCAATGTTCCTCTGCCTGTTCCCTTTTTGGAGCCTTATTTTATAGGTAACAGGAAATATCTTGTCAATGATCTCAAATTATACTTTACAGCTTTCAATGAACTTATGTTTCTTGTACTGATTTCTTTGGAAATTATAAAGATACACTTTATCATTTTCCTGGGACTCTTTTCTAGATGTCTGTAGGTTGTGGTAATTCTTGGATCTTGTTGCAGCTTTTTTTTAGGTTCCTCTGCACATAGGCAAAAGCATGTCAGAGGTGATTTTGTAGATTCTCCATGTATTGATGAGTGGTGGATGTGTTGATAAATGTCTGCTCCTGTGTTCGCTATAACAAATGTGGAGGAAATAATATTTTCCTACCAGTCATGAGTTCAAAAGGGGACATTTTAGTTGCTGAAGTGGGTGTAGACATCAGCAAAATCAGGTATTCTGATTCCTACTATGATTGTATTGTATCAGTCCACCCCTCCCCCGCTGGATGCCATGTGGTAGGCGGTGTTCAGTGATCTCTTCACTCCAAGGATTTCCCACATTTTAGTCATTAACTCACTTGTAAAGTGATTATCTCTGTCAGACTCTATCTTTTGAGGAAAGCCAAAATGAGAAAAGCACTGGTTCATCAATAACATAGCTGGTGTTTCCACCCCAAAATTTGGAGCAGGAAGACCTTTGGCACATTTGGTAAAGAGACAGTTAACAATAAACATGTATATTTGTTCTGTGTCCAGAACAAATCACTGAATAACAAATCTAGCCAAGCAGCACATCCTAACCCTTATGCTGCTACAGAGGGAGTGTTCTGTGTTTATTACTGGACTGTGCTGTCTTAGCTGTTCTATAATCAGTGGGGGTTGGTGGTCTTTCACCCTTTAAGGATGAGCAGCCACCGGCTTCTGCACCATGCTCCTATGCTTATCATAATGCATACCGTGCTAAATGAAATCCTTTGCTCACAATGACATCACATGGCGATACAGTTTAATGTCACATTAAAGGCTTTAATGAACATTCAATGGTTAACCATGCATGACCCTTGCATCATTTGACATTTTTACACGTTTTACTTCTAATCAGCTCTTTCTAAGGACAAATGTTATCAACACGAGGTGCACTTTTTCAACTATCAAGTTACAGCTCATCCTGTAAATCAGATGAGTTAATCTCAAAGACCTTTAAGAATTTCTGACACAACTTCTGTCGAGAGATTTCTGCCAAAATGTCAATACTTAATTTATGTTTCAGACAACAACAAAATCTACAACCACTTCACCTGTATGATTACCAGCTTAATCTGTCTTATGCTTATTTATTTATACCAAACACCAAAATTAAAGTAACAAGTGAGGTTGATGCAGCAGCAGAGCAATTAGGCTAAGTGCGGTTGGGTTGTTGGCATTTAGGATAGGTGCTGGCTAGTACAAAAACAATAAAATAGGCTATATTGGGGATAACATATAAGCCTAGCTCACATACTTTTGGTTGTTGATTCTATCTCAACCACATTCCAAGGTTTATATGGAAGGTCTGGAGCAGCAAAACAACTGGGGGGTCAGGGGGGTAAAGGAAAAAAAGTGGTGAAGAAATCATGTAGTGCATAGTTTCTGGAAATGCTTTTCTTTTCCATGAAAGGAGGTGTCCCACTCCAGACAGGAATCTTTATACCGGCCAGAGATGCAGCACACAATTACAACGCTTTTGAATTTATGAATTTGGATTTAGCTTTGAGATGGCAGCCAACCCATCTTAAACCCCCCTTAACGTACACCCCGTGTCGCAATGGACCATGAACCAGGCCGGTGTGTAATGATAGAATATTTATTTATTTTTAATTTTCAATAAAAATCAAACACATTCAAAATAGGGCAGCAATCACCAGTGTGCTGATAATGACACAATAAAATGATAGAATACACTTAGTTTGACCTTCTATCGTAAGATACGCAATGCACCATTGAAAGAAAGCAGTATTACTTTGTGAGTAGTGCTTTTAAATGGCACCACAGTTAAGCATTCCCCCTGCAGCACCCCTTCAAACCCTTGTTAACCAAATCCGACCTACCACCCCTGATTCCGAGGCAAAAATCTGATGGAGCTCCCTTGAAAAATGGGCAAAATGGCACTCGGAATTACTGAATGGTGATTTTACATGTGCGGTTGAATGGATAAGGTAAGAATGTGTATGGCTGTATCAAAGAAGCAAGAAAACTTGCAAGCTACAAGCAATGTACTTAACAGTGGGCATACAGTTTAGAAAATTGACTTTGGGAAGGAAAGAAAGTGCAGAAAAATCATAGGTGGCAGGATTGCAATTTCTTGACTTTTGCGGGTTTAAAATAGCAAAACGCCTTGGAAAATGAGCTAAACAGGAACAATTGCAATGCGGTTTTAATGCTAAGGTACAAAGGCACATAGCAGGTATGATATGACAGTGAACGGGTGACTTTTGGATGGATGACAGTATGGGATTCTTAAAGGGAAAGGGAAAATCGACTTATTACAATGAAAGCAGTTGCACTGGGGAAATCAGTTTTAAAAGGAAATTGACAAGTTTCAATGACACTATATTTCAGTGGCTAGAAAAGAGGAATGCTGCCCACGAAAAAGGTTAATTTGCAATTTGAACCCCCACACGCCATCTGTCTCTTTATATGGGAGTTAATTAATTTATTCCAAATAGCACTAAGGACTTATATAGCGGACTGAAATGATTTGGAAAGAATGGCACTAACACATGGAGATTAACGCAGATTTTCCTAAGGACAAGATACACAGAGGATTCTGACAAATTTAAGGATTTTGCTAGGGTGTTTATAGGAGTTCTATGGGATTGGACATAATACCAGGTAGCATAGCAAGGGATGCAGTTTTTGGTTACAGGGGAAGGAAAATACTTACAACAAGCACATGAAAGGAATAGTTTGGACAGCCAACCGGGCCTCGGGACACGGGACAAAGATCTGGTCACTTGGGCAACAGCTGGGCTCTCCTCTAGGGACAAAGCGGGACAACTTGGGTCTGCTCTCTTGGACAGCAGGGTGCATCAGCTGGGCAAAGCAGGTAGCTTGGCAAAGCAGGTCTGGTCGCTGGATAATTCCAAAAGGGTTTTGCAGCCTTCTCTCCTTTTCCCCTGAATTATTGGGATTTTTGTAGGGTTTATTTCTGGATTAGAGGTTCAGCCTGGGTAAGAGGCTCTACCTGGATCTGCTATCATCTACCCCTGGCCTGGCACTGGAATCTGGAATCTTGCAGGGTGAGTGTGGAATGGCTGAATCTCTGGATGTTGATTTATGAATGCTGGATTTTGTTGAATCTTGCATTTTTGAATGCCAGTATGTCTCCACCTTATATACACCGGATGACATCAGAAGACTTTTACTATGTGGGCAGAACTAAGCTAGACATACCTCTAAATCGGATAGGTCAGCCTGTAACTGTCGCCGCCTCCCTGTAGGCAGATTGGACTGAAGGAAGTGACTCAGTTTTAGTGTGGGTGTTTTTACAATATGCTTTGCTCTACCAAAGTTACCTTTGCCAAAATCGTTTATGGAGCAAAACACTGATATTTACAAATGTCATCATCAGGAAAATTAGATAGGCAGATTCCATATTTCACAAGGGACATTTCTGTTTAAACGCCAAGTTGGTGCGATGCTGTTTAGTCAATCTGGCAATCTTTCACCATTTCCATGAAAAACATTTCACCTAAAATTCTACAATTGTCTACATATATACATATTATCACTGGCCATATTTTCATTAAGTTGAAAAACTGTACCATTCACGCTTTCCCCAGAAATTACATTTTACTGGTGTTTGCGTCCACCAAATGTCAGAAAAACCTACAATGTCTTATTTTAATGCTGCAACAATGAAATTTAAAATGGTCATGATTTCACTTTACTCTTTAGGTTACTGAAATAAATACTTTGATGTCAAAAGTCCTTTAAATCAAATGGATGGCATCTGTCACTGGAGGGTTGTCCTCAAGATTTCCCCAGTAATCCAACCCACACTGTGTCAAGTCGGGCCTTGAGTGCATTTCTCAGCTATTTCACAGATTTTACTTGACACATAATGCCTTTCAGGGAGGACTGCCCTCTTTGCTGGTGTATAACCTGAAGATAGAAGGGCATGAATGTGTCATATCAGCAACCAAACTGTGTAATGTTGAAAAGATGGAAATAGCATCAGTGCAAAATCATTTTAAACACAGAACATTTGCTCTTTCAGTTAGAAATCTTGAGCTTTCAGCATAGCAGCACTACACCAGGCTGCTTTTGAATTCATCTTTTTGGTGCACATGAAGAAAATCACTGCAGCAATCCTTGGGGTGTTCTATGTTTCATCTCACCCCATATGTGCTCAACATAGGCGGCGCAGCCATAATTTTTGGTAACTGATAAACACAGTTTTGATGCAAGGGAATAATTGCTCAGCCGAACCAGTGCAGCCATTCTTCTTGTAACTGCTGAAAATGCAGTTGCGTGGTGCAGGTGATTTCTGATGGGTTGGTAAATACACCCCAAACAGTTATGGTCAAATTATCACAGTGCATTGGTGCTGTTGGAACTGTTGCAAACCAGGCATAATGGACCTCATTACAAGCATGGTGTTGTGTTAAATAATGGCAGTAACATTGCAGTGATTCTGTTACCATTGCATTACCACACTGCGACACTACAGGTTTGGCGGTGAGGTGGAGGATTTTCCTAAAGCAAAAAGCTGGAGGTAAATATGCAACCTTGGTGCCAGAAATTGACAAAATAGGCAGAATTACCACTGCCAGAATAAGCACCAGTGCAAATTCTGCTGAAATCCCCATGAAGTCCTATGGACTCCAAAAAATTAGGATTTACACTTCCAATCACCACTTGTACTCCTGCAGTAAATTTGCAGGACCAAGTGGTGGTAATGGTTGATCCGTTTGGCAGTATTTCAGTGGATTTACCACAAAAGTACTGCCAAATTTGTAAGAAGGCCCAATATCTTGGAAATGACCTTCCTGTATAAAAGCAGCCTAGACTATGCATTCAATGGACACACTCCATAGAAATGTTTTTGATTGAAGATTAGACAACCTGCACTATTCATTCAATTTTGAAGGCTGTTGATTTGGTAGTGTAGGAGACCAGCTTAAAGTGCATTGATGTAATCCAGATGGTATTTCATTATGATGACCACAATCTTAGTAAGAATTGGAATTCCTTTTCAGTAGTTTCATGAGGTAGAATATGTTATTTTCAGCACTGACAATTTAAGAGTTCTAGTGAAAGTGCTAAAATCAGCAACATAAAGGGCACAGTGATTCTTTGGCTTTTTCTGTTCCTTCTCTATATACTAACTTTAGTCTTGTGTAAGATAAGCGCCTTTGTGAAAGTTGTTGCTCATTCATGATTGACAGTCTCTTGGCCTTGTAGTGCAAGGACCAATAACCAGTATTAGAAATAATATAATGAGCCAATAAAAGTGCACAGAAGCAAGAAACACAAATGTGTATTACATGCAACCACAGCTGGGAACAATTTATGAATAATTCAACATTACATCATTAAATGACATTTATATAGGGAGAAGTGGAGTTGATTCTTATACATTGTTTCAAGATGCATTTAAATTCACATTGCCTGATTGGACTGTCTTGGTTATCCTATAGTTCATTCTACACAATGCCTTCCCCTCTTGGCCTATTCTATCCCTCGTGACCATTCTAATGACTACCTCATTTTAATGATCTCACGGTGGGGTCATCTTGTTGCACAGAGCTAGTATTGCGACTTTTTGTTGGAAACATGTTTGCCTTCTCCTTCCTTACTCATGATTTGTCTACATGACTTTATGGGGTTTGCTTCTTGGCCTCTTGCTCCACGACCATGTGCACATCTAAATAGTGTATTATTGTGTGTGTGAAGGTGAATGGCCCTATTCCTTATGAACAACTATAATTCAGGGGTTGTCACAAATGTTGGAAAACTTGTTTTTCATTAAAGAATTCAGTCTCTACATGATTCCGTTGTCTTGTGGATGGTACAGTGTACATAGCTTGTGTTTGATTCCCAGTCATTTTGTAATCTCATTGGAAAATTAATTTGCAAAGTGAGGGATGTTGTTGGACCTCAGGACATCGCATATTCCCTTCTTGGAAATACCTCTCTGTGCAAAATAGGGCTGCAGATTTTGCGTGAGTGTGCACACATGAACCAGCCTCAAGCGATTGGGAAAATGTGCATACAATCACAATCATGTAACGGTAGGTACTGCACCTGTTCACCATGTCGTTGAAATTGGCATGGAGTTCTTTGTATGGTCCTGACAGTTGAGGTTAGCTTGCCCATAGTTTTTTCAATGGTTATTCCAAGGTAGGACATGTGGCAAGTAGTACAATTGCCTACAAATGTATCCACTTGCTCGGCCAGATTTGGTACAACTGTTGACTGCTCCTATTGCACTGCTATGACAAGCATGTTGCTTTCTATTGGTAAGGGCATATAAGCTGCCTGTTTGGCAGCTGTGTCCGCAGCTGCTCTTCCACACAAAAGTGTGTCTTTTCCTTTAGTGTGCACTGCACACCTCACTATTGCTACAGAGAGAGGACATTTCAGTGCATCTATTTTTCTAGATAATAGTGTGGCATGCAGAACTGGTGACCCATCTGATTTCCTGTACCCTCTCCTTTCCCATCTTGATAGATCTGAATGAACTGTGGATGTTACATAAGCTGAATCTGTATACATGGTGATGTCATTGTCCGATGACGCTTCAAGCGCTTCTATGAGTGCAATGAGTTCTACTGCTTGTGCTGAGTAATATGAAGGTATTCTTTTTTCATTACTGTCTGGGTTCTTCCTCCTGTCCCTTCACTTATTTTACCACTGCTGCTCCTGTGTTCCTTTGACCATTCTCCTGATTTTTCTTTGATGACCCATCAACATAAAGTATTTCTCCAATTTCAAGTGCTTACTGCTGCTCCTGTGTGCCTTTGACCATTCTCCTGATTTATCTTTGATGACCCATCAACATAAAGTACTTCTCCTGTTTCATGTGCATGCTCACTAATCCTGCTGTTCTCTTCGGGATCTCCTTCATACACTGCACAGTCATGTTCCTGATCTTATAATTTTAAGGGTGTGACTACAAACGATGCAGGGTTTACAATATGACACCTGACTATGTTAATGGCTTGGTTGGACAATATAAATTCACATCCAGATGCTTGCTATGTGGTGAGGGTAGACTTGTTTCTCTCTGATATGGTGAAGACTGCATGTTCAACATATAACATTACTGGAAATCACATTGTGATGGTGGAAGATTTCTGAATAGGAAACAGTGTTTGCTAGAGCCTGTTCACTTGAAAAATTAGCCCACTGTAATAGGCTAGGGGTTTATGTTACTGAGAAAATCACTGTGTAAGAACTGCTGTCATTAACTGTCCATTTGCCTGTGAGAACAAATAAAATTGCTTATTGTAATCTTACATTGCTAACACAGAGGCATTGCTTATTGTTGATTTTAGATCTTTGAAACATTCTGTCATCTTGCCTTTCCATTGAAGGGGTGCTTTTCTTTTCTGGGCATCTTTAAGTGCTTGTAGCAGATATATGTTCAATTAGGGCTGTCAGAAGATGTGTGGTGAGGCCCGGGGCAAAACATTTAGTGAGGCCCCCTTACAATTTTTTACACTCGGTCAGCAGCGGCAGATCCGCAAACAGGAGACTCGAGAAATCTACCCTTGAGTTTGTATGCAGGATCCCAAATATGGTTTACTACTACAACTCCAAATCAACTATAGCAAAGTTAGATTTCTCTACTGAAGAATGGTTCATGCCAGACTAACTTTTATATCATATGAATAAATATATATAAGATGGCAATGAGCTCTCCACTGCACCACCTCCAACTCGCTGAGGGTCAGTCACTTTTCCAAGCAAAGAATTGAGGGCAGATCTCTTTCTTCGGCGGGGGCCTCCGTCTGGAAACAGCCTCCCGGCCTCGCTGAAATTTGAAGAGAACCATCTCCGCTTCCGGAAGCACCTCAAGACCTGTCTCTTTGCTTCTGCCTTCTCTCTTTCTCTCCCTTGCTGATCACCTGCCTGATCCATGCACTGGTCACCTGGTCAAGCTCTGAATTCGGGCCCAGGTCCCTGCCTGTCCTGTTGCAATACTTCACTGCCTCTTGACTCCCCTGCACTTGTGGTCTGTATCTGTAACCCTACAGTCCCTGCTCTTGCTCTTATTATCCACCCGCTGGCTGCACTTATGAGTACCCACACTTGCCACCTGTTGGCTGCACTCTTGTTTCTCCTTTGTTCCTGCACTTCTGCATCCTACCCCAACCTCAGCACTTCTCCCCTCGCCCCTTCCATGCTCTTGCGCGATTTGAATGACACAAGGCCTAGTAAGATCTGTGTTTTGTCCTACTCTTTTGTTTCTCCCTCCTTGCCTTGTCACGCCTAGAAACACTTGTGTACAGGCACGTCATAAATGCCATATCATATCATTAAGGAGCACCCTGCCCCTGTGTGCGCATTAAAACACACATCATACACAGTGACAAATGATGTACAGTGGAGGCTGGTAAATTTCTGCATTTAAGAGGCTTAAATGTTTGTGCCAATTAGGCAGGATGAACAGAGCACAGTGAGGAAGCCCAAACCAAACAAGGGTTGCTTGAGGGGAGTCTCGCTCCAAAGAAAATGTTTGAAACATTGAGGTAAAAGTTTGCATTTTACAGCACATGAAAATTCCCAATAGTTGCAAATCACAAATTGTGCATAGAAACATTTTCCAATACATTTCATGCCGCCTTTCCACATGGGTTATGCTAGTATAAAAATATATTCACGCTGGTTGTTCTAATTATGTCCATGCAGGCTGTATCAATATATGCCATTATTACCATGTATGGACTCCCAGCCAGTAACAATGCCATGCCACAGAAAGTATATCCAGGCTGACTGTGTACCATAAGTGTTATTACTGGCTAGATTGGCCTACATTCAATGTGGGCCAATTTAGCCAAGTAGTATGTTTGCTTTAACCTTGATGCATAGTCCTGTGCATCAATGGTAAAGTAAAAAGAGCACTGGCAATGCTAACAGTTTGGGCATTCGTGTAGGCATGGGAGAGGAACTTCTTTATTGGTATTAGCTGGCCATTGATAGTGCCAGTGCAAAATGGTTTGAGTACCTGAGCAGCTAATAGCAGTGCCTGGTAAATGCCTAATACTTATACACAAGCCAAAACTGTTGGCTTTGCCAATGCTTATTAAGAACTTCAGCAAAAGACACACAGGGTGTTTTTAAATTGAGTGGCCAAAGGTAGAGCTGATTAAGACATTTTTATTACACCAGTTACGTGTTTACAACTCCAATGAAGTCATTAACTCTCAGAAGACTCCTTTGAGGAAACAATTGCAGGCACATTGAGGGCAACGTTTGATGGCAAGACATGTTTTAAGCTAACTCAAAGAGTTCCAGTGAGGAGGTGTTTTGGGTGGGGGAGGCAGGAACTGGGTGAGAATTGCATAGGGATTAGCATGGCCATGAGAAGTCATTTCACTTTTAGCACCTGCATTCATATCCATACATTTTTAGGTAATTGAAATCTTGATGTGGGGTTAGCACTTGCATGCTAGGGGAGTGATTAGAAGGGAAGTAGTGACGTGAGACATCTCATTCTTACAGCAGTCCTTAAGTGTGACGTTTCAGAAATGAAGGCAAGAGGTAGCTGCTTGTAACATTGAAGCTTCACCAGAATAGTCTCATTCGAAATGTGGAAAGATGTTAGGTGCCCCCACACAAGGAAGTTTGCCCCTTCCTCACAGCCTCTGACGTTAGCGCCTCTCCCAACATTTGAAGTGTTAGTCTCCTTTCCCCCGTGACATTTTAGCTTAGGTGCACCTCTGCTGCCATGAACCCACTCCTTAATGAAGTGGCCCCCAGCGCGGCTACATTTAGGGGTGCTGAACACACACTCACAAAAAACAATTTCACCCATGCAATCATCCACCAGTTATACAACTCCATACATGCATGTATACATAAAACCAAACACAGCATTGACACAAACACCAACATGCACACATGCTTTAATACATACACATATACATACTAATTTAATTTAAATACACATATACACTTAAAATAAAAAACACTTACCTTACCTCCATGCACCCTTAAAAAGCATCCACGCAGCCGACACGTAGACATGCTGCCTGACAAGAGAGAACTCCTCTCCCATCAGTCAGCGTGATCACGCTGACAACATGAATACACTGACTGACAGGAGAGAATTCCACTCCTGTCAGTCAGCGTGGTCATGCTGAGCAACCTGAACACATTGACTGACAAGTGAGAACTCCTCTCCCATCAGTCATCATGGTCCTGCTGAGCAACGTGAACATACTGACTGACAAGAGAGAACTCCTCTCCAATCAGTCAGTGTGATCACACTGACAACATGAACACACTGACTGACAGGAGAGGAGTCCTCTCCCATTAGTCTGCATGGTCACGCTGAGCAACGTGAACACACTGACTGACAAGAGAGAACTCCTCTCCCATCAGTCAGGGTGATCATGCTGACAACATGAACACACTGACTGACAAGAGAGAACTCCTTTCCTGTCAGTCAGTGTGGTCATGCTGAGCAACGTGAACACACTGACTGACAAGAGAGAACTCCTCTCCCATCAGTCAGCGTGATCATGTTGACAACATGAACACACTGACTGACAAGAGAGAACTCCTCTCCTGTCAGTCAGCGTGGTCATGCTGAGCAACATGAACACACTGACTGAAAAGAGAGAACTCTTCTCCCATCAGTCAGCGTGGTCACGCTGAGCAACATGAACACACTGACTGACAAGAGAGAACTCCTCTCCCATCAGTCAGCGTGATCTCACTGATAACATGAACACACTGACTGACAAAAGAGAACTCCTCTCCTGTTAGTCAGCGTGGTCCTGCTGAGCAACGTGAACACACTGACTGACGAGAGAACTCCTCTCCCATCAGTCAGAGTGGTCACACTGAGCAACGTGAACACACTGACTGATAAGAGTGAACTCCTCTCCCATCAGTCAGCTTGATCACGCTGACAACATGAACACACTGACTGACAGGAGAAGGAGCCCTCTCCTGTTAGTCAGCGTGGTCACGCTGAGCAACGTGAACACACTGACTGACAGGAGAGGAGTCCTCTCTTGTCATTCAGCATGTCCATGTTGACAGCTGAATAACGGGAGGCAGCAGGGCTCACTTCTGAGCCCTGCTGTCTCCCATTATTTTGCTGTTTGTTGCGGAGCCAAATGGCTTCGCAACAATCAGCAAAATCATTGCAGGGCAGACAGCACAGTCCCCCGTGTGAATAAAGGACACGGGAGACTGTGCTGCCTTCCACTTAGGAGAGGGGGCCGCAAGGTCCGCCGCAAGTGCAAGGCCCGGGGCAGCTTGCCCCCCCTGCACCCTCCTTGTGACGGCACTGTGTTGAATAATCAATATATCTATGTCCTGCAGTAAATGCATAATCATAAGAAGTGATGCATCTCTTTTATTGTACTGGCCTGTGATGTGTTCCTGACTTCTGTGACTCTGTTTGGTGTTACTCTTCTCCATCCTGAGGACAGTATTTGCCCTAAGTACACAACTTCTTTTTGGCAATACTGTAATTTTTCTTTGTCCACCTTGTATCCTTTGTCAATGAGTAGTTGTAGAAGTAAAATTGTGTATTCTGTGCACTGCTCTTCTGTGGTGCTGCATACTAGCAGACAATATATGTATTTCAGCACTGTGCTTGGTATCTGTATGTTTCCTAGGTCCATTTGGAGGACCCTATTGAAGACACTAGGGGACTCACAGTACCCTTGTGGTAAACAAGTGTGCTGGTACCTCTGTCTGTGATAAGACAACACAATGGGATACTAGGAATCTGGGTGCAATTGCAAAGTGAAATACACATGTTTGAGGTCAATCACTGTAAAGTATAATACATCTGCAGGGATGTTGCAGAGTATTGATACTGGTTTGGGCAATAATGGATACTCTGCTTCTACTATATTGTTCAGAGGCCTGAGATCTTGTATGAATCTCCATGAGGGGCCTTTTGCTTTCTTCACAGTGTATAAAGCCATGGGGCATTGTGGCAGGCATGAGGATGCCTTGCTCAATTAATGCTGTAATGATGTCATATATTCCCTCATTTGCTCCTGTGGATAATGGGTATTGCTTCACTCTGAGGAATATTGCTCCTGGTTTGAGTGTGATTGTCACTGCTCCTATGCTGTTCAATAATCCAACATCATGGGGTTTGATTGTCCATAGTTGGGGAACGTTTGCCAAGTCCTCATACAGTCGTGATGGTGGTGCTTTTGCAACTAGTATTGTCTGCGGTATCTCTCTGTGTTGTACTACCATGTGACAGGATAAATAGATATACAGAATTGCCTCCTCTGACTCTTTGTCTGCAAATAATTGTTTGTCAGTTCCTTCCCTTCTTCAGCACACATCACAGAGGCTGTAAAACACAAGAGATATTCATTAGAGCTTTCACACTGGGGAGAGCAAGGAGTTTCGCACATTCAGGGAAAACAAAGCAGAATCAAACACTGCATATTAGAACCTTAGCTGAAAGACAGAAAGCAGGTGCAAAACTGATGATCAGAGAGTTTAAAGTTAAACCAGAAAAGGAAAGCCGTTAAGGTAGCACTTCAAGCACCATGAAAACTACTGATATCAGGAAAAGCACTAGAAAAAGGACAAGGAGACAAACTAAAACAAAAATGGAAAGCAGAGCAGTTGTACCCAGAGACAGATAGGAGGATTGCAATGTAAGGCATTGAGTTCCTCTTGAAGCACCTGAGCAATCACAGCAGGACTGGACGAGCAACAGCCAGTGAGGTAACTGGCAACATGTGCAATGAGAACAACACCCGCATACCAACAGTCACTCCACACAATAGAGTACAGCATTCCCCCATGGTGTATATCAGTCAAGGGATGGTTGGGTGGAGGAGTGGCAAGCACAGAAGAAATAGTGCCTTTGATTTCAGGTGAATCTGCAGCTACCGCTGATATCATTCAATCCATGGGCTTCACCTTCGAACATGGCAGTGTGTCTTTATATAATGTGGCTTGGGGTGTTGAGTGGTGTGGGACAAACTACAAGAGACCCAGATGCTTCTGCAGGGTATCAGGTAAGCATTACAGTATCCTGCTTTCTCCCAAATAGTGTTTGTCTGTTCTCCTTCTATGTAGGGTCTTGATGTCTCCCACTGCTAATCTGACACCTGCTGTCTGTTTTTCAAGTGCACAGATCCACTTTCAAGCTCCTGCTGTAAGGGTGGGAATTGCCTTCATCAAGTTGTTTTTGTCCATATTTGGCCAAGGCACGTATTGTGATCTCTCAATTGCCTTCTGTATTCATGGATAGTGTGTACATTTTTTCGCTTTGTTGAACATCTTTGCCCTTTTCTTCCCTCTTGCTACTGCTATTGATTAGGGGCACAGTCTAAGCCTTCCTTCCCATGGAGTTTTCTCCCTCTGTTCCCCCTCTGTTTCCCAGTCCTCCTTGTCTTCCTCTTGATATTCATCACTTTCTGTTGCCTATAATTCATATTCGAGGTTTTGTTTATTCTGTCCCTACGTGGCATGTTCCCCTCATGTCTCACTTCTGTCTACATCTCTTCTTCTGTTTCTACTTTCACATCATTAATCACTGCTCTCTTCATTTTCAAAAATATCTCCAGGGCTGTCGATGTATCATCATTTATCATTGTGCATGGTCTCTCTCATTCTCTTCTCTTTGTTACCCTTTGAAGCTCTTACACTGTTTTCTGGAAATCTGCTTCTAAATCCCTACGTGCTTGGTTTTCTAGCTTCAATATGATTGGGTCTCAACCTTTATTGTTCTCTGAAGTACCCCATGATGCTGTCCGGTGTGAGTCTGTCTGCTCTGGGTTTGTACCAGAGATTTGTGTGTCCTGCGGGGGTTTACAAGATACATTCTGGTTGTGGGCAGGTCTGTCAGCTCTGCAGACACTGGAGCCTGTGCCAGATTGGTGTCTTCTCTGAGTGGAGGCAGAACTGATGACTGTGCAGGCGTTAGACCCTTTGTTGCCCTTGTGCTGTTTCTGTATAATGTTGGGGCGAAGGCTACAACAGGTGCTTTTCCTTCTACTGCATCCCCCCTTCTGACTCCCCTTCTACCTTGTCATATAACTTCCATAATTTTAATATGCTTTGCCTCCTTTACAGATTTTTACCTTTGTAGGTTGATTACAAGTGCATGTTCATTTGTTCGATAATCCCCTTGTCAAGCGTGCCTTCTGCTGGCCATGCAGTAAACATTTTTCCTCAGTCCCTGCTGCCTACTGCTCATTATACTTAATTATCTTCTCCCTATATGTCGGGAGCCCCTTGAACATATGTTGAACCGGTGTACACATTTTGAACAATCCCCATGTGACAGTGACATACTGGCCAAAAATGAACTACAACAATAAAATAACATGCCAAAGTTAACAGGAAATATCTCCTGAGGTTGGCCCCTACGGTGCACCCTCGAGTTACCAGACAAAAAAAATAACATTTAAATAACTGTGGATCTCCACACAACAATGAACCAACAAAACGTCTGTCCCCAATATGTTCTTCTCATCTAAACTCTATGCCCACTTTCCGCAGTCACACCAAACCATTCTCGCCTCTTATCAAATAACACCTTTTCTATCTATACTTTATACAACATCATAAAAAAAAGTCAACACTTATATACACAATGATTTCTCCTTTCATTCCTTTACATTTGGAACAGAAGGATACAGTCTGCGCTAATGCGGGACTTGCCTCTCTTATTTCAGCAGCGCTGCCCTCCTATTTCTCTCTCGACACTATATTCCAGTATTCACTACTACTACTGTGACGGTGCCTCCCCTCCCTGCAGCAGCCCTCTTCGAGTTCTACTAAAATAAAAAGACTTAAAAATAAAGGCTTATCCCACGTGGTTCACTCTTCACACACTCCACTGTCATTCCATTTCTCACTCTGCCGTCTGCTGTTCTTGCGTCAGGTGCACTCTTTATGTTCTTATGAGGTCCTACGATGCTGTCTCTCCTCCTCAAGAATGCCTGCACATCTGGAGGTGGTGCCACAGCCGTCAGTGATCAGGCAAGCCTCTGGATAAACCAGGCGTTTGCTGGCCTCCTCATGGTCTGCACAGTTTCTGCTCCCTGCAGGCAGGTGCCACTTACCCAGGAGAATGTGGAGAGGAGCTCCAGATCTCTGGAAAACCCTGCAATGATGTCTTGGGGTCATCAAATGTAGGATACGGCCCAAAAACCCATATTAAAAAGAATTCCATTAGCCAATAAAGGTGCACAGAAGCAAGAAAAACAAATGTTTATTACAGCAACCACAGCTGTGAGCAATTTCCAAATCATTAAACATTACATCATGAAATGGCGGTTTAAATAGTGTTGTATTGTACTTGCCATTTATCTAGCACTTTCTACCATTATTATAGTCTCAATGTGCTGTTAGTGGGAGTGCTCTCGGAGGACCGAAGTCCAGTGTGTTGGAGGTCAAGAAGTATGATTATTATGCATGTGTGCATTCAGACAAAAAAAGCTTAGCATGTCTGACAAAGGGTTTTGTAAAGATCAACCAATGCGGTCAGGCATATGGATGGTTGTTGAGAGGAGTCAGAGATGGATTGAGTACTAGAGACTCACTATGTGTTCAGCTTGCCCGAATTTGTGCTAGGTCTGCACTGCATTCTGATCTCAGAGGTGTTGAGGTGTAGTCTGGTCTAAGTAGGCAGAGAATTAAGTGAACAATGCAATGGAATTTTGTCATAGTCCTTGCTGTAAATTGATGTGTGCGGGTACCTTGCGTGTGGCAAGTGTCCAACAGAGTGGTGTGGTATATGTACCTAGCAGTATTTGTTGGTGATTTAGTGTTTGAGCGCCAGGTCAGGTAACTGGCTTCTTCTGTTGATTCTTGCATCTGTGATAATATGGTTAGCGACTGCGACAGTCTATGCTCCAACTATTTGCAACAAGAGGAGCACGGGTTGTACTTCCAGGTTCTTCTAGGCAGATAGTGTGATGAGTCTACCCAGATATTGAGCGCTTACTGAACCTTTTCAGTTGTTACATTTAACACGGGTGGCCCATTTTATAGTTCATACATGCGCAATAACTTCCCATTCCCCCATTCCTTCCAAGGCGATTCTAGGCTGGTTCTTGATTGCAGTATTGAACAGGGACCCCCACCTGGCCTACTGCTTTGAGACATGGCCATGGTGGCACATCCTCTCATGGCAATTCCCCAAAGTGCATCCCAATTTGACCGATTGTGATGGTGGTGATTATTTCACATCGCTGTGATTCTACAACTGTGAGTGTGATTCGCCTGTTTTCCAATACATGCCAGGTGCAGTGAATCATTAATCCTGTGATAGTTCATATATTAGGTCTGCGATTCAGCTAGTGGTGCTTGAGGGAAACCAGCTCATGAGTGGTGTATGATAGTAAATGTGGTCCGGGCTGCAGTGAAAGAGGTGTTGCCACCAGGTGCTGAGAGGTTGGGGTCGCCATGAATGAAGCTGGTGCTGCCTGGTGTTGTTTGTTTTTAAGTTTGGATTAGGATATGGAGGCTGTGGGGGGGAGTGAGGGGGAGTTTCAGGACAATGCAGCAAATAGCCAGGTTTTGAGGACTATTTTGAAGGGAAGGTAGTTTTCGTTGCAGCGGATGTGCATAGGAAGAGTGTTCCAGATGGTGGGAGCTAGGATAGAGAAAGCTGAGCCACCAACTGTGGTGGAGTGGTAAGTGCAATAGCTAGGAGCAGAGCTGAGCCCATCTGAGGTTTATGGGTTGTTGGTAGTGGATGATTTTTTTCTGCAGGAACTCAGATCCTGTATAATGGAGGGCCTTATGTGTGATGCACATGGCTTTGAAGGTTGCTCTTAGGATAACAGGGAGTCAGTGCAATATTCTGAATCTGGGGCTGATGTGATCTCTGGGATAGAGGGCAAGGAGCAGTCTGGCTGCATTTTGGATTCATTTAATTTTTGTGAGCTAGCATGCCGGGACACTGTGATAGAGGGAGCTGGAATAGTCTAGGCGGGAGATGATGATGGCCAGTATTGCAGAGACTCTTTGAGGGTATAAAAGGTAGAGAAGGATTTGTTTAAGGATGCGTAAGTGGATGTGGCAGGTTCTGATATAGAGTTGATGTGTTTGAAGCGAGATAGATCTGCATCCATTGTTTTTTACCAATGTGAAAGCGGCACGTGGAGCTCAAAGGCCAATTGGCCATGGTAAAGGTCGGGGGATAAGAGCAGTTTTACCACATATTAGAACCACATATTACCACATATTAGAACTTCCGATTTGCCCAGGTTGAGGATTAGCTAATAAGTGGAGCTGCTTCGTACACATTGTTCAAGATACATGTACATTCACCTTCACTGATTGGACAGTCTTGGTTCTGCTATTGGTGATTCTATACAATACCTAGCCCTACTGTTGTCTCATTGTGGGGTCATCTAGTGTCATACAATTTCAGTTGAGACGTTAAAATGTTTCACATAAAACTTGGTTTCTCATTGGCTATGTCTATTGGAAATGTTCTGGGGTGGGTCGCTTCCATCATAACTAGCCAACCATATTGTGAGGTGAACACTATGGCAACAAAAAAGAATACTTCACATCCTTTCTCATAGGACTTAAAGGTTGGCACAGACTTACCATTCTCACCCTTGTAACTATTCAACTGACAGCTTGTATTCCGACTTCATGTTGGAAACATGTTACCCTTCTCCTTCCTTTCCCATGATGTGTCTACATGACTTCATTGGGCGTGCTTCTTGGCCTATTGTTCTGGGACTTGTGCTTGTCTAAATAGTGTACTCTGTCTGTGTGAAGGTGAATGGCCCTATTAATTATGAAAATCTATATTTCAGGGGTTGTCAAGAATCAATATGTAATCCATAATATATTCCCTACTATATACTAGGACTTCTTGGCTTTTCTTGGCCGTGAATAACGGTCACTTCCTTGGTTGTGGTACTCAAGTTGTTCTGTATTTGTAATTCCACTCCTAGGTGGATTTTTTGCTACAGGGGGCAGAATGTGCCTTCTGCCTCATCAACTAGTCTTTTGCACACTTCTACTCACTTTATTATTCTCTACAGCTGTGACCTTTGTCTTGCTGATTTCTAAAGCACTCTATGGGCATATTCCTTGTTACATGTTTAATTTACTCCAGGAGTGGAAACCTGCTGCCCTTCTGCTCCTAGTCCATTCCCTGTAAATCTCTTAGACCCTTTCTAATGTTCTCTTTGCAAAGTTGTAACACCTGATTAAGCTACTGCTCCTCGCCTGGAGTCTAGAAATTAGCTTTGCCTCTCTGCTCTGACCAATCACAATGCAAATTTTCACCCTGTCCGCAGCTGCTGACCTTGTGTGTGTTTGTTTCTCTAGTGTGAGCTGAAATGGGATGCATTTTACTCTGTGGAATGATTCATGTATTTCTGAGGATGATTAAACCTAAATGGCCTACAAAACAACCTCTATTCTGAGGCTTGATCTATGTGTTACACACCTAAAGGATATTAGATGTTCTTACGTCATGTTCTATACTTGCTACATTTTAGTGTGGCTAATGTGTGCTTAAATTACTCCACATTTCTTTGTCCAGTTGTGTGTGTGTGTGTGTGGGTGTGTGTCTTGTTAGATTTAATGTTTGTTAACAAGATATTTATCTTTGCCATCATCCTACATGAAATAAATTCTCAGTCAGTGTACATGTGTGTATTGATGGCTACTGTCGATCTTACATCATGGAGGGTTCTCGTAAATGAGTCTATTATCTTCACTAAATCTTGTTTGTTATGCATGCTGTCAGGGCCTCTGACCTTCAGTGTTGTTTCTGTCTTGTGTTTTATGGGCTTCTTCCGTTTGTATTTTCTCTCACGTTTGGGACGTTCGACGTTCATCCCAACAGCATTTTGACACTATGTCAAATTAGTTATGGTACCTGCCATTTACAGGTATCATTTTAGCCAATAGAAAATGCACTGTTTGCATCAATGTGAGACCTGTTGTCTCATCAACTTACCTCTTCCTTTTTTCTTGTTGCCTTTAATCCAATATTACTCTGGAGAAACTAACTGCGCCTTTCCACTCTCTCTAAGATATGGAGATTGATGGAACCACACTTCCCATGTGCAAACTTTATTTCCAAATTAAGTGCATAGTGACATATGCGGATGTGTAAAAGCTCATCTTTGATTTTGCAAGCTTCCCTCATATAGTGCGGGATTGGCAAGTGGATTCATATTGGTCCTCTTTTTGAGAAGCAGTCATGATATCTAGATTCACATACCACCATTGTCAAAGACTTTTTGGAATTCCAGAACTGGAGAATTAAAATTTTAATATTTCTTCATTATAATTTCTGGTGCACCGCTTAAACTCCCAATTTCCCCTTTTCTTGCTCACTGATGCCCGCCTAGCTGTTTGGAGCTGGATCCCATGTGAAAATGTGCAAGGTGTGAACAAAGGTGGTATGAAGAAATCTGCTATTTTTGCATTTGCTGTTGTGTTTTGAAATGTAGGCTTTGTTCCCTCTATCACGGAAACTCGAATGGAGCTGTTTTTGCATTTGCTGTTGTGTTCTGAAGTTTAGGCTTTCTTCCCTGGTTTGCTGCTAGGCTGCCAGGTGTGTTTGTTGTGCACCTTGCAGTTTCTCCCTCCCTCTTTTCACATCGTTCCATCTCTCTGCTATCTCCCTCCATGGTGCTTTCCATCCCCCTATCTTCTCCAACTGATACTCTATCACCTATCCTATCTCTCTTTCGAAGTCTGGAAGGAAAAAGTTCTAGAAAGATCTCCAGGTCTCCAATCCAGGCCTGGCCATCGCTGACACATATGTCAATGTTTCTTCCAGACAGACTGACACTGACTCTCTTTTTGTCATTCCCTCTCTGGACTTTTGGACTCCCCATATGGTCTCAGTGTTCCCCCCTTTCTCTTCTTTGCCCATTCATGGTGGAAGTGATGGGAGGATCTCCTGGCATATTTCCCATCCTCTAGGGTTATCATTAATTTCTACCAAAATGGTATTGTCATGATCCAGAGCTTCAGCCAAACCTCCTTCTTGACAGGCATCTTCCGTCTCTCATCAACTTCTAACCTTCTCCTGCAACTCCACCTTTTGCCACCCCTCTGACCCCTTTGCCACCACTGACGGATTATACCACATTCCTGTTCCCCTCCTCTGAATATCTTCAGAGGTGGCAACCAGCTCCACCTGGCTCCACTCAACTCTCACTCTGCCATTCAACACTCCTCTTAAATCTGCCACCACCTTGATGACTTTGACTTTGACCTTGACGGCCTTGCTATGACAGAGACATGGTTCATGGCCAGTTCTGTCACTACTTTTTACTACTTTTTACACACTCCTCCCGGAAGGCCACAGATCCTCTATAAGCCCAGGCCTAACCGGTCTAGGGTGGAGAGGCCCTGATCTTCCCTGAATGGGTCCCTGCTACTATTATACCCACTGCGTCCGACTCTTCCTTCGAATGCCTCATCTGAAGGCCTGGTGTCTCTCAAATCCTCTCGCTCACTCTTGCCACCATTTCCAGGATCCCTGGTCCAGTCTACCTCTTCCTCTCAGAGTGATCTGACCTCACCTCTTCTCTCCTGGCCTCCACCTCTAAGCTTCTATTTCTCAGAGACTTCAATATTCACCTTGATTCCCCTGATGCAGCCTCTGAAAAAATCTGCAGCTCCTGTGACTCTCTTTCGCTCACTATTCTTCCCCCAGTCTGACATGCTCAGCCGGACACACATTGGATGCTCTCATCTCAGCAGATATCCCCATCTCCAACCCTCTCACTACTCCTCTTTCCTGGTCAGATCATGCTTCTCTGTCCTTTCACCTGGATCTCTTGGATTTACCGCTGAGATACCCCCAAAACAACAATGAGGCCCAATATCCCAAATTATAGTGCATGTTTAAAAAAAAATGTCTCAATATAGAGGCATCATTATGATTAGTGTAATCAAAATTATTTTACCCAAAAACAATGTTTGTTTTCAAGTATTTTTGAATGTGTGATATACGATACCTGGAGAGATCCTATCGAGCTAGTCAATGCAAACAAGTCGCAACATAAAAAGGATGCTTTTTTTTCTTTTGTGCGTTGACTCCTAAAGCCTCTCTATTTAGGTTTGTTTTCCCCATTTCAATTTTGGGTATTATTTTTTGTAGGACGATATTGAGTTGTTAACATAACAAAACATAACAAAGCGAACAGAGACTGTACTTTGGTGAAAAATACATAGGTAGTTTGGTTGCATGAGTGCCAATTCCCCTTGAGGTTTGCAATAAAAGTGGATTCAGTTCTGTAGTAACATTTTATGTTGTATTTATCTGGTCTTAAAAAACGTTAATTTCTTTGATGAACATTTCTTATTTTCACAATAGTCTATTTATTGTGGAAACCTCCACACACGTTACACTGCTCTGAAGCATCTTCCTCTGGGGGTTTAAAAGGATTTAAAGTACAGTTTCAAACATTGTCTGTTAATTCACTTCTTTTTTAAAAAAACAGTTGCAATAATCTTGCATCTGTTACTCAGTCCACATAATAAAGTTAGATGCTAACTGTAACGAAGTGGGCTTTTCATGAAACGAGACCAAACTTCATTTCATTAGTAGCACTTTTATTATGTCTTAGTGCCAGTTATTATGATAATACAAGAGTTTGTATGATAGTTCAGTATGGAGCAATGAACACCCACCAGCCCCTTCATAAGAGCTCACTCCCTTTCTTCAACCGTCTTCTCTAGAACTCTCCCTGTCACATTCCATTCCCTCACACTTCCAGCATCATGACATCATCAGTATGATTACAGTACATAAAGTAATGTACCACTTCTCAGATCCTTACATGTCTCCCCTCCTTATTACTGACACAAAAACATGTGTAATGTCTGATCCTTACATAGATGTCTCCATGACACAAAACAATGTGTTATGTCTGATCCTTACATAGATGTCCCCATGAAGTTACTACTTTATGAGCCTGACCTGATAAACTGGATGTAATATTCTTGGAATTGATTAAAGGACTTACAGTACATCAAAGATGTCAGAGTCATCTTTGGCGAGGGCTACATCTTTACAAATGTGTAATGTACCAGTCCTCAGAACCTTACATATCTCCCTTCCTTATTTCTTATACAAAAAGGAATATCAATATACTACTCTCCAAATCTATGCTGCCTAAAGCAAAATCTCTTTCCCCTACCAAATTTAACTTTTACGATTTCTACTAAACCCTCAACAAACTGCGGGCCCTGCAGTAAACATCAATATAGAGACCGGCTCTATCCTTCTCTATCTCCCAACAAAACCAACTACAGCTACATTTGCCACCAACTATAATTCCTGCAAAACGTCACCTAAATTGGTAACACCTCAAGAAAAAACCCAAATTCTCTCACTCACTATCCCAGTACTCCCCAAAACTACAATGAGGCTCAAACGAGATCTCTAAAGACACTTTGAATGTGAAAGCAGAAACACAACATCTCTAATTAACTCTCTGTGCTGTATGATATTCACCCCAAAGTCCTCTTGTAAACATGGCTGCACAACAATTACCCCGCTGCTATACTAAATTTTTAAACAGAGTTCCAACTCCCCAAACCTGACACCCAAACAATTCCAAACACAGAATTATGTTCCACTAAACCCAAATCACCTGTCTGAGAATCACAAAGTAATAGAACATATGCTACCTCCAAACCCGGAGATCTTCCTAGATGCACATAGCACCCAGTACCTCCTAAAAAAATTGAATAACCATAACATGCCCAACTCTTGGACCTAGGAATCCGATGATACCAACCAATATCTTCCTTTAAGAAACCAACCAATATTTAAGAACACTTTCCTTGCCAGAAACTTGACCTACAAGCCTCCCAACACACCGACATTTTCACTTAGAATCACCTCACTTCATAAGTCACTTTGCTCCATTCACACTTAGTGATATAATGCATATTTCCGTGCAAAACGACAGCAAAATATGCACAACTGTGTTTTAAAGTCTCTGAATTTCTTGACGAGCTGAAAGGAGAAAAAAGGTTAAACAGGAATCTTTCTTTTCTTCGTTTCATTTTTTTTTGAATGTCCATAAATTACTCGACAAATTTTTCAGACTTTTATACACATTTCCACTTGAATGACTTTTGTAAAATAGAGAGCACTAGCATTACATCCATAAGATGACTAAGTTCCCCCACTTAGTGAGAGCCATATCTCACCTCTGAGACTCAAAGCACTCACTTAATTCACCAACAACTACAAACACACACATTCTCAAACCCCATTACTGGAATACTGCTAATATTCTCTGTCATAGCATGACAATTCCTTGAAAAATCTCAAAAAATCTGGATCCAGTCCTTCCAAAGCAATTTCAGAAGTGTCCCCTACTTCACCCAACAACTCTCCACATGACCTACAGTGTCCCCAACCCTTTTCCCAGTGAACTTTAAATTCCTTGTATGCACTCAAACAGCCATTGCACAGAGCAACTCCCCTTTCTCTGTAGTCCCAACAGTTCCTTTGATATACACACTTCTCCGAGTTATTCTTGTTGCCCATTTCCCTCACCGGGTAACTTATTCGTTCTTCAACTCCTACTCCAGGCACCTCGTCACTCTTTGTGTGTTGCTTCGCGGTTTCCTCATATGGATTTCCGTAAGCAAGAATTCCCTTTTCATTTGCATCGCCACTTTCATCTTGCGCCTCAAGGATTTCCAGTCTGATCCATTTTCCATAGAAAAGGACGCTTGCAACGGCATCCTGTACTTCTGTTTCGTCCTCCTCCAAATGCGACGCCTTCGCACTTTCCTTCCGTTTCCCCAATGACACCTTTTTACTTCCATTAGACAAAAGGACCTTCTCTGCGCCCCTCGTGATCATATCCGGATCATGTGCTCCAGTCGACGTCATCACAATCCTCGGGATTGTCCAGCAGAGCGAAGCTCCGCAATCACCCGTCACACCGACACCCGTACACGCCTTATGTACTTCCGAAGCAGCCTCCTACAGGCACCTGTACACGCCTTGTGTACTCCTACGGTTCCTGTACACGCCCTGTTTACCTCAAATACCCGTACGCACCTTGCGCACACTAATAGTCCGAACTCGTACACACCCTGTGTACTTTTATCTGACATCCATACACATCTTGTATATTTTATGTGATCCCGGTCACAACGGGTTCTCGTACATGCCTTGTGCACTGTCCAAATCTTAAACTTTGCCCCTAAGGGTGTCCGCTTACAGGTCCTTAGAACCCCGACCCCACAGTCATAGGGCCTTCGCTCACCTGGGGCCTCCTAAGGAGGGGGGGGCTGGCGGGTGTTCCTCTCCTTGGTACTCGGGTCCGTGCGTCCGATGTTGCCCTGGCTCTCTAGGCGTCGTGCAGACGGCTTCCCTTCTAGATCTGCAGCGTGGTGCACAATAGGTGCCCAAAGCCAACAACCCTTCTGTGACTCCCAATTCATTTAGCGGTGGGTAGCTGCAACGCACGCTGACTCTTTCAGAGACAGCACACCTCTTCATCAAGTCTCCGTCCATGTCGCCACTGCCTGCCACTGCCTCCGATGTTGAACATCCTCATCGCCATTGTAACGAAGTGGGCTTTTCATGAAACGAGACCAAACTTCATTTCATTAGTAGCACTTTTATTATGTCTTAGTGCCAGTTATTATGATAATACAAGAGTTCGTATGATAGTTCAATATGGAGCAATGAACACCCACCAGCCCCTTCATCAGAGCTCACTCCCTTTCTCCATCCGTCTTCTCTAGAAGTCTCCCTGTCACATTCCATTCCCTCTCACTTCCAGCATCATGACATCATCAGTATGATTACAGTACATAAAGTAATGTACCACTTCTCAGATCCTTACATTAACCTCCTGAATATAAGAATTAGCCGTTGTTGCTCTGGTTTCTCTATAGTTTGTGATGTGCAGTGTCTCACGGCAGAACTGTGAAGACTTGAGACTCATTATGAGTTTGGTGACGCAGTATAAAAGTGGTGATACATTTTGTTGCCGCCACTTTTTTGGGTAGTCACTAAATTACCGCCGTTTTTACTGCACAGCAATTGAAATTAAACTGTGCCTGACATGGATTGTGAGCGCTGCTGGCCCTGTGAACATGACAAGCAGCGCTCACAATTAGTAGTACATGCTGCATGCCATGTAGCATTTACTCACTGCACGGCAAAGTGTAATAGTGCAAGGGGAAAGGCGGCATACTTTTGCCTTGCATTTTTACACTCTACCATGAAAATTACTACAATTTGGCAGTGGGGAGCCGTCTACATTTATGTCAATTTGTAAGGGCACCCAGCCACCAAATTACACGTTTGAGGAACATGAACTCCAATGTGCTCTAAAACCTCTGTACAGCACCTCATGACTGCCATATACAGGCACACATTTCTGCCCTGGCTAAAGAAGTGAATGTCTTCATCAAGACGCGGTCTTTACTCTAAACCTGTGCTAACCTGAAGGGAAAGTAGTAGTTAAATATGCATAGATCGTGTGTTCAAGAATGAATAATGTAAAGTGCAGCCCCCTTTCCAAAGTGCAAAATAAATGCAAAATCTTGAGGCGTAAAACGTAAGCATTGCATCAGAGTACCTAAGGTTAGTATGCCATTTGTACCTAAGATTTGGTTGTAAATGCGTTTTGTCTACCTGTTAGAATAGCAGTTGTGTGGAATAAATGTCCTTTCTTAGTGAATCAGGTCTGACACGGGATGTTCTGCCAGGTGTCATGTTCTTCTTGATTTAAGTACCGTCTAAGTGAAATCTATTTATTGTGTAAATCACACTTTCTAACGTATTCCAATTTTCGGAGTAGTTAGTGAATCAGGCCCATATTCTTTGAATACATGTTTGCACCCTAGCAATGTGTGCCCTCGTCATAGCACTGGGCGAGACTCCAAACATGCGTTTAAAGAATATGGTTAGCAGTAGGGCATCGTTTGACCTGGTGCTAATTTTTCTAGGTTTCTGTGATACAGCCTGTTTTTTTTTTTATTATTATTTTTTTTTGCAGTAGGGCACTTTTTGCCCTTGTGGTAATTGCACTTGAACCAATGCACAGTTTCTGTACTATAACCTTATAGTTGATCAATCTAGATTTTCAATCTGGTGATTTTATCTGGCGCTGTGACCACATTCCAAAGGAAACAAAAATGACATTGGCATGGAATCTGACACTGTCAATTTCAAATCTTCGCAAATAGTGTCCTGCATCATGCCCTTTGAAAGGAGCACACGCTTCTCTACCTTTTTTAAATGTATTTTTCACTTCTGTATACTCTGCATCCATTTCAAAGATTGCGATGGATTTATATGATAAATCAATCAAAACACTACCAACCCTCCCAGCCCAGACCTTGCACTTATTCTGCTGACAGAACTTCCAATAGAGCGCCTCAAACAGTATTGGCCTGTTTTACAGACATGTTTTAACATAGGAAAGTCCCATTGAATCATTTTTGTAAATCAGGCCCTGTGTCTGTTTCAAATTAGGCCTTTGATTATTCTGTAACTCTTTCAGCAAATATAGATAGTTATTACTCTTCTGTAGCCTGTTTATACTAAGGAAACTGCCACAGAATAAACGCTGGACCGGGGCCAGACCACCGTGCTTTCGATATAACAGGAAAACTGCTTTCAGGCCATATGGAATCTTCTTGCCCGCTCCGAATTTGCCAATGGCCAGATACCTTTGTCCACAAGCATAGACGTTTCATTGTTACTGTCGGAGTTGACAGATGTGCAAACCATCGTAGACTAATAATGCATTTAAACTTTGTAAATTTGATATTTCTTTAAACTATAATAATTAACTGAAACTTGAACTGGGTGTCATAAAATGTTTAACATTGGTGCTGCGTGATAATGAGGGCATAATGAATGTATGTTGTTCCCTGCAGCAAATTGATACATTTGTAAAGTTAATAAAAAGCCAAACGGAACAATGGAAATGGGACACAGGCAGCCATGCTCTGTGCCAAAAAATACGTATTAATATCACATTAATATAACTGTTTAAGCATCAGATGAAACCTGAGTGTTAAAATTCAAAGAGGGCTGAGGTCTACTGTGCTGTAATTGTCGATCAAAAGCTACAGTTCTTTTGTTCGAGGAGCAAGCACAAGTCTTCTGTACAAGAATGTGTTGTTTTAATTAAATAGGCAAACACTTGAACCAAGTGGTAACATTTATAGAATCAGTTTTATGGCAAATGCAACAGCTGCAGCATGATTTATTTGTGTTGCTGTAAGGCATCTTCAAATAGTGTCTGCCAATTTTCTGTCTCAGCGAAGGTGTCTTCACATCTTTCTGTAACCCTGAATAATTCAGTAGAATCTTTAATAACAGATTTGCCTGTTATATTACCCTGAAACATGTTAAAAGTTAAAGAAGAGACAGAAATACAGCGGTTTTCCACAGTGAATGCTCAGTGCTTTCAATAGTTCGTGTATTTGTAGCTTGTAACAGATTTAAAAGTTCATAAATTCAAAATGAAATACTATTTTAGCAGAAACCATTGTTCTTATGATACTTTCACATGCGTTCTTCCCTTAACAAATGTAATTAGTTCACATTATTTCTTGAATGTTTCAATACATTTCGCAAAATGTACTCTCCGTCTCACACACGTTCACTTGCATGCACAAACGCCCAGGGAGGCATACAGCAAGAATTGCCTGCATACGCCCTATTTCATTTCAAGTTAAAGGAAAATAGTGTAGTTGTAAAAAAGAACAAAAAAAAACGTGTACTTACCATCAGAAGCCCATTCTGCTGCGCACATGATTATGATGACTTTTTTTTTTTTTTTTTTTTTTTTTTTTTTTTTTATTTGTATTTAATCAAAAGATTTTTACAAAGTTTGAGGTTTCTGTCTGTGTCTGTAAGCGTGGCGAAGATAAAAAGGAAAGAAGATGATAAAATGAGAACAGCTCTCTAAAAATGTGCCTTTATCGGCCAGTTTATGGCTTCCAAGATTTTGTAGGATGCTATTTGCCATGATGTTTTGTCGCCTCCAATCAAACGAGACCAACATGTTTCTTCGTCCTCTATGATGAAATCTGAGAAGGTTGCTTTTAAGTATCTTCTTCTTATATGTTGGTTTGAGGCACATTTTAGGAGCAAGTGGCGGATTGTTTCCTTTTCTTGTGTCTCACAAAATCGACAATTATTGTTCTCCGACTGGCCTCTAATTGTCAGGATCTCATTTGTCTGCAAGACATTTAGACGGGCTCTCATCAGCATGTCTCTCCCTTTCCTGGATGGGAACTTCTTTATATATTCCTGGAGTTCATTGAGTTTTTTCGTGGTTGACGGCAGGTGTAAGGTTAGTTTGTTTTTTCCTGCTGTCTCCAGGGTGCTTATCCAGTCGAGTTCTTTGATTTTGGTGAAGGTTCTCTTTGGGTACTTTATTAGTTGTTCTTCGTCTGCATTGACCTGTTCTAGCAAGCTGAAGTTTTCTTCTTTCCATTTTTTGAGGGTTTTGCTTGTATTCCTTTCTATTTCGAGGTTGATGAGAAAGTATATTGATGGTGGTTCAGCCATCCGGCATTTCCTGAACAGTCTTAGAGACGATTGTGAGACTGAACTTCTGAGAGAGGGTAAACTGAGCTCTCGTCGAATTGAGGCTATTGGGGTCGAGTTTGGGAGACTGAGGACTTTTCGCCAGAACTTTGCCTCAATTTTTGTCCAAATAGATCGTGGTAAGTTCATCATAGCATCTCCCCCATATGTTAGTGTCGGCATCACCTTTTTCTTGTAGTATTCTAGCACAGGGATAAGTGAGAATCTTCCAAACTTTTTGTCTATGGCCCTGGCTTGGGCTGCCAATTTGTTGGCTTTGGACATCAGGACCGATTGCATGGCTTTGTCTTGCGAAGAGGAGTCTAGGGTTACTCCTAGGTATTTGAAGTTAAACACTCGCTCGATCAGTGATCCTTCCAAAGTTAGTTTCAATTTTTCTGTTTTCCTGGTCGCTTTTTCCAGTACTAAGAATTTTGTTTTCTTTACGTTTATTTCCAGTTTGTTTTCTTGCATATACCCTTGGAGCTTTGTCAGTTGACGCTGCAGACCAATCGGTGTATGATCCATTAGGACCAGGTCGTCTGCATAAAGCAAACGTGTTATCGGGGTTTTGCATATTTTTGGGGGAAATGCTCTAATTGTTGGGTCCTCGTTTTGGATGTCTCCAATGAATGCCAAAAACAGGGCCGGGGCCAGCGGGCACCCCTGCTTCACTCCTCTCGCTGTTGGGATGGGTGCTGATAGCAGGCCGTTTTGGTCAAGTCGGATGCGTATTGAGGTGTCGGTGTATAGTGCTTTGATCGGGTTTAATATAGACGGTGGACATTCCCAGGTCTCCAGTTTGGACCATAGGCGGGCCCTGTCTATCCGATCGAATGCTTGTGTCAGATCGATGAATGCCACAAAAATTCTCGTTCCTCCTTCCAGTACTCTGTTTTTCAGCACGTTTAGCATTAGAATGTTGGCTGTCGTGCCCAGGTTTCTTTTGAATCCTGTTTGGAGTGGGTCGTTACAGGGTGATTCCTCCATCCAGATCTTGAAGCGATCGAGAAGCATTGAACCAAACACTTTGCCGATGACGTCCAGGAGCGCAATCGGTCTGTAATTTTTCGGGTCTTTTTTGTCTCCTTTCTTGAATATTGGAACGATTGTTGCTTGTTTCCATGAGGGTGGTATCGTTTTTAAGTTGCAGCTTCTGCCAAAGATTTTGCTTAGCAGGCTTGGCCACTCATTTTCAAGTGTTTTTAGATCGGAGTTTGTGATCCCGTCGGGTCCTGGGGCGTGAGAGTTTTTTAAGCCTCTGATTTTCATTTGGATTTCCTGTGGGTCGTCAATGATTATCCATGGCTCCGTAGACATTCCGACCTGTAATTTTAAGTTGGAACTTGGTGCCTGGTACATAGTAGTGAAATGTTTTGTCCAAGTAGTTTCCCCAATCTCGTTTATGATTGTATTTTCTTGGGTTTCGTTAGCCGCTCTCAAGATTTTCCAGAATTCTTTTGTGTTCTTGCCACTTATCGCTTTTAGAATGATTTCAGCATCTTGTTGGTAGAGAGACAGTCTGTGGCCTTTAACCCATGCTTTGTATAGTTTGGTTTCCGCTTCTGCCGCTCTCACAGCCCCTGGAGATCCTGAAGATTTTGCTTTGCGCTGTATTTTTCGCAGTGCCCGACGTTTCTCCACCAGTGTTAGGTCGTACACATGTCTTGGGGGATTTTCACTGTTTGTTTTTGTTTTACGAGTCTTCTTAAACTTCGTCAGGAATGGCGTATAATCTGTAGTATTTTTGCCCAAGTGATTTAGCATTGAGCTGAATCCTTTTTCTATTTCCTTGATGGCCTCAGTTGTAAGGTATAGACGATTTCCCTTCGTGTTGGCTATGACTTGGTGCTCAACATACTCGTTCTGTGGCCTTATTGACATCCAGGTTGTTGACAGGGGGTTGTGGTCGCTGGCTGTGACTCTTGTAATTTCAAAATCTTTCGTTATTGCCAGTAATGGTTCAGTGACGTAGATGTAGTCTATTGTACCTGCCAGTTCCTTCATTTCCCATGATGGCGGGCGATTTGGGTCTGGGAATGCTTCGTGCAAATTGTGAAGGTTTCTTGAATTCATCAATTTGACCCATAGGTTGCCGCGTTGTTTGCCTGTTGAGTTGTGGCCTAGGTGCGCCACTCTTTCTTCCGAGCTCATACACGTAGCGTTCAGGTCACCGCATATGAGGAAGTATGTTACCAGGTGTTCCGATAGTGCCTCATCTATCGCGTCCTCCATTTTTTCTATGTAGGCGGTAGGCTCTATACTTGCGGGGTTCCAGTAGGTATTTACTACGATTAAGGTGACTTTCTCGTAGGCGTTTTTAACGGTGCTCCACCGTCTCCATGCCGCCTTAACCATCAGGATCATTTGGTTGCTGATCAATGTTTCTTCTAGTTTGATCCCTGAGTCTTTTTTGGTTGCGATCAGTAATCCCGACGAAGGTCTTCCTCGACTTCCTTGTTTGGCTGGTGCAAGGATGACTTCGAACCCCCCTATTGCAGGGGGTTCAGTCAGCCAGGTTTCTTGGAGGCATAGAAGATCGTATAATCCCAGGTCCATGTCTTTTGGAGACAATAAGTGGGTATGTCCTCTCGTGTTCCACGAGCACATTTTTAGTTCGCACTTTGAGGGGGTCGCGCGACGTCTGTCATGTAGACTGTGCTCGTCTCTCGCTGGTTGCTATGTTTGCTTTTTTCCCCTCAGAGTTTTGGGCAACCAGGACCATATGTCTTTCGTGGGTTCACATCTTTTTTGGGGAGGTTTTTCTGTTGGGAGTTTGGCTGTTATTTCTGAAATTTCCTTGGCCTTATTAAGTTTTTTTGTGTCTTTGGTTTTTATAAGACTTTCGTGATTTTTGTTTTCTTTCGAGGCTTGTCGCTTTTCCCTCAGTTTCTCTTCAGCTCCCCGGACTCTTGCTCTGTCCTTGTTTTTTTCAGACGACTTATTGCGACCCATTCTTCCTAAGGCACTTATTGGGTGTCTGTCTGCTTCCTTTTTACTGGGATTAGTACGCCTTGTGTTTTCAGCCTCCCTTTTATTGTCTTCTTCACTTTTGTTTGATTGCACTTTAACTTCGTAGCCCATTTCGTCCAGCTCTTCACTACAGTCGAGGATCAGGTTTTTCAACGTTGTTGATGTTACATAGAGTACCGTTTTTGCTTTTGTATTTTCGTGGCTTGGCTCTACTACAAGCAGATCTTCTGATTTTATTTTATTCAGCTTTCGAATGTATTTAAACAGTGTTAACACTGAGTTTCGGTTCAAGATTATTTCGTCTCTGTTTTCTTTCACTTGTGTGATCTTTATACGCCATTTAGCTTTGTCCACTTTTTTCGGTTTTAGGTTGTATTTCTGTGTTCTGGATCTGTACCGAAAGATCGTTTCTTCTTTGTCTCGTGACGAGCTGAGTCGTTTTTCAGTATTGGGTTTGTTATGGGCGTTCGTGGATTGGGAACGCGGTCTACCCGGTGTTATGTTTCTAGACGGCTTTCTTATGTGTTTGTGATCGTTCCGTCTACCTGCCGATCTCCTTCTTGATTTACCGCGTTCACCCCCTTTCTGTCTTGAGGAGTTGTATCTTTGTTCTTTTTTCCAGTTTCCTGAGGTCAGATTGTCTCTGGGTCTCGATTTCGACCTTCCGTTTTCTTTTTTTGTTTCTTTCTGCATCCTTTTTGGCGTTGTCTGTCTTTCTGCGTCAATCGGACTGGCGCCCTTGTTTATTGCATTCTTCACGTTTTCCCTATAATTTTTTGCTGCTTTTCCTCTAGTCGCTTCTTCGTTTCTTCTTATGAATTCTGTATTTTCCTTTCCTTTGTGTGATTGTGATGTTGGTGCTTCACTGGAGCAATGTGCAACTGGACTCATGGGCGAATTCTCTGCCAGATGTTGGCTCAGATTCATCAATTCTTCATCTTCGATGCGTTCAATTGTTGATGGGGATAGGGTAAAGGTTCTTTTTTTTGGCGTTTCAGTTATTGGCGGTGATAAACTGGTGATTCTTTTTTCTGAAATTTCAGGATTTTTTGTTTGCCTCGACTCTATTTCTTTGTCCTTCATTTGTGGTTTTTCCTTGTGTTTTACTGGTCGTGTGAAAAGTTGAAAAATACCTTCTGCAGTTTGGTTTCCAGTTGGGGGTTGTCTAGATGGTGGTCTCTTTGTTGGTTGGGTCTCAGTTTGTTTTAGATTCACCTCTTTATTTACTCCCTTTGTTGGTGGATTATTTGTTGTGTGGCCTATAGTAGCTGTGGTTTGAGTCCCCCTCGTTTTGTTCACCGGCCTTTGTTCTTTGTCTTCGTACTGCTCTTTTTGTCGTGGAGGCGAACCCTCGTCGTTTATTGTAGCTGTGCTTGATTTTCTGGCTTCCAAGGCCATAACGTAAGCTTCCAAGAAGATAACTTTACTGTGGATCATCGCTTGGATGCTTGTGTGGTCTTTCAAGGAGTCAGCGATAGTTTCGTAAAGTTTCATAAATGGTGCCAGTGCAATGTTCACTGATGACATAATTGACAGTAAGTCCATTTTTTTTTTATTTGAGGAATCCGTCGGGCTGGTCGAGTGCTGTAACGGAGTTCTTCTTAAGGGGGATTCAGTTAAGATTGTTGTCTGATTTGACCAGCTGCCTCGACTTGGCCTTGTTGTTTCTAGTGAGGCTCTTCCTTTTCGGTTTTTGTCGATGTGGGGACTTCGAATGTCATTTCCCCCCATATTCAAGTTTTGGTTGATATGGGGTCTCGTAAGGTTTTCTTGATTAGATTCGTCTGGGTCTGCTATGGGTGGCCTACCTTTTGTCGTGTTTTCGTTTTGGACTTTGCAGAGCCCCGCTTGGTTGAGGTTTTCTGGACCCAGCATTTTATTTGGTGTCTTATTTACTTTATCTCTGTATGTTCCTGTGAAGTTATCAACGTTCAAGGTGATACCCTCGGGGAGTGAGGGTGTTGCCTGATTGAAGTTGCAGGAGCCTTCCTTTATTTCTGTTGTTAAGTCCATTGGGTCATTTGGGTCAACTGTAATGAGGCTCTCCTCTTGGATGGTGTGGGGGTTTTCTATGTACTCAGACGTGACAGTCCCCATTTCTAGGTCTTTGCCCGAGTTTCTCTTCAATTCCCCCTTCTCTGTGACTTTTGTCGGTTTCAAATTTTGCTGGCCTCTTGGTGAGTTCGTGGAAATCTTTTGGGCTAGTGTCGGGCACGGTGGTTCCCCCTCAGGCCCCACTTTGTCAATCCACTGCCCTTGTGGCTTGTTGCTTTCTCCTGAGGGCCGTCTTTTACTGTGCGGCCGGTTGTCGCTAACGTATTGCTCAACTCTGCGTAGTTTTGCTACCGGCAGGCAGTCGTTTAAAGCTTCGAGTATTTCAAGATCTGTAAGTTCCCTCTGCGGGTACTCTTTTGTTGCTTTATGTCTGCTGTTTGCGTAGAAATAATCTTTTATTGAGTTTTTAAGTACCCCTCCTTCTCCTCGCGGTGGGTCGTTTTCGTTTGTATTGATCAACAATTGGTCAGGTGTTTTTTGTTGCTGTTCGGGCTTCTGGGGCCCTTTTTTCGTTCTGCTGCTAAACTTGTTTTTCGTTGTTATACGGTTCTTGAGTTTCTTGAGAGGCAGGGAACTTGTTCTCTGTCTTTTCTTTTTATTGGGGTTTGATGGCCCTTGTACATTGATTTTTTCTGGCACCCAACTGGTCTCTGCACTTTCCTCCGCCTCTTTGTGAATGAGAGCCACCACTTTCACTTTCCTTTCCGCCAGTGAACACGTCGACGGTACTCCGTTGATGTGCAGCTCTCCGTCGGGCTTCCCCTGCCCGTTCTCTTCGGGTGGGGTGCCCGCCACCTCCTCCGGTTCTGCCTCTCCTGGGGCCGTCGTGCCATCTGTCTCTTTTCCCCCCCCTCCTTCAGCAGCTTCCACGTCTGGCAGCCCTCCTCCGAGGGCTCCCGCCGTGGGGCGAGGAGCGCTCAGCTGGGCTCCGGGGGAGGGAGGTATTGGGTGCTGCGCCGGACCGGCAGGCCTAGTTCCCACTCCGAGGCTCGCTCTCCCGGCGGCTCTGTCCGCCTTGGCCGTGTCTTCCTGCCCCGTCCGCCCCTCCCCGCCGTCCCACGCGGACCGCGGTCCTCCTTCGAGGGCCGCTTCCGCGGGGTCCCGCTCAACCGCGGCGGCTAGGAGTGGCGGCCGGGTGTCTTTCCGGCCAGCCATGGCCTCAGCTGTCTTGATTTCCAGGCTCTTTGCCCATTTGTCATCAGTTGCTCCTCCAGTTAAGGCTGATCGTTCCTGGGGGTCATGCTGGGCTGCTTTGGGATCTTCTGAGACTGGAGGCCGGAAGACTTTGCTTTTGGTTGGATATACCTTTATGGTGTTCGCTGGCGCTTGCTGGGGCGTCGGTTTTGGGGAGCCCATTTGAGGTAATGTCTCTGGGGAATCCATGAATGTTGGTGTTTGTTGTTGTTGTTTATGACTCAGCTGTTTCTGGTTTAGTTTGGCGCTCCTCAGGCGTCTGCCCTCTTCTTCCATTTCTTCCTCTCTTGGAGGCTCTCTTGGAGGCTCATTTTGCTCTGGGTTCATGGCAGTTTCCCGCATTTCTCTGTTTGCCCTTGCAGCCCTGGCTGACATGACTGCAAGACTGCCACTCTTCGTCCACTCCGCGTCCGCTCCGCGGATAGAAAGGGTTTATATGTGAGGGTCCTCCCCCACGCTGAAAAGAGTAGAACTGGGCAACAGACTCTCCTGCAAGACTGCCACTCTTCGTCCACTCCGCGTCCGCTCCGCGGATAGAAAGGGTTTATATGTGAGGGTCCTCCCCCACGCTGAAAAGAGTAGAACTGGGCAACAGACTCTCCTGCAAGACTGCCACTCTTCGTCCACTCCGCGTCCGCTCCGCGGATAGAAAGGGTTTATATGTGAGGGTCCTCCCCCACGCTGAAAAGAGTAGAACTGGGCAACAGACTCTCCTGCAAGACTGCCACTCTTCGTCCACTCCGCGTCCGCTCCGCGGATAGAAAGGGTTTATATGTGAGGGTCCTCCCCCACGCTGAAAAGAGTAGAACTGGGCAACAGACTCTCCTGCAAGACTGCCACTCTTCGTCCACTCCGCGTCCGCTCCGCGGATAGAAAGGGTTTATATGTGAGGGTCCTCCCCCACGCTGAAAAGAGTAGAACTGGGCAACAGACTCTCCTGCAAGACTGCCACTCTTCGTCCACTCCGCGTCCGCTCCGCGGATAGAAAGGGTTTATATGTGAGGGTCCTCCCCCACGCTGAAAAGAGTAGAACTGGGCAACAGACTCTCCTGCAAGACTGCCACTCTTCGTCCACTTTTCAGTTTAGTTAAGCAGAGAGGAAGTAAAGTAACTGGAGACAAGGCTGGAAGAACCTTTGTAATTCCTTCTCATGCAATTTTACATGAAATAAAATGAGCTGTTGACATGTTTTTTCATGAGTCAAATATGTCTTCCCCATTACAGGAAAAACACACGATAAGTGTCGAGCATAATATGTAAAATATATATTTGTTCATACAATGTAATAATATTCTTTGGCAGTATGCACAAAAGCCATATAAGGATTACGTCTCAGATTGGTGCAGTTTGTCAGGGAGCGCAATGTTTCAGGATGCATGCATTGGTTCACTTAAAAGGTGAACACGTAGGCCCTAATTCATGGAATGATGTGCACGGAAAATAGGGGGCATGCCCGCGAAACAGCGCGCAAGCGCCAGTTTGTGTATTCATGGAACACAAAGCTTGGGGTTTACCAGGGACTTTTGAGGAATCCGTGACTGTCCAACACGTCACTGCGACACCACAAACGCCTTGCGCGAGTCTCATAGCAAAGGGGTGTTGGGTTCTGTGCAGTCACCTAAAAAGGGGGCGGAACACGTGGAATGGGGAACAACAAGCGAAAATATGGGCGTAATGAGGGATGTACCAAAGTAAAATCCCCGGAACACCCATATGTGCGCTAAAAACCCATGTTCATGGAAATGAACGTCATGCGGAAAAAGACGCACAAATCCTGAAACATGTACGCCACGCGAAAGCTGGGGTAAGCGTCACCCCAGACGAAAACAAATCCATAAAAAGGGCGCCCGAACAACAAACGCGCTTATACTGCTATAATGAATGTACCATTTGTCGCAACAGTGAACGTGGACCACCCAAGGAGGGGGGGATGGCCAGGACACAGATTTTTTTACCTAGGACCAGCCTTTTTGGGATGCCTGGTGACCAAGTCTATGGCAGGCATACTTTTCCACCTCATTTCATATTAGACCTGGTCACGGAGCGTGAAGATGACCTTATATATCCACCCTGTCCTCCCAAGCACTGAGCCCCTTGGAAAAGGTGCTCAATGTTCTGCATTTTTTGGCCACTGGGTAATTTCAGCAGACAACTGCCATAGTTGGGGGCATTTCACAGCCCACGCAGTCACGCTGCCTACACCAGGTGTTGGCAGTCATGACTGCGCGCCCTTCAGTCCGAAGGGACATCTACATAGCCAGAAGACCTGCAGAAAGGCAGGTTGTGGTCCAGGATTTTTATGGGGTGATGCACTTCCCTAAAGTGCTTGATGCGATTGCACCCATGTGGCTCTACGCCCACATCTATTGCAATCACAAGCACTGGCATTCCATCAACATGCAGGTTGTATGTGATGTCAAGGGTCTCATTACTTATGTATATGCAAACTATCCAGGGTCCACCCATGATAGCTTCATATTCAGAAAGTCACCCGTACGCCGGGCCCTGGAAGCTGGGACGCATGGCGCCACACAGCTCATTGGGCAGTATAAATGGCCGTGCACATGAATGCATGTCACACACAGACACATACACACCAATGACAAACATCTTAACCTCTAAATGGGACAGTGCCTACCCTCTGAGCACCTACATGATAACGCCAATACGAAACCCTGCCATAGCACCCCAGGTAAAATACAACACAGCCCATATTGCAACTCAGGGCATAGTGGAAGGCACATTCGATGTGCTCAAGTCACGTTTCCACTCCTTTGACCACTCTGGTGGTGAGTTGCAATATGCACCACCACTCGTGTGCAGGATCATTGTGGCAGCATGTGTCCTACACAATGTTGCAACATGGCGCAGTGTACCAGTGGACACGGTGGTGCCCCCACATCCCCAAGCACATGCACATCTCTTGTGCATGGCATGGCAAAGGGCACATGACGAGACTGCCCATACCCAGCTTGTGGCACAATTTTTGTCACCTAAAATCCAACCCCTGTGAAGTGCACACAGCCCTGGCACATTCCAGGTGCCATTCAATGATGACAAAGGGCCAATCATCTGTGTCCACCAAACCACCCCGAGAATGTGTCCTTGGAAGTGCTGCATTATTTCCATCCCTTAGAGCTTAAACTAATTATTTTTTTGGCTTTCAAAAAGAAACACATAGATGAGGGACAATGCCAATACCACCATCCCAAACTAGACATCCAATGTCCTGTGTGTCACATAAACTGTCCCATCTATTTTATCAATATCAATTTCATATATAAAGCGCACAAAAGGCCTTGGAAATCGCAGCACTGGCACAGAAGGCTTACTCAGTTATCTAAGTGTTTGTCAAAACATACATGTTGCCTACCCCCGTGTTGCAGGTTGGCAGCATCATACAAAATGCAGAAAGTCAATTTAGGTGGCTGTGGCTAGGAGGAGATGGAAGAGGAGAGGGGGAGGACAACAAGAGGGGGGAATACACAACATCACAGGTGATCAGGTTTGGGGGGGCATACACAACATCACAGGTGACCTGGAGTGGGGGGGCATACACAACATCACAGGCGAACATGGGTGGGAGTGGGGGGCATACACAACATCACAGGTGACCAGCGGTGGAGGTGAGGGCATACACAACATTACAGGTGACCAGGGGTGGGGGTGGGGGGCATACACAACATCACAGGGGACCAGGGGTGTGGATGGGGCATACACAACTTCACAGGTGGCCAGGGATGGGGGTGGAGGGCATACACAATATCACAGGTGACCAGGTGTGGGGGGGGCATGCACAACATCACAGTTGATCATGGGTGGGGGGCATACACACAATCACAATTGACCAGGTATGGGGGGCATAAACACAGTACCCCATTCCCATGCAAACACCACCAAAGTGTCAGCAAATGCCATGCACTCACCTATCCGTGGAACTCACCTGCCTTGCATACGATGCCATGATTGTGAGACGCTGCACCTACATGGAATTAAATGCAGAGTAAAAGCACAAAATACATGCGCATACATTATCACAGTTGACACCAGAAAGAAAATATGAATACAACACAGAGTGCAGGAGCAACACAGGGTGAATGCCCATTGGCATAGATATGTAAAGAAGTGCAGTGTACCACACCAGAGAGAGAGGGAGAGAGAGTGGCACAGAGAATAAATAACAAGGAAATGATAGATCAATGAGTACATGACCCGGTTCACCAATGTACAATGACATGCTGCACAGCACAGTCGGTGTGCTCATTCAGGTTTCGACATAGGTCGGTAACACAGTGACATGAGCTCCAATGAAATTACCACAATCCCTTGTGAGCATGCAAAGGACACATAAGAGAACTGACACATGCATCAAAGATGACCAACAATGAAGCATGCACAATATACAAGACAGTGCAAATTCTTACCAAATAACAGCATCTGAATGCTGTAAATCCCGCAAGACCTTCACAAGTAAGTGTGTTTCTTAATTTGATAAAGGAACAACATTGTCTGGTGGAGGGCATGAGGAGTGTGGACTTCGAATTGGTGCAGGATATCTCCCCCGGGAAAGCAGTCACCGCCACATCACGGATTACTGGAATAACATGGGCGACCATATCAAAACAGACATTGTGCAGTATAATTGACAAAGCACACACGTTCCATGGAAAAACAAAGCTATGATTACCTGCACATGCCACCCGGTGCACCCAAATGCAAACATGCTAGATTAGATCACCAGCCATGACTGCATGTACACCACTGCATATGTATAGTCCCTGAAGAGTTAATGGCACACCTCAAGGGCAATGAATGCAAAAAATAACAAAGACCACAACCAGGAAAGCGCAAAACAAAATATGACATGCCAACATCTGGTCAGGGGGGGTGGAAAAAAGAAAGAAATGTCCATCTTGGACACCCATATGTTTGGAAGTTGAATAAACAATTCCCTACATGGGTACATGGAACACACAGCTATCATAGATTGGAAGGGCTGTTGCTGCTGTCGCCTCCTTCCTATGTAGAATGCGTAGGTGGTGGTGGTAAGGGAAGTTGACCACGTAAGGCCTGGGCCTGGTCCTCCATGGCAGTGGCCAGGCGGGACCCAGATGAATGCATCTGGAACATGAAGCCTCGCCTCACGGGATGCACGGAGTTCCTCTGAGATGGTATGACTCAACAGTTTCATCTGATGTTGGCACTGTGTACTGCAGGGTGCCTCTCGCACTTCCATTGAAGCTCTGAGGGCCAGTAACTCTTGCCTCAGGGCTGCCCTGTGGGCCTGACCCTCTGCAATGAGGCATGCCTGCAGAGACCTCAGGTCGGCCCGTTTGCTCCTGTTGCTGGCCACCATGAGCAGCCTGTGTGAGCGGCATGTGGCCCGCAAAGCCAGCAGCTGGCACGCTTCCTGTGTTTCTTGTGAGAATGTGGAATTGACCACCCTATCCATGCCCTGAGCCAACGCCTCAGAGGATGCGGCCTGTTGCTGTGCAACACGCAGCATTTACTGCTCCCACACATTATCCCAAGCCACGACATCTCCACCACATGTGCGTGCCCTACGGCTGCTGGACCCAAGGGAGCGTGTCCCTTGATGTGAAGCCTCTGTCTATGGCTGCAGGACTACATCCCTCCATTGGTCATCCGTCCCAGGACCGGAAGTCAATACAGTGGAGCCTGGCCTGGCACCCGTAACCACCACAGACAGACGTGGCAACACTGACTGGCCCTGTGAGGGGACATTACCCCCTACATATGCACAGGCTCCATCAGCACCATCACTTGATGAACTCGCCTCTGACAGCATATGGGAATGGATGCCTGGCTCACCACCAGAGCCACTGGTATCATTGGAAATTGACTCATACTATGTCATGCCCTGGATCGGCAGTAGCACCAGTGGATTCTCATGGGCTGCCACAACTCGTCCTCCACTGGTGCCCTGTTGGGGTTCAGCCTCCTGTTCCTCCTTTACCTCCTCCCCTGAATCTGGTGGCTCTTAACCTGCACATGGACTCATGAAGACATGAAGAATCATGTTAATTGTCATCACAACGCTGTCCTGTAACACATTTAGATGCATGTCAACCTGCCATAATTTGCCTTCATACAATATGTACAAAAATCCCTGAAATCATGGCATCTGCACACTTGTCACCACATCCCATGTCCCTGACCATGTAAGCACTGCAGACATTCCCTAAAGGCATGTATGGTGTCCTAGGTGCGTGATGTGGAGAGAGTGAGGACATGAGCTTGGAGATAGGAAGAGGGGACAGTGACACACAAGAGGGAAAGGGCCATGCACCTATGGGGGGTGTCCAGTGTGGCAGGTCAACATGGATGGCTCCAGACTGATTTTTTACAAGGAGCTCAGTCCCATATCTGAGGCAGGGATTTGCATGGTGTAGAAAAATGCTTGGACACTCATGGCACAATATCCCGCACACTGACAGTGTGCATGGAAGGTATGTGTAGCATGAAGCCACCTATGGACATGTGCGGATGGTAACACAACTACATGCAGTGCATGATGAATATCACGTGCCTCAGCCACAAGCACTTGACTTGCATAGCTGAGTCACTAACATCACTGATATACATAGCCAGATGCCACGTTGTGTTTGCATGAAGGAAATGTGTATTAGTGTCTGATGGTTGTGGATGACTACTGTCACAAAGCCATGTTCAACTGATGTGCAGCACATTTGTAGCATGCACTCTGCAGTACACTAAGCTCGAGTCAGTAGACCATGACATGGTTCACCCATGGCAGTCATAACAATGCAGGCAGAAGTGCCACACAATCATACCAATTCAGTCTACATACACATATTCTGGATGCACACGCTTCTTCACTCACCAGGCAGTTTCTCGTATTCTGGCAGGCATCCCACGCCATGGATCTGATCCACAAGAATCAACTTGCTCATGGCCTCTTCATGTGGAGTGAGCTCCTCTTCCTGCGGTGGCCAACCTCCAATCACCATAGCAGAAGCAAGGTTGGCACCCAGCTTCCCCTGAGGTCATTACACCACTTCATGAGCAGTGTGCTTCTCATTCACCAAGGAGTTGATTTGATCTGCAGTCAGTGGACCATACTCTGAGCAGGTATATGGGTGCTCCCTGGCCCTGTGCACATGTCACAGTGGTAGTCGTACACGTAGTCCATGAAGATCTTGGGTTCATCATCATTGAAGCTCCTCTTCCTTCCTGTGGCAGTCTCCTTTGCCATGCTTTGGGATTGAGCCTTTCACTGTTCTGCACGCTTCTGCCTCTTGGAAGGTGGTGCAGTCCCTATGTGGCTGGGATCACTCAGGGCATTAGGGGCTGGACCACTAGTAGCTTGGGCCATGGCATCACCCACTGATGTTGGGTCATTCACTGGGCCTGGAATTCCCTGTGTGTCCGTGTCCCTGGGGCGGACAACAACAGGTACTGCAGTTGCTCCCTGACCCTGTTTGTTGGGGACTGGAGCTGCCTCTACAGGTGCCTCAAACTGGGAGCAGGGGAGAGCAGATGACCCTGCAGGTGCCTCTACCTGGGAGCTGGGTCCATGTGATTTGCGTTGCTGTCCCTTCCCCTTGGACACACGGGCATCAGCTGCCCCTGTGTGTCAGTGTCCCAGGGGGGAATGACAACAGGTACTGCAGTTGTTGACTGACCCTGGTTGTTGGGGACTGGAGCTGCCCCTGCAGGTGCCTCATCCTGGGAGCAGAGGAGAGCAGATAACCCTGCAGGTGCCCTAACCTGGGAGCTGGTGCTTTCCGTTGCCGTCCCTTCCCCTTGGACACACTGGCATCAGCTGCCCCTGTGTGTCTGTGTCCCTGGGGGAGGGGGACAACAACAGGTACTGCAGTTGCTCCCTGAACCGAGCTGTTGGGGACAGGCTCTGCCCCTGCAGATGCCTCAACCTGTGAGCAGGGGAGAGAAGATGACCCCACAGCTCCCTGACCCAGGGGTCTGGGGACAACAGCATCACCTGCAGCTCCCTGACCCTGTTGGAGGTGGTGCACAACTCTCCGTGCTCCTCCATGAGCTTGTCCACCTCGGCCACCTCGGCCACCACTGCCACCTTTCCCTCTTGCGGCCTTCCCAACCAGGGTACTGATGGATTAGTACTATGGGAGGCACAACAAGCTATTGTCGTGGACAATTGCAGTGATGGGGCAGGGTACGTGATGTAAAACATACTAGTATGGTTCATCAAGGCTCAATATCACCCCTGGTGAAATATAAACAGTATCCATAACGTACAGGCAACCCAAATATCAAAAAAGCATGTACGCGACCCATCAGTAGCTCATGTGAAAAGAAAAAGTATTACATGGTACACTGTGCAACCCTACAACACAAAAGATGTGTACGCAAAGCCCACGAAAGCCACTGTGATGTTAAAAATAGGTTTACGCAATACACAGGGGCAGCCAGAGTATGAATAATGCGTACGCGACTCACCCTTAGACTCAGAAAAAGAAAAATACATGCACGTGTGCACAGAGGCAAATCCCCCACCAAAATAAGAAGTTTGCACATTCACAGTAGTCAACAAAATGCGTGGCACCCCAAAAATCTCCGAAGTCCACACGTCCGTCCGCTCCAACTTGCACAAGCCCTGTCATGTTCTCCTAGGCACTCCTTTATCCCAAATCTGAATGGCAATGCCCAACGGCCAGTGCGTGTCAACGCCCAACGGCCAGCGCATGTCATGTAACTTACGCGATTAGGACCTTTCCTCTGATTTCATGAGTATGAGCTAATTTTGCACGCGTGAAGTAACCGTCATTCTGTTTCCGGCTGCCCAAGTGAGTAACACGAAAGACCCATGTGCTCCTGCCTATGAGCCATTTACACCTGCCTCCTACTGCCCTGGGCTGCCTCCTATGAGCCATCTGCTGCTGCTTGCCCATTGTGTGTGCATGCTGCCCACCTGCCCTGCATTTTGAGTGCCTGATGTCAAGCCATTGCCAATGCTCCTGTCGTCAGCCATGTGACCACCTCAGCTGATCAAGAATACTCCCAATGTGCCAGACCAACACCACCACTCCACAGCCCAGCCCAGCCCCAGGACCACCTTGCCCAATCACACCTGCCTCGTCGGTTGTCTTGTCTGAGCAAACATCTCCAGAGGCAAGTAGCAACCCCACGGCAGTGAGGCAGAGGGAAGTCAACTTCACAGTCAGGGAAGTTGACATCCTGGTGGAGCAAGTCCTGTGGCATTATGATGCCCTCTTCAACACTGCAACGCAACGCAGCAAGGAACGACAGAAGCTGATCTGGGACCAGATTGCGGGTGCCATCAACGCGGAGGGGTGGCACCCTGTGACTACCAGCAGGTGCGCAAGCGCTGGAAAGACCTGAAGTCCAGGACCCACAACAAGGCCCGGCGCTTCTTCCAGGCTGGTGAGAACCAAGGGGGGGGGGCGCCGGAGCTGAGCACCAGCAACATGCAGGTCCTGGAGAGGTTTTACTCAGTGCTGCACACCCAGGTCAGCAATTTGTAGCACCGTCTGGAGTCATCAGGTGAGTGTCCATGTGTTGCTGTCCTCCACTGTGCATGTGCATGTAGATGTAAGGTAGGTGTGTGCACCTTGGCCTTACAACAAGTCTGCCTCTTGTAGGGATGTCTGGGTGCATGTCCCAGACAGTGCTGCACATGTGTTCAAGGAAGCATGCATGATTCCAACAGTGTTACCTTTGCTATGTGTGTTGTACTGCAGCATACTACAACGTGCACGTGGTTTCTTGCATGTGTCTGAGACATACCCATGTGAGAGGTGTGACATATGGTATGAACAGGCATGGTGTACAAGTGTATGTGACTGAGATGTGACTGGCCATCAATCCTGGATGGATGTAACTGGTGCATTTTAATGTGTGCACTACTCTTGTTGTGTGATTGATGATGAGGGGACTCTGATATGATAGCTCAGTGCACTGCTTCAGGACTGTCAGGTGATGTGTTTGCATGACATGTGTATGCTGCATGCACAATTTGTAAGTGGTGAGAGTGCCATGTCCAAGGATGTGATTCTCTGTTGTGAAGGAGAGACATGTATGTGCATGTATGTAAATTGCATGGACCTGTGAGTTGTGGAAGGTGATGATGGTTGTGACCTTTGGCAGAGTACTTCATGTGCATATATTTTGTGCCAAACACACATAGGTACAGTACCCTGATGAATGTATTCTGTCTCCCTATCCACAGCAGCGTTGGAACAAGAGGGTGGAGAAGGTGCTGTGGAACATGGCAGCAGGGATGCCTCCACCGGGCAGAGATGCAAGGACCAGCCATGCCCCCTGGTCATTTCATCATCGGGGAGCGAGGAGGCTGGTGCCGCGTCTGATCCATTGGCCACAGTTGCTGAGGGGAGGTCCAAGAGAGTGAAGGTGGACAATGACTCCTCGGCACCAGGGGGGGACAGGTGAGCTAACACAAGTGCAATCCACTGCGGAAGATGCTGGGGAGGCATCCAGGTTGGCGGGGGAGGAGGAGGAGGAGGCCGTATCAGCCCAGTCCATGGGGCCCGACGGGGTTGATGAGGTAGGTGTGACTGGTGCAGTCCAGACTCAGGGGCCGGAGGCAATGCAAGTGGCAGTGAAGGTGCCTGTGCCAAATCCTACCCCTGGGCCAATGCCTGCACCAGTATGCACCTGCCTCCCCATGCCGGACCCATCCACAGGTGGCAGATGTTTCCATGCAAACCGACACCCCAATGTCTGTGGATGTGGCCATTAGAGACAGAGTGGAACCCGTGCTAGCTGGTATCGTGAGGCGTACAGGCACCATTCGTGATGATGTGTAAGCTTACCAATGTGGGCTTGCACATCATCAAAATGAGATCTGGAGTATCCTTAACTGGCCAGCTACATTCCTGGTCTTAAAATGGGTGCATGGGCTCATCCTGCCTGGCGCCTTCTGGCACAGATACCACCAGGGCCCCTGTGTGCCTATCCTTCCCTCGTCAGCCCATGTGGTGGAGATCACATTCCTGCTTGAGTTGGGAGTCAATGTTGAGCCAAGGTGGTCACCACGCTGATCCATGCTACGACAAGAGCAGGGGCAATGGAGGGAGAGCAGGCACCCATGAGCAGGGCACGTGCCAGAAGCCACCAGATAATTTCATCAGCCCGGAGGCTGGCCAGGAAATGCATGCACCAGGCAATAAGGCAGCAGCAGGCTCTGAGTAGGAGGTTTCATGACTCAGGGCATACCATCGAAAGGGCAGATATCCGGCATTGGCAGGATGCAAATGTGCACCTTTTTATATGGATGTCTTCCATGTTGGAGCGATATGGGCAGCAAATCGGGGAAGAGAGGCAGCAGGCTCGGGAGGCAAGACTCACCATAGTCAGGGCGGAGATAGCACTGCGTCGGGCAGAGAGGCGTACTGTGGTCCTCAAGGAGACTTGCAGGGGGTGGGAGGGGACGGAGAGGACCATGCTGGAGTCCCTGCAAGCCCTCGAGGTGAGAGCGGAGGCCCACTTTGGGGAATTGGATGCAGTGTACGATGATGCCCTTGCCGAAAAATTGAGGGAGAATGGAGGGGAGAAGGACTAGCCTTCTGCCTTTGTAAATAGTTACTTAGGTATAAGTTTGTGTTGGTTTTATTTATTATTTGGAGTTTTTAGACTTTACTCCTTTTTCGTACATTGTTCTTCATGTGTGGGTTTGCTTTTAATAATTTTATTATTTGGAGCTCAGTTTGGATTTTACTCCATGGTTTTTTGTACATAGTTTATTTTCTAATTTTGTGTTCACCATGTGGTCATGTTTTTTTTTTCTCATTTTGCTGCTATTGCAAATAACTTTGGTGGATATGGACATGTTTGCATTCTTTTGATTTATTCATGTACACATTTTGAACCTTGATTTACAGTGTGTATGAGCAAAATACATCTGTATAATATCATTTATTTTCTTAACTCACAGTCATTGTTTCTCTGATATTTCTTTTTCTGTGGTTTAGTGTCACTGGTACTGACCAATGTTGCTCATGTGTGTGCTTACTTGCATGCATGTGTCATGTTTGCTATCCATTTTGCGTGATGAATATACACATGTGGCTGCCCAGTCAAGGACTGTTGAGGGGGCTTTTAAGTGTGCATGGTCAAGTGGCAATTGCTTTTACATGTGTAGCATCACTGTGTATTGGTCCTCACTGTGTTTCTGAGGGAGCTGGGTTGGGTGACTGTGAGAGTGTTACATGTTCACGATATTTGCACATGATTTGCTTGATGCTGTGTAACACATATGTCATTCTTTCCCCTTCACCAGCATGTGTTTGTGCAGTTCTCATTGTCTCTGGTGTTGGTCTTCATCTTGCCCTGGTTTACAATATTGGAATTACTTTGGTTTTATAAATCGGAAGACCAATGCAGCAGTCTCGGTGCGTGATGCACTGATTCATTTTCATGTACTCAATCAGAACTCAAATCATTCCTCTTTGCTTGTGCTTTCTGTCCTCCTCTATCCTGCTGAACTCCTGTCTGAATCTACACTGGTCACCTGGCTACCCTCTGACCTTGGGCCAAGGTCCCCTTGCCCGCCACTTGCACACCTGCACTGCCTCCCTGGCATCCCCCACACTTAGACAGTTTTTCTGTGTACCAACAGCCCCTACTTGCACCTGATGTCTCCACTTAGCCTTGCAATTGCCACCAGCTGGCCGCAGTTTGATGATTGTCTTAGTTGTTGTATTTCTTATGATGTCCATCCCATGTACTGCACTGCCCCCCACCCCCCACACTTTTCACCTTCCCCAATTCCCATGCATTGGTGCCATATCAATGTCACCTGGCCTATCAAGATGGTTGTCTCCGTCTTCACTCTGTTCCCCCACCCTGGACTAGTTGAGCCTTCAGACACTTGTGTATAGGCACATTATGAATGCCATGTCATTTGATATGATTTCATGTCATGTCCTTCACACATGGGAGGAACAGTGATGTGTTTATTAGGATATCTGTTCTGGTAATGGCAGCTCATTGAGGCTCAGGCCGTGACATGCCTGGGCAGTGTCTGTTCATGTGGCACACATTGAGGCTGCTTTTTATTCTATCATTGTGTGACTATTTCTCCATAGGGATTATTGACATGGCATTCTCACATGGCCAGCAGGGCCTCACTTTACCATTAACTTGTCAGATGTGTATGTTGGGAGATGGTTGCAGACTGCAATTGTGCTTGGGCAGCTGTCACACTCAAGGATGTGGCCCAGGTGTATGCATTTATTTGTGTTTTCAGGATACATTTTGCCTTGGATGTTCATGGTGGTGTCACAACACGGCAGCCAAGGTTAATGACGTGCCATCGATGGGGTGATCATGTGTCACATGTCAGCATCCTGCATGCAGGTGATGTCCGGTCTGGGGGGGTCTGTCTGAAGGGTGATGTCATGGGTGATGGGGTCTGGGGTGTCCCATGTGGAGGGAGCTGCCTGCACATTTGGGTGATGGGGGCTGGGTTGTCGTGTGTGGCAGGGGCTGCCTGCAGGCTGGGGTGATGGGGGCTGGGATGTCCCGTGTGGAGGGGGCTGCTTGCAGGGTGACGTCACGGGTGATGGGGGCTGGGGTGTCCCATGTGGAGGGGGCTGCCTACATGCTGGGGTGATGGGGGCTGGTTTGTCCCATGTGGAGGGGGCTGCCTGCAGGGTGATGTCACAGGTGATGGGGGCTGGGGTGTCCCGTGTGGAGGTTGGCTGCCTGCATGCTGGGGAGATGGGGGCTGGGTTGTCCCGTGTGGAGGGGTTGCCTGCAAGGTGTGTTGATGGGGGCTGGGTTGTCCTGTGTGGATGGGGCTGCCTGCAGGGTGGCATCATGGGTGATGGGGGCTGGGGTGTCTCATGTGGAGGGGACTGCCTGCATTCTGGGGTAATGGGGCTGCAGTGTCCCATGTGGAGGGGGCTACCTGCATGCTGGGGTGATAGGGGCTGGGTTGTCCCGTGTGGAGGGGGCTGGCTGCAGGCTGGAGTGATGGTGGGCTGGGATATCCCTTGTTAAGGGGGCTGCCTGCAGGCAAGGGTGATGAGGGCTGGGGTATCACATGTGGAGGGGGCTGCCTACATGCTGGGGAGATGGGGACTGGGTTGTCCCGTGTGGAGGGGACTGACTGCAGGGTGGCATCATGGTTGATGGGGGATGGGGGGGTGTGTCCCGTTAGGAGAGGTCTGCTTCCAGAGGATTGTGAGGTACAGACAAACTATTTGGCTGTGGTGCTGCCAAGGATTGCAGGGTGCTTTGGAGTGATTACGCTGGGTTATTTGGCTGCGATGCGGTCAGGGTACGTGCAGAGCTTTCACGCGATTATGATGGGCTGCGGTGGAGGAACGTGCAGAGTTTTCACACAACTGGCTGGGGCACAGCTGGGATACGTGCAGAGTTTTCACGTGATTACGCTGGGGTGCGGCAGGGCTACGCGCAGCGTTTTCATGTGATTACTCTGGGGTGCAGCTGGGGAATACACAGAGTTTTCATGCAATTTGGCTGGGGTGCAACCGTGGTATGTGCAGACTGTTCATGTGATTACGCCGCAGTGCAGCTGGAGTACGTGCGTGAGTTTTCAGGGGATTATGCTGGGGTGTGGACGGGGGACATGCTGAGTTTTCAGGTGATTTGGCTGGGGTGCGGCCGGAGTACCTGCAGTGTTTTCACTCGATTTAGCTGGCGTGCGGCCGGGGAACACCCAGGGTTTTCACATGATTATTCTGGGATGTGGCCAGGGAGCACGCAAAATGTTCATACAATTTCGCTAGGGGGGCTGTATGCTGGCCTTGGGATGGCGTGGGGGCTTTTGCCATGTTAGGCATTTCACTTGCTTTTTACTCTGCGTGGGGGTGTGTTGGAGGCGTTTCTGATGCAGCTTGATGTGCTTTGTGCTGCACAACCATTTCTCTGTGCCACGGCTGGCGCATACTCCTTCTCGGCATGCAGCACTTTTGCCTTTTCTGCACAAGATTCTATGAATCAGGTCCATAATTCCGGTGTTTGCACATCCGAGTCAAGTCCTCACACCACTGTAAAGTGATCTCATGGTGTTAATTTTACGAAAACCTTGCTGTACAGACCCAATTGCACAGTGAGGTTTGCAGAGCTCTGAAAAGTGGACTGACATCAGGAGCGTGATGGCCAACCCAGTACAAAAGAGACATACTGGGACCATTCTTGCCCTGTTTCAAACACTGGCAGTAGCCGTTCTTGCGCAACTCAGCCATCTTCCTTGACCAGATGCCACCAGCACTGCCAACTGGAGGAATCATGACATCTCGGCTGGACTATTGCAACAGCTTCTATCTAAATCTGCCTGCCTCTACTCTCCGCCCTCTTCAACTTATCCAGAACAAGACTGTGAGACTTGTCCTTGGCCTCAAGCCCAGGGATCGTATCTCTCCAGGACTGAAATCTCTGCACTGGCTCACAGTGGTTGCAAGGATTCAGTTCAAAACCCTCTGCATTGTCCACAAGGCCTTCTGGGGCCTGGGGCTGCAATATCTTCAACTCTCTCTTCCCAAATATCTTCCTTCTCAAGCTCTTCGCTCATCCTGTCATCTTTGTTATCTTTGACTCCACCCTTTCCTCTCCTTCCCCCAGAAGCTCATGGTATCCCAAGCACGGGTTCTCTCTAGCTTGGACTATTGTAACAGCCTCTTTCTAAATCCACCTGCCTCTACTCTCCACCCTTTGCAACTAATCCAGAACAGGACTGCGAGACTTGTCCTTGGCCTCAAGCCATGGGATTGTATTTCTCCAGCTCTGAAATCTCTCCACTGGCTCCCAGTGGATGCAAGGATTAAATTCAAAACCCTCTGCATTGTCCGCAAGGCTTTCTGGGGCCTGGGTCCAAAATACCTTCAGCTATCCCTCCGCAAATACCTCCCCTCTCGAGCTCTTCTCACCTCTACCTCCAACTCCCTCAGGGTCAGTCGTTTTTTCAAAGAAACAAACTGGGGTAGATCTCTGCCTTTGGCTGGGGCCTGTCTCTGGAGCAGCCTCCCTGCCACTCTAATATGTCAGGAGAACCATCTCCGTTTCCGGAAGCACCTCAAGACCTTCCTCTTTTCTTCTGCCTTCGTTCCCCCTCTCCCCTGCCGATCTGTTCTCTCTTGGCACTGTGCACCTTGCCACCCTCTGTCCTTCGGGCCAAGGTACCTGCTCACCCTGCCACCCTCCTGCACTGCCTCCGGGCCACCCCTTGCACTGGGGTCTGTATCTGTACCCATACAGCCCCCCCTTTTTTGGCTGCATTACCGCTGTTTGTTGCCTTTATTATTTATTTATTGTTAGTTATCTGTTTCTCCTCTGCTTCGCACTTTCCACTTCTCCCTCCTTCCATGCACTTTTCCCCTCCCCCTCTCCCATACACTTGCGTGTTCTCAATGTCACTGGGCCTAGTAAGATCGCTCTTTTGTTCTCCCCTGTTCCCCTCCCTTGCCTTGTCGCGCTCTGAAACACTTGTGTACGAGCGCAATAGAAATAAAATATCATTCAATCAATCCGCCTCCAACTCCCTCAGGGTCAGTCACTTCTCCAAGCACCAAGTTTGTGGTAGATCTCTCTCCTCAGCAGAGGCCTCCCTCTGGAACAGCCTTCCTGCCTCCCTGAAACTTGAGGAGAACCATCTCCGGTTCCGAAAGCACCTCAAAAGCTTCCTCTTTGCTTCTGCTTTCTCTCTCCCCCTCTACTCTGCTGTATTCCTGGCTGAACCTGCACTGGCTACCTGGCCACCTTTTCTGACCTCCGGCCCAGGCCCTGCCATTTGCACACCTGCACTGCCTCCTTGGCAATCCCCGCACCTGGGGACTGTATTATGTATCTGTACCGTCCCCTACCAGCACATATGTCTGCTCTTACCTTGCACTTGCCACCATCCGCCTGTTATATTTATCTTATTTTTTCTACTATCCCATGTACTGCACTTTCCCCTCTCCCTTCCCCCACGCACTTTTCCCTTTCCCCCTTCCCATGCACTTGCGCAATCTGAATGACACCTGGCCTAGTAAGATCATTGTCTGTCTTTCCTCTGTTCCCCCTCCCTTGCCTCATTGCACCTCGAAACACTTGTGTATAGACGCGTTATAAATGCCATATCATATCATAAATGCCATATCATAACCCTGTCCCTGTAGGGGGGGAACCAAAATATATGGCATTCATGTGATAAAGATTTGGTTCCTTCCTGTGCTTACCTTTTTCCACACCGTACGTCTATAATCGTGGATTTCTTAGATATGTATAATATGTTTGGCACACACAAGGCGCATTGCCTCGGCAAGTTCCATGTGCTTAATTAGTTTCTTTTTCTTATTCATCAAATGAGAAACTAAATTCACCTCCCCACTGTCTCGTTGGTGTGGCTCTAGAAGTCAGCCATACTGCCCATGTGTTTTCGCAGAGCCTAGCACTGGTTCTCCACTGGCTAGTATCTCCTGGATGTTCTTTCATTAATGCTTAATTATTCTTCACTTTCAGTTTTCATTTGGAGCTACTGTCACCTGTTGTTGCTCAGTGTGGTGTCACCATTGTTTATGTGTTCAGAGGATGAGTCCTCTGTTTGTTACCATTAATCAGTGCGCTGCGACCCATGTGTAGGAAGGGGCGGGGCTACCGCCAGAAAGGCAGTTCGAGGCTGACGGCCATTAAGTAAAGAAGTGTTGCACCCCAGCTCCTGTGTTGGTGTATCCTTGTATGTATGAGGGTGACTGACTGGCAGCGTGAGGAGGTCCATTTGCGAGATACTAAATTGGCGACAAAGCGAACACGTGTCTTGCACCGTGCCCGCCACCTCAGGTCCAAAGCGCTCGTGGTGAGCAGTGAGGCGCCACTGGATCCGCAGGACATCTTCCGGTCGAGGATTCCCGGAGACAGCGGGTTGAAGCAAGAAGGCTCCCTGCCGTCAAAACGAGCCCGAGCGCAAGCTCAACTAAGGCTCCAACGCGCGCATCCCACGCGGGTGGAGCAGCTACAGCGGCTCTCCGTGTATCATCCGTCCGGGTGGGGGGGAGGGAAAACCTTTCCCGCCAACGGCAACGACGCCGGTAGGCACATCCAATCACCGGCAGGTGGAGCAGCGGCTCCCTGTTCATATCTCTGGCGGCTAAGGAGTACTGACCTCCCGCCAACGGCTACGTTGAAAAACAACACCGAGAAGAGCGGCAGGGACACAGCCTCTCGATTGTCTCCACAAGGATAAGAAGGGTAAGATCATAAACCCCAACGTGCACAAGGCGCCAGGGCGCGCCACAAAAGTTAGGCCCCACAGGCCTGTCAACACGTGGCACAGCGCCCATCCCCCCCTGGCGTCCTAAGAACAGCTGCACACAGGACAGCAGGCCTTGCGAGCCACACAGCTAGTACAGCGCCAGAAGGTCAGCCCATGAGTGGATTGGAAGGGGATTCACTGACAATCCCAGTGACTCCAGCCAGACCAGAACCCAGAAAGATGACAGACAGCCTCTTAGCCCAACTGCCAGCAAACTTTGACCTCACTGACACCGGCACACTCAGATCAAGATGGAAAAGGTGGTTGAGGGACTTCGAAGTATGCCTAAAAGTGGCCAGACCACTAGAGGATGAGCAAAAACTAAACGTCTTAATCCATGCCGTACGATCTAACGTGCAAGACATCCTTGACGAAATACCTGAAAACACCATAGACACCTATGCCAAACTAAAGACAACGCTCACGGAATACTTCACGCCCCACACAAATGTGGACTATGAACGGCATATATTCCACACCACCAAGCAGAACAGAGGAGAAACCATAGACACATTCGTCATGAGATTAAGATCAAAAATGAAGCACTGTGATTTCAACAATTACTCTAATGAGGAGGCCATCAGGTCGCAGATCATAGTGGGGTGCGAAAACGCCGACTTTCGAAAACGACTACTTCAACAGCCGAGAAACCTAGAAGAAATCTTACGACTGGCACAATCAGATGCTGCCCTCGCAGCGCAAGTAGAGGGCCTGGAGGAAATAAAAATCACGCACGGTATGCACGTAAGTCTCAACAAGTTAGAAGGAACAACGAGAACCAACAGTGATCCTTTCTGCTACCGTTGTCGACATGAGTACCCTCATGAAGGAACGTGTCCGCAATGGGCCAAACATGCTCCGCATCTGGTGGTGACAACCACTACAAGGCCGTGTGTTTGATATTCAGCAGCAAGATGAGAGGGGCAGGAAAAAGTGGGAAACCCACAACAGAATTGGAGCAAAACCCGCCCACGCAGCACCACCGGGCAGCACAACAACTCCACGAACAAGGACGTCACAGACACTACGATGAACAACCGGAAAGAAGACAAGAAAAAAAAACTGGAGGGAGAGCAAAACCACCCCATCCAAGACAAGAAGAAGACCCAGGAGATACGTACGGTGCCTCATAGAACAGTCGCAATCGGACAGCATGTCAAGTGCGTCATCAGAAGAGAGAGCCCGCCGACCGGAGAGATACCAAGAAGCACCATGGAAAAAGGGGTATCTATAGACCCTTGGAAACAACACGGCAAAGGAACACAGCCCAGTACTACGAATACAAATCAATCAAACTGCTGCTGAATTTTTGATAGATACGGGGGCAACCGTGAACGTAATCAGTGAGGAAGTTTACGAAAGCATACCAAACGCCCCTCGCCTACAGCCAGCAAGAGCCCTCATCTATCCATATGGCTCAAAAACACCCCTAGCATGCAAGGGATTCTTCATGGATACAAGGAACACGAGAAAAGCATCCCCATGCGTGTACTAGAGGCTGCCACCAAGAGCGGGTGCATACTAAGCTATCAAGCAGCCATAGAGATGGGACTCATTCACTACTATACCGCCTCATGGTGCATAAATATTTAGACCCAACAGCAAGCATTGACCAAGTCTTCCCATCATTATTCAAAGGCGTTGGAAAACTGAAGAACAGACAGATCGAACTCCACATCAACGCCAGCGTCCCACCAGTGGCACAACACTACAGGGGCATCCCCATCAACATTCAAAAGCAAGTCGAGAATGAAATGACCAAATTGCTCGAGGCAGACATCATTGAGCCAGCAGAAGGCCTCACACCATGGGTCTCCCCCATAGTACCGGTGCCCAAAAGAGACTCCTTCGACATCCGGATATGTGTAGACATGAGGAGACCAAACAAAGCCATCCTGAGAGAACGACATCAAGCCCCACGAATAACAAACATGGTGCATCTATTAAATGGAGCGACAGTATTCCAAGCAGAAATACACAATCTTATCAAACACGTACCCAACTGTTTGAACTATAGCGGCAACATCTTGGTCTTCGGCCAGACTTAAGAGCAACACGATGACACACTAATGAGAGTCTGCATGGCCCTAGAAGAAGCCCTGCTCACTTTAAACAAGGAGAAGTGCGAGTTTCGCAAAAGGACACTCTGATTCTTTGGACACATATTTTCAGAAAAGGGCATGACGCCAGATCCGGAGAAAGATAGCGCACTCCGAGCAGCTGAGCCACCCACCACCACCTCAGATCCTTCATAGGACTTGCAAGCTATTGCACGAGATACATACGAGACTTTGCGTCCATCAGCAAACTGCTCAGAGCCCTCACCAAGCTAAACACTGAGTTTGTCTGGTCACCCAAATGCCAAGAGGCATTCCAAATAATCAAGGACCGCATCTCCGATGCCCGAAACATGGCATACTTTGACCCAAAGAAAACCACGGAACTCATCGTTGACGCCAGTCCCGTCGGCCTAGGTGCCATTCTCACGCAACTGGACGACAGAGAAGGGAGTGGGAAGCACATAGTATCCTATGCCAGTCGAAGCCTCTCCAAAACAGAGCAAGCCTACTCTCAGGCAGAGAAGGAAGGACTAGCGGTCGTCTGGGCAGGCGAGCATTTTCACCTCTTCCTGTATGGAGAGCCTTTTGTAGTAGTAACAGACCACCAGGCACTCATATTCATCTATGGCAACCCCCAGGCGAAAATGCCACCAAGAATAGCCAGGTGGGCCCTTCGATTACAGGACTACCAGTTTACCATCACACACAGGCCGGGGAGAGAACAAAAGCCTGCAGTTTTTCTCTCCCGCCATCCAAGAGAAAAGTGCGGACCAGAACCGTCCATAGCTGATCAATACATAAGATACGTCATCCACAGCAGCACACCACAAGGGCTTGACATGGAGCAGATAGCAAGTGAATCGAATACTGACCAAGGAATCCAAATCATACTAAGATGCCTAGAAACAGAGCGATGGAAGCATGCAAAGCAAATCCGTGAAATAATGAATGGTGTAAGCCGTAAGAGAAGAACTTGCGAAGTCGGAGGAAGGACTACTACTTAAAGGAACCAAGCTCGTAATCCCGCGAAGCTTGCGACAGAAAGTGCTAGAACTAGCACACGAAGGACACAGGGGCATTGTATCCACTAAAAGGATGCTAAGACAAAGACTATGGTTCCCCCAACTAGACACATCAGTGGAAGAACTACTGCAGAACTGTCCAACGTGTGCACTCGTGAAGCCACATACATCACCTAAACCCCTAAGCATGACAGCGCTGCCCGAAGGTACATGGGAGGAAATAAGCATCAACCACTTTGGGCCCATGGAAGGGGGTGAATACATACTGGTAGCTGTGGACGAATATTCAAGATACCCCGACTTGCAGATAGCCCCGTCCACCTCCGTACATCACACCATCCCAGCCCTTGATCGGATGTTTGCAACCTACGGAATACCCAAGATAGTCAAGTCCAACAACGGACCTCCATTCACTGGACAAGATTTCCAAAGATTCACCAAATATATGGGTTTTCGCCACAGAAAGGTGACACCCTTATGGCCACAGGCAAACGGAACAGTAGAACGCTTCATGAGTAACAGCAAACGCATGACACAAATCATGCACCTCACCGGAGAACCTGTCGAGGAACTATTATACCAACTCATGCGAGACTACAGAAACACCCCACGCAGCACCACTGGGAAGTCACCATCCGAGGTGATGTTTGAGCGAACCATCAGAACGCGGCTGCCACATGTGGCAGCTGAGGAAGATCAGTATGAGAACGACACTGAAATGAGAGAGAAAGACACGCTCACGAAAGAGAACATGAAGAGAGCTGCCGATGCCACTTGCAGGGCCAAGAGAAGTGACCTGGCACCAGGGGACCTGGTAGTGGTCCGACAACCTCAACAGCGCAAAAACGTAGCTCCATTCAACGAAGAACCACTCATCATTGTCAAGAAAAAGGGATCACTCATCACCGCAGGAGGAGACCGCAGGGTCATAACAAGAAACTCATCTCACTTCAGAAGGATGCCTGATACCCCAGGCTCAGGCAACACAAATATGAATGACACATTATCGCAGTGGGACGCTCCCTATGAAGGAGACAGCAAAGCCTCCGAGGGCGGCACACCGCCAGAAACACGGACAGACTCATCAGCGAAAGTGGATTGTCGACCACAGAGAACAAGAAAGAAACCACATCGCCTCATTGAAGAAATGAACTGAGAGCACGACTAAATGTTTCGTAACGGGAGGGTGTGGTGTCGCCATTGTTTATGTGTTCAGAGGATGAGTCCTCTGTTTGATACCATTAATCAGTGGGCTGCGACCCACGTGTAGGAAGGGGCGGGGCTACCGCCAGAAAGGCAGTTCGAGGCTGACGGCCATTAAGTAAAGAAGCGTTGCACCCCAGCTCCTTTGTCGGTGTATCCTTGCATGAATGAGGGTGACTGACTGGCAACGTGAGGAGGTCCACTTGCGAGATACTACACTCAGGTTCTCAATTCAATGAGATGGGCCTTTCTGTGCACATTCATATGTGGCACATACGGACAGACTCCACCCACAAACTCAGAAGAAAGAAGGCCCATCCGAAAATACAATAATACCACTATCCAAGACAACATATCACTGTTGCCAATCACCAATAAATAAACATACACATTGGTCGCACATCTGAGATGGTAATGCAACACATGATTCAGTGAAAAAAAACACTTTCATCACACTTACACAATGCCTTGTGCAAGTCTCACATCTTCTTAACCACACACAACACACTCCATCAGAAATGGCACTGCCAGCCTCATGGCCAACACATCCTACCATTGCATAACATGCTGAACCCACCTCATTAGAGGATCCTACGCACAGATGTTCTCATAACCAACCCACCTGGCAAGGTCATCAGTGTCAGTTCCAAGCGTCTTCCTGAAAAGCCATGCTGCCATTGGTCCAAATGTGTTCTAGAGTGGAGCCATGGCTGAGATGTGCCACACACTACCCAGACACTGAAATTCAGCACCTAGCCACAAACAAAATTCCCCTTTGAAGGAAAGCCTCCTAAAACATGGTTTTAGTTGCTATGGTCCATGACACACAGTGCTCACAGGAAGAAAAGAATGCAAGCAAGCGGGTACACCAGCCAGAAAATAACCTATTCAGTATTTGGCCACTGTAAAACCACAAATTCCAAATGTGCCAATATTGCACAATGAGCATACACATCGAACAACAGACATGGATCACTTACACAAACTATGGTGTTTGTCAACAGCTCTATTTTGACAACACCTATAAATTACCATTATCCTACACTTACAAAGAGGCTGGTAATGTTATTTTGAGGGGGTGGCCTGCACACTAAAAGGACCGACACGACAAAGCAAATACAAATGTCCACCAAAATAGTACCATTTATCACATGGTCTGTGCACATAGTACAGACAAGCCAAATAGCATCAGCATGTCTGCGCCACATGTATCAACAGCTAGAGTCGCACACAACTCACAGCACTGTGGATAGTCATACAAGCTTGTAACCAAGTGAAAATGTTGGCATCACAAGTAGGACAGCAAACTACGTACAGACAAACAAAATCTAACACACTACTGAAGCCTCATATGTCACACTATTCTCCAGGTTGCAAGACATTGGGCCCCATTACAAGTTGGGCGGTAAGGAATCCCTTACTGCCCTACTAGGAGGTCACTTAGCGGGTCCCTCCTTTAACGCCTGGTCTGACCTGGCATTATGGACAGGACCCGTTAAGGGACCAGGGCGCAAATAACGGGCTTGATATACGCGAGCCCGCTATTTGCGCCCTCCCCATTCCCATTGAGCCCTATGGGGTCTCAAATGGGAATGGGGAATGGCTTTTTCAATGGGGACTTATCGGTCCTGCAAAGGTCGGACTACACCGGTAAGTCCCCATTGAACCATACCAGTGCTGGACCCGTTATTGGTGGCAGTCATGGCGCAAATAGCACCATGACTACCACCAATCTCGGAATGAGGCCCCTGGGGTCTCATTAGGAGATTTCTGGTCTGGAAACAAGCGTGCCGGTAAGCTCACTGGCATCCTTTGTTCCCGATCGGCAAACTTTGATTCTGCCTGCCGCTCTGCCCTACAGGTCTGACCCTGCCGGGCACAGCTGCCATGGTAGGCAGACCGGTCTTAACGGTGCCGGTGCTTCCGTGTCCCCACCCCCATAGAGTCCAATAGGACTCTATGGGAAGGGGGATTTACAATTTACCGGTGCCTGACTTCCCGGGCCGCCGGACTCATAATGAGCCAGTGGCATTGGGAAGTCAGGCGTCGGTAAATGATTACAGGTCTGGCAGAAACCTGCTGACGCACCGGCAGAGTTACATCTGGACCCGTAATGAGGCGCATTGTCTCCTACAATCAGAGGAGCCACCTGTTTCACATTGCAAAGGAATGTCTGATAATGAAACCTAAAAGAAACTATATACGTATTCCACTTATTCATCATCTCAGTCATATTTCATAAAGGATATAAGCCTGTATGCAGTCAGTCATCCAAAAATCCTCTCCCAACCTGGAGGAGTATACATTGTTGGTCTTGCCCAACATTCTTATACTCAATAGGTGAAACAGTTGGCTGTATGAATCATGCAAAGTCTGCAGAGGGACAAGGATGAGAGGTGGTTGAGCCAGTATTACTTTCTGGTAATGTCCAGCACATTGGAATGTCTTCTACACAAACCCATATGAAACAACATACACACACCACCTATATATCCTCCCAGTCATAGCTCATGAAGGATGTAAGCCTGCACACAACCAGTCATCTATAAAACCTGCCTCTAATATATTTATCCATCCACAGCCACCCCCAGAGGAGTATACAATGGCTCCTAGCCAACATGCGTATTCCTTTCAATCAATAGCATTGTTGGTTGTGACGGTCCTCCAAAGTCTGCACATAGACGAGGATGAGGTGTGGTGGAACCAATGCTCTGATTTCTTGCTGGTAAAATTCAGCACTCTTGGTCACTCACAGCCCTGTTCCAGCCCTGTAACATCAAGAGTCATGGACTGGGATGACAAAGAGAGGGTGTGAAGGTAATTGCGAAAGTATGTCCTTATAATTTCCATAGAACCTAGCCATGCATCACTCCTCGAAGGAAGATGTACATACAGGTCATGTATAATACCATACAAGAAGCAATAGAAGCTGAACCATTGAGAAGTTTCTGGGGGAAATCAGATCCCCGTGAAGCAGGACTTGGAATAGTGAAAGAGAAGGTTGTGTTTGGGGTAGGGATTAGGAATGAGCCAGACACAAGTCTGACGATCTGGCTTGCTTCTAGGAACTGAATACGAGCCCATGCACCAAAAATACCTATGCCACGTGGCATCATACCTCTCCACATGGTGCCATACCTCTCCAACTCTTTTTCGAATCAATGGAGCAGGCCTCGTGTGCAGACACTACTTAGTTGAAAGCAAGAGGGCATTTAGAGGCTCTTTTTTTTCTCCAAGTGAGACATTCGCCACTTAAATGCAGAATCACATACCATGATCATTGTACAAAGAGAAGGAAAGTCAAGGGATGGCAAAGAGACCGAAAAGATGACAGGTAAATCAGATAGAATTAAATAGTCATATGGGAGTGCTTACTTTGGCTTTTAAGGCATGAATAGATAAAAGTTTGATCCGGTTTCATGGCACTGCAAATGATCCAACATGACTTCCAGAAGTACAGCAAGTACCTTGGTGCGGGCGCTCGGCAGCAGGCTGCCTCATGCATGGCCACTGCTCATTGCTCTTGCTGTATTTCAATGTGTAGCCCGTAATCTCCATGTCTGTCTCTTTGAAAAGGCTATGGAGCTAAGCAGGGTTGAGAGGAGGAGTAGGCGAAATCTCATCCACAAAGAAAAAAGTGCTGAATTCACTCATACGACTGCCACTTAAATTTCACCTGGTTTTGTGTGGTTTCACAAGGAGCATGGTATTTTTGTTTTACGTGTTGGTTTCGTGTATCGAGACGAGAAAGTTTGCATGTTTTATTATCCGTGCTTTCTCTTCGTACAGAGAAGCAAGACACCTTATGTGGCTTTTTACAGACCGTGCTAGTTTTGCAAAGTTCCACGAGAAACTTTGCACGGATCTTTTTTGATCCGCGCTAGTTGCGTGCAGTGATAGGAGAAACTTTGTATGGTTCTTTTCTGAACGGTTTTAGTTTCACGCAGTTGCACAAGAAACTTTGCACGGTTTTCCCCAATCTGTGCTAGTTTTGCACGGCAACAGGAGAAACTTCTCACAGGCCTTTCTTCGACCTGTGCTAGTTTTGCACTATGGCACAAGAAACTTTGCCCATTTTCTCTAAGCCACTCTAGGTTCGCGCATTGGCATGAGCAACTTGGCACAGTTTTGTTTCGATGCGTACTAGGTTCGCGCAGTGGCACAATAAGCTTCATTCTTCTCTTTTCTATTTGTGCTAGGCTTGCACAGAAGTACGAGAAACTTCAGGCAGCTCATTTTCATTTCTGCTGGGTTCGCGCAACTTCGAGAGAAACTTCATGCAGCTCTTTTTCAATTTGTGCTGGGTCCGTGAAGTGGCATGAGAAACTTTGCACTGCTGTGTTTGTTACACGGAGGCGGCGGAACAGTGAATTGGGGCAAATCAGATTGAAAAAGAACAGATTTTCCTTACGCAGCTGGCAGAACAGTATCTTACAATTTCGCCCAGCCCTAGTTGAGAGGTCATCAACAGGGAGCCACAATGCTGAGCAGTAACGGCTGTAGGACATATGCTTCTTCCCTCTGAAAAAACATTATATCAGTAGATATTGGTTTTCTGTGGAGCAGGCAGTGCTCAGTCTTTAGGAAGCAGTAGCGTAAACTTTAGTTTGGTCTCAAGACACCCACTTGAACTAAGTAGGCTGATCCCTGACTCACTCACACAACTCTACTCACAGCCCCAACTGCTACCAATCGCATGTAATATCATGACTTAATTGAAACGCTCTCTACGGTATCAGAGAATATTATCCCCACCAATAATATTGCCATATATATGGTCGTGGGGTAAGGCCATAGGTGATATTATTAGTGGAAATAATTTATGGGGTTATTGGGACCGGGGGTTGCGGGAGTGTCCCCCGCTCCATTAAAAAAATTATGTCGGGGAGGCCACCAGGGGGCGCACAGGCAATGGCAGCCTGAAACTCGTGCTCCGCCAACGGCCAGGTCGAACTGGGGATTGAGCTCCCCCCGAGACTCCCCGCAGAGAACGAAGGAGCCGACACGAGCAGTTAACCCCTGGGGCCCCCACCGAGAAAAACAGCGGCTTCGGTAGCCCCCCGGAAGGCTGAGATCCAGAGCTGCGGCTTCGGCGGCGAAACCGCCTCTGGAGAGTTGGGCGGGGGAGGAGCAGTAGGCTGCCTAATCCAGAGGCCTATCTCCGCGCCGGGACTGGAGCCCCACGCGAGAGACCAGAAGAACAGCAAAGCTGTCTCCCGCCACTGACCGAGTTCAACACCTGCAGGGGAGGCGATGACCCTCTCCTGCGGCCCCCGATCGGGCGGGGTGAACTGCTGTGGATCCGCGGAGGAGGGGTTCCTCCCGCCTTTCCCCGGGCCGACAACCACCACCACCAGAGGCGGATCAGAGCATCGGCCCCCCCGGAGGGAACGAGGTGCCCCCCCCGGAGTACGCAGTGGACCCCCGAAGACCCCCGCTCTGGGTGTGAGGCCCCCGCCTGAGGCTGGCGGGGCGTGTGCCTGCCTGACAGCATCTGCTCGAGCACCCGGGAGGCCCGGGAAGGGGAGAGCGAGTTATCAGTGGACCCGCCAGCTGCCTCTGTAGCCCCCGTAGGAGCAAGGCCCACTTAACGGTAAACTGGGCAAATGTATGGGCTGGCAGAGGAAGCTACAAAAATACTGTTACCAAGAATCCAGGCCCCGCGCTCTCAGCCCGCCCCACTACAGTGCAATGGCCCAGTCTGAAGCCTCGGCGCCCTGGGCGGAGGCAATGGAAAGGGGCTTTGCCTCCATTTTGCAGGAGATAAGAGACATGCGCTCGGACTTTGCCCAAAAGTTCGATAAAATGGGCCAAAGAATAGACAAAGTGAAGGATAGGCTCCTTCATGTGGAATCCAGCCAGTCATCCTCAGCGACTCTGGAGGTGGAGATGGACATGAGGTTATCTGCCCTTGAAAGACGGGAGGAGGAGAGGTCGAGACAAATGGACGACTTTGAAAACAGGGAACGGAGAAACAACCTCAGATTCTTTGGGGTTCCTGAGGCAGAGGGGGAGACGGAGCGAGAGGTCACTCGTGTGGTGCGAGACATTATAGCCCTCCTCTTCGAAGAGGAGATGACAACCAAACTCATATTTGACCAGGTGCACAGGGCGGGAGGACGGGCGGATGGACCTCGATCGATTCTGGTCCGGTTCCACTATTACGCCGACAAGACTCGGGTGCTGGAGGCCGCCAGAAAAGCTCAGGAAGTTACATATAATAATTCTCAGGTCTCCATCTTCCAGGACCTCTCCGCATATACGTTAGCCAAGCGCAGGATGTGCCTCCCCCTCACACACCTGCTAAAAGCGAAGGGGGTACGATACAGATGGGGCTACCCCTTCTCTCTAACCTTCGAATACCTGGGCCAGCGGACGACGTTGACCACCGAAGAGGATATCAAGGGTGTCATCCAGGACCATGTGACAGACCCGGCCCATCGGAGGGGGCCAACGGCCCCGACCTGGGTAGAGCGAATGGCCAGGTCCCGTCGAGTGAAAGGAGGAAGAAATCCGGCCGAAGGAAATTCAGGAAGATGAACACTCCCTCCCCGGCAAAGGAGGGAGAACGGAATGACTCCGAGGGTTGAGCGCAGGGTATCCTGGCCGAGTTCGGCACGGGAGCTCAGACCATGGGGCGTGAAATGGGGCATGACCACCTGGTGGTCTGGAAACGAGAAACTGCAGTCTAAGTAGTGCCCTGAATCCCCGGGCAATGCAAGTAAGGCGGGGCCGACCGGGGGGACGAAGGGAGGGGGGGCTCAAGAAAATAGCTGCTTGTGAAAAGATTGCCTGGCCGTAGAAGGCGGGCTGGTGGTCTGGCCAAAATGCCAGAAATGGCGGAACTATCTGGCTGGACGCCGGGGTGGGGGGAGGGGGAGTACGAATAAGTTGGGGTTTGTTTGTTGGGGAAAGGGTCTAGGGGGCAGTTGGGGGAAGGTCCCGAAAGTGTCCAAAAGATGAAACAATGGGAGCAGGAAGGGAGCAATGATGCAATGACAGTGGCAAATAGAGAGGAAAACACAGATCATGGTTGATGTCCGGCCGGCACTGGGTGTGGGCACCCTCAATGTGCGGGGGCTGAATACCCCCACGAAGAGATACCTGGTCATAGGGAGTTCAGGAGGGCGAATCTTGACCTGCTCTTTCTGCAGGAGACACACTGGGCAAAAGGAAAAGAGCCCAGAATGCGTGGGGGCAGAATTGGAGAAGTCTTTCATGCCTCCCACAAGACCAAAAAAAGAGAGGTGGCCATATTGGTGGCAAGGGATACAGTCTTTGAAAAGGAGGCCATCCAGCGAGACCCCGAGGGTCAGTACTTGATGGTGCGGGGTTCCTTGCAGGGGTCCCCCTTGACACTAGCAGTAGTGTATTGTCCTAACGAAGGCCAGGCCCAATTCTGGGAGGAGATAGGGGACAAATTGAGACTGTTCGTTCAGGGATCACTGGTGGTGGGGGGAGACTTCAACATGGTCCTAGACCCGACTATTGATAGAAGACGGGTTGGCCCCCAGCACCTCAGACACACAGATGAGGTCATGGCGCAACACTTCCAAAGGGTTAACAGAGACCTGGGACTGTCGGATACGATCCCATCTCCCAGGGTGGGGACCCCCTCCTTCTCCTACCACTCAACTATCCACAACTCGTTCTCGAAAATAGACCACATCTTGGTAGACGAGGTCCTCACCCCATATGTAGCGGGATACCGGATAGACCCAGTCCCCTGGTCGGACCACAACATAGTCCGAATCACCTTAGCGTTGGGTTGGGGTGAAGAACGTAGGGGGCGCTGGAGATGCAATGATGCCCTGTTAAGAGACGAGGCACTGGCCCAGGAAATCCTCGACTCCATAACAGAGTTTTTCGAGTTCAATGACAATGGGGAGGTGGCCATGCACACACTTTGGGATGCCTTTAAGGCAACCCTACGGGGTGTCCTCATAAAAATAGGCTCCATGAAGAAGGAGAGGGAAGCTCAGGAGAAAGCCCTGCAGGGTAAAATAGCCTGTCACCAGCCGGGGGCTCCCCGGACCAAGCTGTAGAGCGGGCCCGGGTGGCTGCACTGGAGGACTACAGGCTTCAACTTAAAGATCTGCTCCTACACAAAACCGAGAGGAGCCTCTTAATGGTGAAACAAAAATACTATGAGAAAGGGGACAAAGCTAATAAAATCCTAGCCTGGAAGCTAAGGGATGTCCAGAGAAGTAGAAGGGTGAAAGAGGTGAGGGATACCCAGGGACATCTCGGCCGCGACTCCTCCCACATAGGAGAGGCCTTTCGCCAATACTACAGAACCCTCTACTCCTCGGAGTACGAGGGGGACGACTCCCAGATAGAGGATTTCCTAAACTCCATACAAATCCCATCCCTCACGCGGGAGATGGCAGAGGGGTTAGAGGGCCCGGTGACAGAGGATGAGATTGATAAGGTGATAGGCGGGATGAGGGTGGGAACCTCCCCTGGGGATGACGGCTTCACTGTCTATTTCTATAAAAGATTTCGCTCTACCCTGGCCCCGTTCTTGGCGAGAGTCTTCAATGCTGTCCTGGTAGACGGCATCCTACCCGAGCCCATGATGGGGGCCATAATAGAAGTCCTGCCCAAGGAGGGGAGAGACCCCGCGGAATGCTCCTCGTACCGCCCCATATCTTTGTTAAATATTGACGTTAAGATTCTGGCCAAGGTGGTGGGGAGGCGGATGGAGGGAATTATGCCAAAGCTAATCCATGGTGACCAAGTGGGCTTTATTACGGGTAGGCAAGGGTCGGATAATATTCGCAAGACAATAGACCTCCTCCACTTTGCCCAGAGGTCGGGGATGAACGCGAGTGTCCTCTCCCTGGACTCGGAGAAGGCCTTTGACAGGGTCGAGTGGCGATACATGGGGCTCCTCCTCCAGAGGATGGGCTTCGGGCCCCACATTATGGGCTGGATATCCGCCCTCTACAGGGCACCCACGGCAATGGTACAGGTGAATGGGAGCCTGTCCGAACCATTTTCCCTCTCCCGAGGGACAAGGCAGGGCTGCCCTCTCTCCCCCCTGATATACGTCCTCACGATAGAGGCTTTGGCAACAGCAATTAGAGCTCATCCGGACATCAAGGGGATCAGAAGGGGGGACGTTGAGTTCAAACTGTCCCTGTTTGCAGATGATATCCTGGCATACCTGGTGGACCCTGGCGCATCACTACCCCCCTTCCTGGCGTTGGTAGCTGTGTTTGGTCACTTCTCAGGCTTGAAGATAAACGCTGCTAAATCTGTCCTGCTCCCTATGAGGACAATAGACCCGGGGCTCAACCCTCTAGACTGGTTTCATGGGATCAAAGTGGAGAAGGCCGCTGTACGGTATCTGGGTGTTCTCCTCACCAGAGACATTTTGAAATTGAGCTCCGCAAACTATGACCCCATGATGGCAGAAATCAAGTCAGACTTGAGGAGATGGGACAAGATGACCCTATCGTGGTATGGCCGGATGACTTCAGTAAAAATGAATATTTTACCACGGCTTCTCTACCTTTTCACGGCTCTCCCAACCAACATCCCCGCTCAGACTTTTACAAAAGGGGGTCCAAGGCTTTGTGTGGCAGGGGAAAACCCCGAGAATAAGGAGGACCACTCTGTCTCTGCCTAGGGAGGAGGGGGGATTTGGGCTCCCGGATTTCTACCTCTACTTTTGCGCCGCCCAACTACGTGTCCTTCTGGAGCATATGAAAGAGGGAATGGGAACGTATTGGACATACCTGGAAGACATGGACGCCCATCCCCTGAAGGTACGAGACCTCTTGTGGGCCACTCGCGGGTCGATCCCTCAACACTTAAGGTCCCACCCGACCCTGGGAGTCCTCTGGGACATCTGGAGAGAGGGCCCCCGGACCGCTCACCTCACCACCTGGCCGTCTCCAATGACCTCTCTCTGGGGCCACCCCCTTAGACTGGGAAGCAGGGTGTTCCGGCACTCTCAGGAATGGTCGGACAAGGGAATGGAATGGACGGGGCAGCTGTTCAGAGAAGGGGAAATCCTGACATATGAGAACCTCAGGGAGTCTCTCGGAAGAGACTCGCTGTCCATCTTCGAATACCTTCGCCTGAAGGGCATCCTCTGCAACCCATCATGGGGCCCGAACTTGAGGAGACAGCTGACCCCCCTTTGAAAAACTCCTCGATCTGGCGACCTCAAGGAAAGGGGCGGTGTCCAACATGTACAAGATCTTAAACACCTTTGACCTTCAAGGCAGAAGAAACTTTCGTACATTTTGGAACAACATAGCAGGTGAGGAGATCTCCGAGGACACCTGGGCCAGAATCTTCAAAAAAGCATTTCATGGAAATGTGTTCACCTCGGACATGGAGCACAACTTTAAGGTGCTACAGGGGTGGCACAGGGACCCCGCAAAGTTGTTGAGGATGTTCACGGGGGTCTCGCCTAGGTGTCCGAGAGGTTGTGGACAGCCGGGCACCAGAGGACACATGTGGTGGCTCTGCTCGGAAATTCAGGATTACTGGGGCTCAGTGCGGGATTGGATGGCAGAGGTAATAGAAGAGCGCTTGCCACTGAATCCCTTAACAATGTTGTTGGGTTTCCCCCCAGAGGAAATAGAGCTATATCGATACCCTAGGATGTGGGAAACCATGCTGAGGGCGGGCAGAGTGGCCCTTGCCCAGAAGTGGAAAAGCCCCGAGCCCCCCTCCAAAGAGGACTGGCAGCTAAAAGTGAAAAACATGTTCTTGATGGACAAACTAACTGCGATGGTGAACAAAGAAAGCAGCACGTTCCTCACAAACTGGTATGATGTTCAGCAGTCTTGGGGCTGGGACGTTCATTCATATTGACGCCAGGCCTCCGGCCTGAATGAACCAAGACGGACCCCGAAAGGTGAGACTACGTGCCAGGGAGCCCACGACCCAGGGAAAAGCGGCATCTGACCGTCAAATGAAAGGCCACAACTTGCATCATCTCCACGGTATAGACGATGGACTGATCATTGACATTCCCCCAAGACAAATGTAGGTTTTTTGGACACAGGGTAAGGGGGAGGGCAGGGGGTTGGGGCAGGGGGTTTGGGGATAGGGGGGTTTCTCTTGGGTTCTTGAAAGTGTTTGTTATTTCTAAAAATGCTAATAAAAACTAAAGTTTAAAAAAATAAAAATTATGGCGGTTGCAGGGGTGTCCCCCGCAGGTTCCTTGGCTTAATATTGCTGCAAAAATATGGCGATATATTTTGTATGCCGATATTTTTGCGGGGATATTATCACATGGAACCCTCTCTGCGTAGCAAAAACAATAGAATTGTAAAGCCCCCATAGTGACACACTCATTTGAATTCACAGCTGTAAGCAGCAGCACATTGGCTGCAGGTGTGCAGCGTACACTGACTCCAAACATGGCATGCACCACCCTCAGAGTGGCATTTTCAGCAGGCAATTGCGGTTCAGCCACAAGGGCAATTTGTAATGAAATAGCAAACAATTGTGCACCTTTGAGGGCTGGATTGGAAAACTGGCCCCATTGTATACAGTGTGGGTAGGCCCAACCCCTTTCTCATTAGAAACTGTGTAAATAAAATAGGTTACCACACAAGAGACCCATGATGCAAAAGCTCACCAGGAAATGTCCAGCGTTCCCTGCAAGCCAGTCCACCCCTCGTGCCTTTGATGCCACAGGAAAAGTCATGGTGCCCTCCAATAAGTGATTCCACTCCAATTAACATGATTTTTCGAACTCGCTAAGTACGAGTAATGTAAAACATACATTTTGGCTCTTCTAATCTAAGTCTGGTGAGATGTGATTGTTTTACAAAGAACAAACATAGTCCAATACCTAATGGATCAAATCAGATGTACATACCCAAGAAATTGCAAGACACTTTTATGGACACATCATTCATGTCGAATAACAAAGCATGCTGCGACTATTTAATTTCTTTATGTCTGTCTGACCTTTCAAGCCATTAGCATCTTCTACCCCCTCAAATGCCAAAGTGTAGGCATAAAAATTGTTCTTTCTAATTGGGATTACCATCATATGCTACTTTATTTCAAATTTCAAATCAGTAAGGAACCAAGCAACATTTTGGACACATGCGAGTGAACATTTGTCAAGACAAATTTGATTTGTCATTGGAATGGCCTTTTTCTCCTTCCATGTACAGCTGTGTTGCCACCAACATCAGAGATCCCTATTTTTTTTAATTTGATTTGGTTGAAAATACAATTTTACAAATATATTTCTGAACATTTAAAAGACAAGAGTGATGCATATTTCATTCCACTTATTTTCATCAGGAAATAAGTTAAAATTTCAAATATACATTTTATTACTTCTATATAAAAACAAAATTAAAACAACAAAACAACAAAAGAAACAAATATGAGGCTCAAACAAGAATAAATACAAATAAAACATCAAACAAACTACAAACGTTTCTAATAACAAAATTACATAAAACATGCCTAGTGTCATACAAGAGACTCCAGATCTTGTTATTAATAAACCAGATTGTAACATCTAGTTTGATCTAGTATACATATATAACTTGTGATCCTCAAATTTTTAATTTAATTAAATATCTGATTATTGCCAGATTTAAAGATATCCGTTGAGCATTACACATAGTTACCCAAACACTTTCTCTATTTAAATTACTATATTCACTTAGAAAATGATCAAAACATTCCTTTCTAATTTCATTGAGATTTTTACACTCCACCATGACATGCCGTAGTGTTTCTTTTACTTCAGGCAATTCACAAAATCTGCACTTATCATCACAATGTGATTCTTTACTCCATTTAGCAAGAACAGATTTTGTTGGTATCAAATTAAATCTGAATCTCATTATTTCCCTTCTATATTGCTGATTTGGGTGCTTCTTCATATATTTTGGTATTTCATTAATTTTTGTATATAGAAATATGCCATTTTGAAATCACTTATATTTACTACATTCTGACCTGGTTCTTATTCTATCCCACCACATCATTTTTAGTTTTGCCTTCCCTGGATTAGTTAATAGTAGTTCATCCTCCATAATATTTTGACATCTACTTTTCCACTTGGAGATTGTTTAATTTACCTTTCCCGACATCGTCTGTTTCAGATTTACAATTACTGTGTTTTGATAGCATCCTTCACTAATGCATTTTGCGTACAGATTTAATGAATTCCAATCAATTATTGATTCCGAAGATGGTAGTCTTAATTCCAATCGTATTATTACCATTGGAAAACCTTTTGGTATATTCAAGATGTTCTTCCAGTATCTCACTTCTATTTGCACCCAATTTGGTTGTTCTTTCAAATTTTTGCAAGATGCACCATAGGTAATTGTTGGTATAACCTTTTGGCGATAATATGTAATCATTGGTATACTCGTAAATTTTCCATATTTACTTTTTATCAGCTTAGCTTGTGAGCACATTGTATTAATTTTTTCTGTGATGTCATCTTTATAAGGTCCATCCTTAATAGAATCATTCACATTCACACCAAAGTACTTATATTGCTTCACAACTTTTACTATTTCACCATTAATTCTCCACCTGTTATCAAGTTTTCTTTTAGACCTAAATTGCCACCAATGATCATAATATTTGATTTGTCTGAAATTATTCACAGTTTGTTCTCACTGGCCTGGCTTTTCAAGGCTTGTATCATTCCTGCCAGTCCAATGGGTGTCTGATCAAATATCATCAAATTGACCGCATACATTTAATTTGCTTCTGATTTAATCTCGTAGGGTTCAATCTTAACTTATCAAAGTCATTATTTATGTCACTTATATAAAAATGAAACGGGGTGGCAGCTAATAAATAACCTTGTTTCAAACCCACATGTGTTACAATTTCTTTTGTAAGGAGACCATCTTTGTTCAATTTAACCTGAATAGTTGTTCCTGTATATAACTGCTGAATTAATTTAAGTATGTATTCAGGACATCCTGCACTTTTCAGTTTTTCCCTTAATAACGGCCTGGATACCATATGACAAGCTTGACAATAATAAATGCAATCTATAACTTATTTTTCTTGTCTAGAGTCTGATTTTTCAGTGCTTGTAATATATGTAAATTTGGTAATGTTCCTATACCAGTTATAAAACCTGCTTGACAAGGATCTAACAAGTTTGTTTTGCTTCAGCCATATTTTAAGATCTTCTAATATGAGCTTAGCATATATTTTCCCTGGGACATCCATAATGGCTAACGGCCTATAATTCTCAGGTGACAAACTATTACCTTTTTTGAATATCAGTAATGTAATAGATTTCTTCCAATTTTGTGGAATCAATCCTGTTTTCTGTACTTGTTGAAATATTAGATGGAGAATTTCGGCCCATTTTTCAGGATGTTTTTTCATTTTAGCATTCGATATGCCATCCAAGCCTTAAGCACAGGATGTACTCAATTTCTCTATTAATCTTTGAATATTTTCTACATCAATATCAAGCTCAATTTCTAATTCAGAAAGGTTTCTGTATTGAGGCTGTTCAATTGTGTCATCAAAAAACAGACTCTTAAAATGTTTCATCCATTCTGCTTCACCAATTGCAGTAATTCTTCAATAAGGTCCAGATATGAGCACTTGATTTAGTAGTAATCACACGTAACATTATTCCACTCTCGTCTTGCTTCTTCTTGACTCTATGTTGTTTCACCAGATTTCTGTAATTATTTTTTATTACCTTTATTTGCTTAGCGAGACCAATTGGTCTTTCTGCTATTAATATTCTAAGATCTTTTCTTTTTTGCCTTTTTTGTCCCGTAATATAGAGACATATATGATCTCTCACTTTAATCCTCTGTTAATCTTACTTTCTATGTTATCAACCAAATGTATGTAATACTTCTATGTATGGCTTTTCTTTGGTTAAACCTATCTCACTTAATAGTTTTTCCAATTTCGGTTCGGACCATTTATATATTTCTTTCTGCTGCTTATTTAAAATTGTACATGTTATTTCCAGTACATTTTGATCACTCAAACTACTCTTAACTATTTTAAAGTCTATTAATGTATTTAAAGAATCTCTGGATACAAACACATAATCAATAATGGCATTGGAGGTTCCACTTTTCCAAGTAGATTCGGGTGGGATGTCACCTTCAATACAACCGTTTAACATAATTATATTGCATTAGGTTGAACCATTTTTCTGCTTGTCTAGACATTGATTTCTTACAATTCTGTGTACTGTGAATATTTAAGTCACCAACTAGTAAAGTCATAGAAATATAAGGGTCAATGTCTATTTCATCCAATAAATTAGTTACATTAGCAGCTAATAGGCCCATCATTGGTCAACCTTTTTTTTGTTTAACAGCCGTAACCCAACATATTTGTTGGTTGGGCCATAGAGGTTCGAACAACAACCATGTTTCTTGGAGCAAAAATAGATCGTATCCTTCCAAGAAAACAACATTTTCTTTATTCATTGAATGTGCATTGCCCCTCGTGTTCCAGACTCCAATTCTAAATTTCACTGCCTCTTTCTGACTATCTTGCTATCTTGCTAAGATGATATCTTTTGCTTAGTTTCATTTTTAGCTTTTTCCAACCGCGCCCATCTCGCCGGTTTTCTTTCTTCAACTTTCCTTATTTCGTTCTCATAATATACATCACGTCGTAAGTTTCCTGGCACTCCCATGCAGTTAATTATTAATTCATCCTGTGTCATGATCACTGCTTCCAAGGAGTCAGGAGCAGCCCAACGTCCTTGGAAGCAGGCCCCTAACCTTAATCCTAGGCACCAGCCGGTCCCCACTGGGACCTTTTGGACCTTGTCCTGGCGCCGGTGGCGCCAGGCTCATCAATGCCATCGGTCCCGGCACTGGAAGCGCCGGGCTCATAATCTATATGAAGATGCTTGGGTGGACTTACCTGCAGCAGACCATGCTGCTTACTTACCAGCTGCATAGGAATCCTCAGTAAGCCGGAACTACTTTCTTACCTGGGTGGGGCAAGCTCCACTCCCTGAATACAACACTGGAACTCTTCTGGAACAGGAACTCTTTTCTTACCGAGGCGGGGCCGTGGAGGAAGACGCCTCAGCACTCCAAGGCTATTTAAACCACACCCGATTGATGAAACGTGCTTTGCGTTATTCTGCATCTGCAGCAGAACGCTCACCGAGTCTGTTCCAGCTTTTCTTCTGTCCGGGCCCGAACCTGCAAGAACAATACTTACCATTCCTGCATCCAGTCTTCAGCAGAACCTGCAAGAACAATACTTACCATCCCCGCATCCAGTCTTCAGCAGCACCTGCAAAATAAGAAACTACAGGTTAGCACGGCAACCTTCATACGAAGCGCATTACTCACCTGATCCATCGGCAGCGATCACTTCATCACGCTGCATCTCCGCCTGTGAAAACAAAGGCATAGTTATTTCTTACCGGCACTCTGGGTCTCCACCACGGCAATCCGGACCTGAAAGACAAAAGGAGAGACATTAGACAGGTATTTACTTACGCCCATCGCGCTCGCCATAATAGGACGCCTGCAAATACTCCGGCGTTTTCCAGCATCTCTTCAGCACGAACCCGCAGCTGCAAGAGAAAAGAAACAGTTAGAGCGCTTGCATTTACTCACGCAATCCAAGCGCTTCATTCCCATTCCAAGGCTCTGGCTCCAGCTTCGGCTCCCTTCACACCATCTTCTGTCTCCACAGCCCTGCAAAACAAATTAGAGAAAGCATTATACCAAACCCTGATCTACATAAAAGTGCCCTCGCACCTAAAGACTTTAAGGACAAAAGGTGTCCGGAAACTCACCGCTCGTGCAGTTAACGGCGGTAGCGATCCTCTGATGTTAAGAGGCCTACGTTTTACCCAGTGAAAGAACTGGCAACGGCACCCTGCACCAGACGCAGATGGAGAGCCCAGCATTCACCTATCTAAGGTGAGCACGTTGACCTGGGGGATTCTACGGGGAAGCTGGGAATAGAGAGAGAGAGAGAGAGAGACACTCAACTGCCCAGATCATTAACCCCCATATTCTCTCACCTGCAGAAATCTCACCCTTCGAGTTCGACACACAGTGCGAAGCGGCTCTCCCCCAGAAGCCAACCGAGTCCTGCACATCACCTTTTGAGTCACAGACACCTTCCTGCCTAGACCAGCGCCTCCGTGGGAATCAGGTGAACGTTACATCCTGCATACATTTATGCTCATGTTTGGAAGCTAGTTCTTCGTCTAATACCGTTATCTCTTTGTTCCGGCTTTTTATCTTAAGCTCCTCAATTTATTGTCTTTCTTTCCATATCATATTTCTGATTATTAAAGATGGTACATGTATCTCAACAGTGTCCCGTCTTCGGCTTTTAGTCATGATAACCGCTCTTAGGTCTTGAGATCTTATAGCTTCCAATGACTCTATACACCCAAATAGAGACAACAGGACTGGTCTATTAGGATATGGATCCTTGTACTCTCTCTCCAACATTGTTAATTTAATGAATTTTGCTTATCTCACTATATTGGAGATATTCTTTTTCTTTCGAGGCAACATATTTATCTTTTAACTGTTCTTCTACTTCATCACTTGTCTCTTTGTCATTCTTCTCATGTGACCCTTGAATTCTTTGACATGTGAATTTATTTGTCTCTAACCCAGGATTCTGTTTTGTCCTTTTCTGATCCATCGTTCGGAAATTTTCCGTGAACTTCACGCAATTAGGATTAACAAAATCCAGGACATTTTCATTTTCCTGGTCATACATCTGATTCTGATCATCATTTCCCATAGATGTATTAGTATGTGTTGTCATATTCATCAGTACACTCATATTAAGTTCTTTTTCTTCATCTGACCTTATACTTAAGTCTTGTTCTTTGCAATTTATTTAATTATTGTCTTTATCTTATACAATTGTCAGTGGTACCACTTTTTTCTTTGGTATTTGTGTTTGCTTCGGCGGTAGATTTAGTGCTTGTACACATTTTCTTTTCTCAGCATTCAATTTTTTATTATTGTGAGTAATTTGATTTTTCATTTTTTTGTTGTTTACTGATCTCAGTTAGGTCTCCCTTTTTCGTGTTGATAAAACATATCATATACTTGGTCCTCTATTATCTGCTCATTTTCTTTGGGACCACTCATTTGCGTTTGTTTTACAACCGCTTCTTGACAAATGACTTCATCTTCAACATCGACTATTCTAGCAAGTTCCCTTGAGTAATTTCCATTACTTTCCATTACTTTCCATCATTTCTGTATCTATTTCTTATTCGACCAAGACATAAACAACAACTTCTTCAGTTACATTTACTATCTCGATCAGACCAACCCCCACAGCATCCTTTCGGTTTATCTTCTTAACATTTTCATCACATCTTAATTGGAAGTTTATTAATCTGCCAATATGTCACTTTTCATTTCCACCATGTTTAGATTTATTTGGTTCAATTCAGACAGAACTATGTCTAAGTGTGTATTGAATCCAAGCATACTCTCCACATGTTTTGTCATTTTAACCTCTATATTTTCATACAATTTGGTTAAACAAAAAACCCCTTTATTCATAGCCGCTAGCGTGATATCTTGTGCAGGTATATTGTAATTTTTAAATCCAAAAGATGGTCTGGGTTTTGGATATAAGATGCATCAGTAGATACTGTTGAATTCATCATATGTGATTGCACTCTTGGTAGCATGATGGGAAAGTGTGAGAGATTCAAATCCTTACTTTCCAGATTTTGCACATTATATTCCAGTTCTTCATTTACACAACCATCCTCACTTTCCAAATTTTGCACATTATTTCCCAGGTCTTCTTTTACATAACCATCATTGTTCGATTCAGAAATAATTTGGGTTTCAGGAACACATCTTATTTAATATTTGTTAACATTTTTTTCATTTTCACAATCTATAGATGTTTCATTTGTATATGTGCCTTTTAAATTACTAGTTATTTCTGGCACATCATTATTATCACACTCTGCAACTGCATCGTTGTTCAACGTATTAGGTCCATTCTCGTCATCATTTGTCTTATACTCCGTTTTACAATTTTCAGGTACTACTTCAATATTACTACCACTAGCATGTGAAGCAGCGTTGACCGTTTCTTCTTTCCTTATTTCAAGGGGATATTTCATGGTGTTCGCCGTGGTCAAACCGCCCGCCGTTAAAAACACATTTTCAGATGTAGGCGATTGGGAAGGAAGATACATTTCATTCGTGTCCCCATAGTATGTATTCCAATCGTTTTCTGTTTATTTATGTCTTGGACAGAAGCAGAGTGATCTTGTTTTGTATTTGTTTGCTCCAACACTGCACGAACTTGCGTTTTAAATAATAATATTTCTTCATCTGACACATGGGAGCATTTATTTAGCTTATTCATGTCTGACAGCGAGTTAGGAACGTGCACATTTTGACTCGCTATATCCTGCAAATCCGCTCTGTTATCTTTCAGCTTGGAACCTAAATTTACGGAACGCTTTTTCGGCATCCATAGTCTTCGCAGGTCGACACATGCGCTTCCTGGCGAGTCTTTTCCTTTCCCTTTTAATTTACGGGTGGATTGCAATTCCGCCGGTAGCAGTGCATTTTTTACGGGCATTCTTTTGTCTAGGCGAGTTAAAGCAGCTTGGTGAGTTTTATCTTTTAAAAGAGATGTTGCTTTTGTGTGGGACATATTTGTTGTTAGGTTATATATCTGATACATCGAAAATGAGGCATTTGCCACAAGTTCCTGCTGCACCCAACACACAATTTGGTATGCAAGACTTACTCAGTTTATTTCTGTGCTTAAATAGTCACAAAGAATCCACAACAGACACTGCCACTCGCGCTCTAAATCAATGTGCCAGACTCCGCCGACCAGCTGCCCAGCTGAACAGCCGAACAGCCAGCACTGTCAGTCAGCACTCTTGCAGGAAGCGCGTGCGCAGGAAGCGCGTGGCTCTTGGTTTATGAAGACTTGTGGGTAAAGTGGGCACGGCCTCTAAAGAAAGTATAAAAGTAGGGGTAAATACTACTTCAATTTAACCCATTTAGTTCCATAAATGTTCATAAAGTCAAAGGCATACCACGTTATCCAAAACAGAGGTAATTTCAGTCCAGTTCAGTCCAAATTCGAAATAGCACTCCAAAACACTAGGCAGAATCCCCAGCCGAACAGCCAGCACTCTCAGTCAGCACTATTGCAGGAAGCACGCACGCAGGAAGCGCGTGGCTCTTAGTTCATGAAGACTTGTGGGTAAAGTGGGAGGAGCCTCTAAAGAAAGTATAAAAGTAGGGGTAAATACTACTTCAATTTAACCCATTTAGTTCCATAAATGTTCATAAAGTCAAAGACATACCACGTTATCCAAAACAGAGGTAAATTCAGTCCAGTTCAGTCCAAATTCGAAATAGCACTCCAAAACACTAGGCAGAATCCCCAGCCGAACAGCCAGCACTCTCAGTCAGCACTATTGCAGGAAGCACACACGCAGGAAGCGCGTGGCTCTCGGTTCATGAAGACTTGTGGGTAAAGTGGGAGGGGCCTCACGTTATCCAAAACAGGGGTAATTTAAGTCCAGTTCAGTCCAAATTCGAAATAGCACTCCAAAATAGTAGGCAGAATCCCCAGCCAAACAGCCAACACTCTCAGTCAGCACTCTTGCAGGAAGATCACTATAAACCACTGAATACTCAACAGATGTCACTGAGCATAAATCACACTTGCAAGATGAAATCTCGGACAACACAAAACGTGGGTGGAAATAATGAGACTGGTAACATTGTAGAAGACATACATAAGGTCATTCTTGGCATATCACTCAACCGAGAAGAAACACAGCAACATCCCCTTGTGCTGGCAGGGGACAAATGACCCTAGGTCCAGTATGCTTGTTTTGAGAGAATGGCATTTTTGGGGATGGACTTGCCCGAGTGTGCTTTATTTTTAATGGTGCTGGTGATTCAGTCTCATAATAAAGTGAGGTCTGCTAATCAAACCTCAGCTTCATAATGCTCTGGCCTGAAAAATGTAGTGCAAACATGCATCTCTGCTGGGGCTGCCTACTGATATCCCATCAGATGCCTTGTAGTTTGACTTCTCTTATAGCAATGAGTATGACAGAACAACTGTTTTTGAGTGTCTTCTTTGCTAGCTCAAATACCTCCTGGAGTGTATCGCCTGCACTTGGCCCACATTACCATAGGTTATTCCTGTTTCTCTTCAGATCACTGCTGGTTTAGTAGTAGTGTGAGGCTAAGTGGTCTAATCTACTTCTCATCGCTGTGCTTCTATAGAGTAGTAGTCATTTTGTCACACATACATCCACCAAGAAGAGAACCAGGTGGACAATGATGCACACCTCGATTGTCAGCCCACATAACATAGCTTCCTCACCAATCCATCTCCACACGCAGCCCCCCAGTGCCAAACTATGCACAAGTAGACACATTCTGATACACCATGAACTGCACAACTACATCACCTTGAAAACTAAGGATTGCAGATCTGTTTGCTCCTGCTGCTGCAACACAATCATGTCACTGTGTATCTCAACCAACAAAGGCACTGCAGAGCACTCTTCAGAGCCAGATGGAAGAGGCACAACTGATATATGGTACCCTTAATACGATCACTGATGAAATCAGGACTGTGGTGGGCTCAGTATTGCAATTTTATCATGTTGATCACCACCATTTGAATTACCACAATCACAGGTTCTCTCAGCTGCTTCAAGTCCTGACACATATGCCACCTCCAGCACAGGGCAGGGAGCAACTTCTGTCCCAGACAGAAGTAGCTTGGCCACATAGGACTGAAGTCTCCACACTTATGTCACAGGCAGAGCCCCAGAAGCCAGAACCTGAATCTTTTTAGTCTCAGAGGACAGAAACAACATTGTGGTCAACCAGGAAAGCAACTGACACATGCACATTGCAGGATCTGATGATCATTCACTTTTCCCATCCATCCCAAATCCCACCAACTGGTGTGCCAGTTTGAACAGTCTGACAATACCATGCACTCTGCTCCCAATATCCACATTGTATAGCCAAAGGTTATAGCCGTCTGGACATCTCACGCATAATCCCACTGTTTGTTCTGCAGATAAATTCCCTTTGACATTATATGTGTGTATATCTTAATCTAAATAAGTATAATGTGAGCATGCACAACACCTGCTCAAAACTACCATTATGTACATCTTGTGGTATGAAGGCAAACCACACGTCTACACTCAATACATGATTGATCAGATATAGGGCAGACTGGCCATGGACATTATGTGGCCCTCTAAATAGTTAAGATGATCACATCTTGACCCATTGACTCACCTCACAGTGTCACCACATGCATACCAGTACATTAAAGATACATACCTCTGTTACATGTGTGGCAGTTCAAGTAAGCAAAGTCAAGCAACACATACTCCCATAGGAATCATGGTCATATATGTCAGCGGAGGTGCAAGTAAGGTTTTTCAGTCCTTCCGGAAGGTACAGCTACTGATAGAACAATGTGTAGCATATCAAGGTTCTTTGGCCATGTGTGGGATGACAGTGCCCTTGTTCTAGATTAATCACAGAACGTTTGCTGAGCCTTACTGTCACCACAAGCCAATCACTGACCTGGCATCCACATCAATATAAGAGATGCTAAGGTGGGCACCACCACTCTTCTCAATACCGTTTAATTTTTATTTTATAAATATGAAGAGTTATCAGAAAAGTGTGGAGCACTGCAGAGAAGAATGTCCATAGTCTGAGGCCACAAAAATGCATGCAATAGTATAACCAGAGAAGCTCCCTAAGTACTGCATGCTCAACAATCGAGTCAGAAAAGACCCTTTTAGAGTACTATATGTCAATGTTTGTAAGTCATTTCCCAAATTAATTAAGAAAAAAGGATGAATAACAACACATTCATAAATGATGATTCAATGATTTAATACAAAAAATATTATAAAGCTAGGAGAAGAGTTGCAATTAGCCAATCCATTTCAGACTGAGTCCATCTTGAGTGCTGAATCTACAGAACACGAGGAAGAAAAACAAGGAGGAAACCATAAACCAACCAGTCAGGTGCATCCCAATTTGAAGTAAAACGCATTGTGGATACAGTGGTGACACCATTCTGTCCATCATACATGTATCATCTGTGAGTGTAGGTCTGAATCATCAGTAACTTTCCCTTGAACAGGACAGGTATCCTGTACGATTGAATGGGAAAAGTCTTGATTAATGGCATTTTGACCCAGAAAAGTCAATAAATAGATGACTGGCGATATCATAAAAAATGTACCTCAACCACTGGTAAACCTACTAGTGTAGTCCTGAGGATGTAGCAGGCGGTTCAGAGATAGTTGAACTCTGTGTCATAGAAGGATGAAAAGGAAAAGAGAAAAGTAGTTAAAAAAAAAGTGTTACTCCAAAAAAAATGGTCACATCAAAATAATGAGCTGATAAATGTAACTATGTTTGAAAACAGAAGATGAAAAATAACACAAGCAAGTTACCTGCAAAAAAGTAGAGCTCCAGGAACCACGTCAAAGGGCAGTGGATTGAGGAAATTTCATGAGCTATGGAAAATAAATGGCCAAAAGACGTCCACTCAGGCTCCCTAACATTATGACGTTATTGCATAACGTGATGCATGATGTCATTGAATCTCATATGGCTTAGCATTTGGCTAGTAAGCATTACTTCTCGGCAAAACTAATGTGTAGAGTATTAAGACATAACTGAGGACATAAACATATAAAACAGAAGATACTACTATTAATGCATCTTGAAACACATATTTTGAATAACATTGTGTAGAGAAGATATGATCTGGACATGAGCGTGAGGAATAGACATTTTTTGAAGATATATTTTCATTGCTTATACTACTTTGTGACAATAACAATAATGATAAAGTGTCAACACTACGTTGTGATAATCCCAAGACTGTTACTGCAATCCATAAATGAAAGGGCTGAGTAACTCATAACTATGAGAGAAATTAAAGCATGGTAATTTTTTTGAATATAAGTGAATAAACATATCTTTGGTTTGATAAAGTATTAATATCTGAAAGCACAATGATTCTTCCTTTCTATATTGGGTAAATATAAGAAAAGTACAGAAAAATGAAGCAGTGATTACAATACTGGTGTTGTCCCTAGTAACAACTACAAGGTCAAGCTTCAATATCTCGGTGTGAGTCATATGAATTACATTGGGCATCAGAGAGCTAAAATCATTAGAGCACTAATTACCTGGTTAACTTGGTGCCAGATCACATTGGGCCACCAGGGTGCAAAACCTCATAAAGGGAAAATTGCAATGGGGCAAACAGGAGCAGAATTACACTGAGACACATGAGAGCTTTGTAGCACTGTAGTGTTGTTGTTCATTACACGGTCACACTCAAGTCAGGGAGTTCCTTTCCCTCCAATGAATGCAGCACACAATAAAGCACCATTTGTTTGTTAAGGTTCACTTTGGTAAGGCCTTAAACCCATCTTGCACGTAACCCCAACAAATATCCAGTGCCACAATGGGCTTTGAACCCGGCCGGTGTAGTAAGAACATAGATGTATTCATTTATTTAAACCAGCATTGACAAATAGGCTAACATCATCCACCAATGCTGTGGCAACACAAGCACAAAAATGACTTCCGTAATGGCACCAACACAGAGATAACACTGAGATATGCAGTCACAATTTCCAGATTTTGTTTCAAATCCCTCACCAATGCAGAAAAATAGCAAACATACACAGTGATTGCTGATTTGGGTATAATATGTTTTCTCCCAGCAACCCCTACCCCCAAACATCAATTAGATTTGACCCCTCTAAAATCAAGGTCAGTGGCAGAGAGTGGGAACACAATGGTTAATCGTTTTGAGATTCGGATAAAATGCACTCTTTGGAAAAAGGATTCAAGGGGCAAAATTGTTCTTTTACTTATTACCACAGATGCAATGTGGGGGAAAGAAAAGCAATGGGAACATTTGTTTTGCCACACCTAAAAAGAACAGGCAGGGCTTTGTGGTTTTGGTCCGAGCACAATGGGAACAAAGGGGCAATTTGGTTTGGCACCCTGCACACTCACGTGGAAACAGGGTTGTGGGATTCATTCTTTTGGAAAATCTGTATGCCAATACCGGCTCAAAAGACATTGGGAAGAGCTTGTTAGTTTTGAATGCCAACAAAACACATCCTGTGATTTCTATAGTGGAATGCATTGATTCACTTTAATTAAATATGCTAAGGATCTACACAGAGAAACAGGATGTTTTACTATGGGGAAATAATTAAAACAATGCTTGGCACTTCTGGGACAGCAAGGGTGTCAGTCCAGGATAGTCCCATTTGGCTCCTTCACAGAGGTTCCAGTCAGCTTCTATGTCACCTGGTCCCTTTCTTCAAAGCAAGATTTGGGTCCTCTCTGCTTGGATGTTGCTCTCAAGAGTTCAGCAGCAGGTTACCTCCTGGGATAAGTGGAGAAAGAAAACACAGTCTTGATGCAAACTGGTTTACTTATAGGGCAAATGACATCACAAACTTATCATGATTCCCTCTAAAGGTATTGGCTGGTTTTCTCTACCTCCCTCCCATCTGTGTGCTAATAGGACAATGAGATAAGGGGTGTAAGTTAGGAAAGCTGTGGGCGGAGAAAGCTTTCTAATTCAAAACTAATATGTGGGCTTGGCATGTTCAAAACTCTGAAAATCTATCAACATGCAAGTACCCTAATGTTTAAAATCTTTCCATGTATGGATATATTTTTAGGAACTACATTTTAAGGCACATCAGATGATGCTGATCTGAAATCTGCACATCCTTGAATTAACATGGGAACTATGAAGTGGCATATATTTTATCGGTGGAATATATGCCACTTCATAGTTCCAATGTTAATTGTATACTTCACCCTCACACCAACTTTCACATCTCTCAGAATCAAGGGAAGGCCCAAATAACATTTTCATTAATAACTTTAGTTATGTTTATCACACAACACTTGTTTTAGCATGGCTCAAAGGGGGTTACTGTCACCTACAATAAAAGTCTGAAAATACTGTGGTGGCATATACACTGCCGCTTTCATGCAATAATATTTATTTTTCTATTAACTAAACTCCATGTTCTTCTTTATTCACTTTCAGGTTCATTTTCCCTTGATCATGTGATCAGCCATCTGGCTGGCTCATGTTTATCTTCCCCTCTCCCTTCATGGCCTGTAATGGCCCTGGCTGCAACTCTAATGTACATTTTATGGGACTTGTGACCTCAAGGTCACTTCTGCTGAAAGAACAGGTGTGGCTGTATCTGTTTCCACCGTCGTTTAAATCTAGGCAGTGTATTTCTTTCTATATTTTTAAGCAATGACCATGATTGATGGCTCACAACCAGACCTCCCTCTCCAGCATCAGCAGAAGAAAGGTCTTGGAGGTTAAGTTTCATCTTTAGGTGAAATGACCGGCTGCATGTGAAATTCTGCAAGCAATGGCTTTTAATCTCACACACAATACATTTTACATGACATTTTATAAGGCACCTGGGCCTTATATCCATGTGTAACATACTTCTTTAATCTCATAGTTGCAAAATACATGAATATCACTTATAGATTGTCCATATTGTTTGGGGCAGTTATATTAGAAAACCATGTTCAAACTATGAAAGTCTAGTGAGCACTTCTCTTAGCATACTGTCATTTGGATGAGGAAAAAAGAAGTACTTTTATTTCTTATAATTGAAATGTGCTCGGTTTCACTTGAGATGACAGAAGCACAATCTCGTATTACATTGAAGAACATATACATACTGCTATCTGTCTCTTTAAGTAAAAGTGCAGCTCTCCATGGATTTAGTAAAACAGCTCTGTCAGCCTCATGTCTTAATTTATCTTGCTGAAATGCATTGCACATATCATCACATTTTTGAGATTCAAGTCCACTTTCTTTTCTTTGAGATTTATGCCTGTTTTTGGTTGCATAGGCCTCATGTCTTACATCACCATTTCTGTGCTCGCCTTATACTTAAATGGGACTTCCCAAATCACTCTGGCCTCTTTATTTCTGGCATTCACTCAGGGGCTATATTTCACCCCACAGTAGATTAAGTTAGAATTCAGAATGCTGAGCAGATTAACACTGGTTAACACGGGTTAACACAGATTTACTATCAAGCCACATATTTGCAAAAAAAAAGGTGGTGGCTGGAAGGTATTTAATTAATCCTAACCACGGTCATAGCTCTGGGAAACCCTCCAGAACATCGTTTTTTAGCCTGCCAAGCCATTACAGAAGGGGAAAAACCATATGCAAATCAGACTCGGTCCTACCCAAAAAGGGCAGTCCAGCCCGAACTGCCAGGTCACATCCCTTCTGCATGAGACCACGAGCATCCCCAAACATTTTTCAGCCTTGTTGGGCATCATCAGTGAGGGGTAGCTTGGGTCTCTAGGCCAGGCAGACTCGGAACCCACGTCTGGGCATACCCGTCTCACTCAGGGGGTGACTTTAGCAAAACAAAAAGGTGATGGCTGGAAGGTTTTGAATTAATCATAACCACGGGTATAGCTCTGGGCAACCACCCAGACCATTGTTTCTCAGCCTGGCAAGCCATTACAGTAGGGCAAAAACCATATGCAAATCAGGATTGGTCCTACCCCAAAACGGGCAGTCCAGCCCGAACTGCTAGGTCACATCCCTTCTGCACGAGACCACAAGCATCCGCAGACATGTTTCAGCCTTGTTATGCATCACATGTCTAGCACAGCATTATAAAGGCACGACAAGACATAACAAAGCAGTAGAAGTCATATTAAAGTATGCACCTCCCTAACGTAAAAAAGCAGTCTGGCCTCCTCCCCACTCTCCTACCACTGTTCTCTGCAAGCATCTGACATTTCACTCTGTCACTTTACCACTCTATCACTTTTTCCCTTTCCCTCTCGCTCTTCCCCTCACTCTCTCTAGCTCTCTCTCTCCCTTTCCCATATGCACTGGATACAAACATAATCTTGGAATGGGCAGACGAGGAGAGCCAACAGACTGGTGGCTGTGCACATTACCATGAGCATAGTGCTAAGGGTTACCATAAATCCAGACTTTAGGCTCAGAAAATGGTTGCTTGAGATATGGAAACCCCAGTGCCTCACTTCATCTTACTTAGTACATTGGTTGGCAGGCTGACAAGCTTAGGACTGTGCTCATTGGGTCTCACTGGGTTGACAGGAGATCAGACTAGTGACCACATGCCTGGAGCGAGATGAAAGACGTCAGAGACAAGAATCCCTAGTTGTTTCTCCTAGAAGTTTACCCACTGTTTACACAAGGCTTCCATCCCATTTCCTCCAGGGCACAAAGCCACATGTCAAACAAAAATCCTGCATCCATCAACCCATCCCCTTCACCTGGCTTTGAGGCAGCTTCTTCACTCCAGTGTCAGAATGCTAATGAAACCCCACAGCTGGACTGTCAGAGGGTGTCCGATGAGATGGGGAGTCAGCAAGTTAAAAGCTGCTGTGTGAATTTCCCAAAGTACCATTCTTAATTGGGCACACTGTCCCTACACTGCACAATTGTGAAGGGAAGCACACTGACATCAAAATCATGTAAGTTGTGGGGTGGTGATGGGTCTAGAATCGAAATCCTACAACTTGGTATCAGCTTAATGTCAGCGTATGTCCTTACACTTTTCTTGTGAATGGAGATTACCTCTTGATTAATCAGAATAACTGGCACACCTGTAATTTACTTCGTTTTCATGGCATAAGTCATACTTAGTTGATAATTATACTTGGTCAATGATCCCTATGCTATTTACTTGAGGGACCTGGTGCTAACTGTATTTGCACAGGTGCAAAGTAATCCTGGCCTGCATAATTCCAATGCTTTTCTGAACCTAGGACTAGGCCGAACATTGCCATGTTGAAAACATCTCGCAAGTAAAACATTTATTTCTATGCATGTCTACACCAGGGTAAATGATTAATGTCACACGTTCCTTACTATGGTGCTACCTGATAGTACAGGACATTAGTGTTACAGCAGAGTCCAAACTGCACTCACACTCCTAGCTTTCCACTACCAAGGCTGTTTATCCCCACCCAGTTACATCATTTTCCAGTGCTTCCACCTGTTGACTGGAGAGGAATATGTCCGCAGAATGTACTTTGACAAATGCAATAAATTCCTTCTACATAACCCAATAGCAATGTCTAAAATATATTTTATTTTATTCTTTCATAAGATGTATACATTAACAGTGATACTGTAATGCTGACAACCTATTTATATGTAATACATGGATCCATCAAGTAAGAATGCATCACCTAATTAAAGGTTTGGTGCACAAACATGTGATTGTCTCCCTTAATGATACACTTTTCACAAATGATACACTTTGCCCCAATAGAGAAGTAACACGTCATGCTGTTTTTTTTAATTGTCATGTTTTACCTCATACCTGCCTATCAAAACCTATTAATAAAGCAGAAGCTGCCTAAATTACCAGGGCTTTAAGTAACATCTCATCATTATTTTGACACCTGGCTCCTGTTAGAACAGGATTTCTGAGATCATTAGATCCTTGAAAGGTGGGGGGTCCTGTGAACTCCTTTCTCACAAGGATAGACATCCTAAACCACAGACATTGGGATGAGGGAGTACTTAAATATCTCTGTAATTTCCGAAATGTGATGCCTGGTAAGGTGGCCAACTGTCCGGTATTTTGCGGGACATAACCGCATTGATGGGTTTTGTCCCGTGATTTGTAGGTACCCTGTGCGGGACACCAAAAGTCCCAACTTTGCCTAGATATGCAGCCTGATCAAAGCCCTTTCTGCCCTTAGCTCACACTTCTGTGTGATAGTTGGAGCTCAGGGCAGAAGATCAGCTCTCACAGGGTGTGCAGCATCTTAACATGTTGATTTGTGTCAACAATTACAATGGCAGCAATTAGACATCAATAGGGGGCAGGTGGGAATATTCACAGGGACTTCTGTCCCTTAGGAAATGTGAATTGGGAGTTATTAGAAGGGGGCGGCATAATGCGGCATGCTGTGTTTGAATTTTGAAAGTCAAGTGACAATGTTTTGTCTCACATTAGTGTGCCCATGGTGCTGCTATGACCTTTCATGCCGGATGGCGAAAATAAAAGCTAAAGTCACACTCATTTTGCTCAACATAGTTCTTTGACAAGCTGTATAGTGTAAGGTACGTTTATTGTGAGATGCTCGCTTTTTCATGTTGTATGTGTTTTTCAAAGGCATTTCTATAAACAAAGCTTTAATAAATATGTATATCAAGTAAACCTTGAAAGATATGTGGCCAACTGCTTAAAAACCCTGCATCCCATTTTCACTCCCTAACCAAAGTGTGTGATCCTGGGCAAATCATTTCATCTCACAGTGTCTTATCTGGACTCCCTGTAATTGATCAGTTTATAGCTTCTATTATTATACCATTATGTTATAAGCTGTTATAAAAAATATATCCTTACTCATGGTTTTAATAGCTTTATAGTTGCTACCCATGTAATAATAATAGTGCCATTCACGCATTTCACACCACAAAGTTATTTGACACTCAATTAACTCATGGCAAATTACCATAATGTCACTTTTCTTCTTGGAGTCTCAGAGTAGCAAAGACTGGTGCTGCTTTTTGTGAAGTCACTTATGTTGTCAACGCATATACAAATTTGGATGTTTACACATATTTTGTTCCACAGGGCCTGCCAAAGCTCTAACAGATGAGTGTCCTGCATATACAATGGCCTTTCTGTTTTTTGTTGTTGTTGTTGTGTTGTGTATCTGTTTAACTGTCATCTACCACTAATGTTACCAAAAAAGTGGATGAAGAGCAGGGGGCACAAATTACACCACATGGAACAGCGAGCACTGCAGACCGCTTCTGATGAGCTACCATGCCTAAAGTGCCCTGCAAAACCATTCGGTATAGTTGGCCACCCTATGTCTGAGGAGCAACACATGCCATGTTCTCACAGGGCAGTACCTGTACAGATGTCCCTTGACCTTAAGGGCAATGTGCCACTCATATATACATCACCACACCCTGTTGCACATGTCTCAATATGTGATGTATACAATATATAATGATGCCAAATACCTTTCCTGGGTACTTCACCCATGCCTAAGCACAGGAGCTTGTCCCTCTCCACTGACCTCTTAAATGATGTCTTCAAGTGCATGTGGGCAGTGTTTCTGTCATTATGTGTTTGGATTATTCCCTCACCAATGGGAGATGGTAGAGTTATTTATTTTATTTATTTTATTCATAACACACCAGAAGGCCGCAGGCATCAGGGCGCACATGCACACAAAGACAACAAAAAGATAAACGGGACAGTGTAAGGGACGCCATGGAGTTCCTGGCTTTACATGAGAATCCTCCAAATATGAATGGAAATCAAGCTTGAAAGGAGCACTTTAATTGGTATTAAGATAAATACAAATATGGACAGATGGGCAACTGTGTTAACAGACATGTGCAACCACTACCTTCAACACAATAATGACATATCCAAGTATGTCACAATCCCTTATGGCATTGGCCACACTCATCATGCATGCAGGGATGTTGTTTCTCCACTGGGTTCCTATATTGTAATGGTGGCTGTCACCTCAGAGGTTAACGATTGTCACTGATTGGAGATTGGTGAGTTACGTCAAGTGTTAAAGAGTGTCTAGGTGCACATAAAGTCAATGGTTCAACAACGTAGCATTGTCAGTCGATAAAGTTGTCATTGGTGGATCCAGAATGGTTTGAATTGTTGATGACAATGATGATACTGGCATCAACTCATTTGGATACTCATTCAATTCCTGTTCCTTCAATTCCAGTCCCAGTCTACAGCCAGCAGTGATCTGTTAGCAAATTGGGCACAATCTTTTTCACCACACATTACAGAATGTGTCAAATTATGTGTGCACTATTCTTCTGAAGAGACAAATATCACTATTTCATTGAAGCTAAGGAGTAATGATAAATACTTCATGGCCAGTGATATACCTGGTCTGATGCCAATTCTACTCGAGTAAGAACCATTTCTATTCAATTTAGATAACTGTCTTGTTTATTAGGTGGAAATCCCAAACTCATGCCCCCCTCAAATACAGACTTGCCCCACAATTGTGGCCAAGAACCTACTCAAATCTCAAATGTATTAAAATAAAGAAGTTGAAGGTGAAATCAAATCAAATGTGATCTGAAATGTATTTCCAAATTACACATGAAGTTACATTTGTGAATAATGCAAGAACTGCATCAGGTCTCCTACTACTCACATAAATACAGTACTATGAGTTACGAACATGTGTGAGCAATTTACACTATGCTTTTCATGACATTGATCTGCAGGATTTTGGTTGGTCGAGTCATTTATTCAATTTGGAATGCACAGACTGGTTTGACTCACCCATGAACCCTAAGAAAATTGTTCTCAGATTTCATTAAATGCACATAAATGCCCCTCCCCCCCATTCAATCACATATGAATCTCACTGCAATTTCAGAATGAGGGGCTGCTTGGGAATTACATACATACTATTGTATTAGAAATTGAAATAACTATTTTAAACTTGCTCTCATTTTCAAATTGTTTAAAGACATTCAGCATCCACGGGCTGAAACTATCAATATGTCTCTATCAGATTGTTAAACTTCTGATTGACTCATAGCCGGAATTTTTAGCTGTGTCTGTGGAAACAAGTGGGTTCAGTTTTACTTTAATTATTATTTTAAAAGAGTTGCATGCTGAAATGAACAGAAGTGCTTTCTATACAATTACTCAAACAACTCAGAAAGGTATTTTAAGTTCAATTGAATTGACATCACTTAATTTTACATGCAGTGAGAATGCACAATTGTATTCCTGTTTAAACCAATGCATTTTGATAACACCTGTCAGGTTATCCAGACCAGACACTAAACAAAATTCCCCTGTCAGTCATCTTCTTCCCAGCAGGCTTTGGCAGCCTTAACAAACATGCATATTCAGGACGTGATAAGATCCATTCCCTGAAAAAGACACCACTCAGTAATGGCAGCCTCTGTAGTTTTGATGATTACAAGATGTTTCTGAAACCGGAACTAAAAGAGCAGTGAGCTTTTTAAACCCACTATGTTCATACATGCGTGTCTTGTAACCCAATACTTCATCGCAGGATGGTTTCAACCCGTAAGGTTTTGTTTAGGACTACGAGCTGCTCACCATGTACACGGACCTGTATAACCATGCAGCAATTTTCTGACTTAGATTACAGGCACATTATTTAGGTATTTAGTCATTTCTTTTTTTTTCATCTACAGCACCCACCTGTTACATCTAGTGAGTGTGATTTCCGCTTTCCACAACCTTCCATATGGTCATTGGAAAGGGCATTGCGCATTACTATAGATACAGCATTGCAGAGTCTCCCAGTTCCACGGAGTGACTTTCCAGCTAGGTACTCAAAACATCTTAAGAGGTATTAAAGGAGAGAAAGTAAAACCAAGTCAATTTTAACAGATGACTTTGTTTCCCCTTTACTGCAGTTCATAAGTCCTGAAGATCTGCTCGCCTGAAACTTCCCTGCACTCCAAAACTATCTATTGCACCTTGGCATGGAATTTAAGTTGGGGTTTGACAATTGCAATTTGAACCTCCTTTCATAACTTGCCTTGTTATGCTCAGTCCATGGTTCCTGAAGGCCAGCTCTGTATAAGTTCTGACAACACCTTCCCAAACCACCCTACCCCTTTTTGTGATTTAGTCAGAAAATAGTTATAATAGAGAACATATCAATTCTTTTGGGGGAATTCTCATACTTACTTCTGGTTGGACTCCAGAGGCCTGCAACCAGGAGAAATACCCATGTGTTCCCAGGGTTGTCTGAGTCATCATCAGGCTCCCTTTTCAGGTCCCCTTGTAGGGAGGAGGCATCCATTTGAATGTTAGCATTCCCTTCTGCTGCTCTTAAGTGGGCCTCCCTCTTTCGTCCATCCAATAGGAACATGTGGTGTTCTTTCCTGCAGCTTTTTCCACTGTCAGTCTTCTTTTCTTCTGTGTTTTAGCATCTCCATAATTCCCATGGTTGTGTTTAATTTATGTGCAAATATGTGATACACCCTGTTCTTTAATTGGCCTACCTCATAGTTAGGCACTTATATTTAATACACACTTAAATCTCTATTGAATGTCTATGATTTCTATATTTCTAGTCAGTAAATGTGGGGGCCAAAACTACTGCATATACTTTTGACATTTCATTTTCTTCCATAATCTATGACAGATAAACTTAATTAAACAAAAATAATTGAGCCCTATATTTTCAGATGCACAGGTGAAGATGCAACATAGCTATCTGGCATATTGCTTAATAATGTTATGAAATATTAATGATTGTATTCATCAAGAAAAACTATAGACACATTGATATTTAATACACAATTGGTGTCATGTTTACAGGTCTTGTCATTCAAGACTATGGGCCTCATTACGAGGTTGGAGGCAGCCATGGAGCTATTAGCTCCATGGCTGCCTCCAAAACCCTTCCGACTTCGCCCTGGTGAATGGAGCAATTACCGGTCCATTCTGAGGTCGGAGGGACCGGTAATTCCCCATTCACCAGGGACATTCCCCATTCCCATTTGAGCCCCCATAGGGCTCAATGGGAATGGGGAAGGCGTTAATAACTGTACTGCAAAATGCGGTACCGTTATTAGCTCTAGAGTCCGTTTGCGGGTCCCGTCCTTAATACCTGCAAAAACCAGGCGTTAAGGAAGGACCCACAAAGGGAACTCGTAGCAGGGAGGTAAGGGATTACCGGCACCGGTGCCCTTACCGGTGCCGGTAATCCCTTACCTCCCACCTCGTAATGAGGCCCAATGTGTAATATTTACATTCTGCAATGTAAAGTCAATGTACTTGTGTGTTGCTTTAAATTCAAGAGAAATGTGCATGCCTCTATTGTCTTTTAATTCACCCTATAGTCTTGTAATAAGCAAATTACTTCTGGCAAACAGAACCAAATCACAAGTTCTGCAAGGGCTTGATTAGAGATTAATGTCAGCTGACAGGGCCAGTCGTGTTTTGCTTGCACATTTTGTGTTTTATGATAATGGATGTTTCCATCTGTCATGTTAAGTGCATCAACGTTCTTTGAAGCTAGACATATAATGACATAGGCTCCAACAATTTGGTAATTACAGATTGTACCTTGGGAGAAACCCATGATTCTTGGAATTGTAAGGTCTTTTTTAACCTCTTTCCCTGTAAGATTTACAAAGATGAGAGGGTTGTTTCCCTGAGTTAAAATGCAGGTCAATTTGTAGTCAGCACAATTTCAAGCTGACTTGAACAGAGAGTTATCCAAATCAATGTAATTATTGTTTCTTTCTTATCTTCATTTATAATTGTATCATTTTAATATTCAACATTATTTCACTTGATTTGAATGAAACACATTAAAGTATGCAATACATTTATCAATTAGCTGTGCTGCATTTTAAAGATAAATAACAAGTTAGCTAAGAAAATCACAGGTGAATACATGGGCTGGAGTAGCTTTTAAACTAGATTGTTCAGTGTTACGAATGAATAGATCTTTATAAACTTGACAGTGTTTTCTGGGTAACCAAACATAGGCATTGTATCTTTAGCATCCTTGTCTTTTTTGCTTTAGCAGTTCCATAAATGTTTGCAGTTTGTGGAGACACCTGCATCACATGCCACATGCTGGGTCTCAGGTGTGCAGGTTATTACCTACATCCTGCTCTGTTGTTGTGATAGTGACTCAGAGGTGACATCATGAAGAAAATGTGTCTTTCCACTTGAAACAGTCTCCATTGGTGTTTTATTCTACCTACACTTTTGCCATCTACCTCACATTTACAAGGAGCATCACAGTTCATGTTTTTTGGCATCCCATTGCTTTAGGGAGATAGCCTTAGGTTCCATGTAGCCACACAGATGCCCGATCCCCTGGGACATATGTGACCAGTGCAGGGTATTTTTTCAGGGGTCATAATTTCTTCTTGGAAATACATTTTTTATATTTCCAACATCGGGTCCACATCACCCTCATTGACTCTCCAACATGGAGGTTTTGATTCGCCCTCCATCGTTTTTATTGGACTTTGTTTTGTGGAATACTTGGATCCCAACCACTTTTCCTTCATTGGGGTTTTCAGTTGACACCCTTTTTCGAAGCCCCCTCCTTGCACTCTTCCATTTGGGACAATGAAAGCAAGGCTAGTTTAGTAGGACATAAATGCCAGGCTTTTATATTTTACATTCCCTTCACTACCTCATCCTATCATGATGTTTACACAATGCTACAACTATCACGAAATATATGTTTTTTACTTCATGAAACATTACATAAACATTCATCCTTGAATCCGTACATTCCTACATACCTTTTATACAAGTCACTTTTCATCCAGAAGTCTTCTTATCAGGAGGAAGAGCTGATTCCTCAGTCTGATGAAGGGCATTCCATGTATGACAGGATTTTAGCTAATACAAATGTACCCAGCATTGCTCCGTCTATTCCTTTTTTGGAATTATTATTTTGTAGGCAACAGATGGATCTGAACTGTGATCTCAAAAGTCCCGTGCCAAGATGAGAGGATTTGTTATCTCTTTAAAATGGTTCTTTTGGAAATTATAGAGATTACCTTGCCTGTCTTTTTGGAAATCTGAAGGGCATAATAGATCGTTGTCTCTGTACTTACCACAGACTTTTCTGGGTTCCTCTACTTGCATGCAAAATCATGATGAAGGAGCTTTTGCCAGTTGTCTACATATCTATGAGTGATGGAGTTGTTAATCAAGATCTGTTCATGTATTCCATGCAGTAGATGTTGAGGCAAGACTTGTTTTCACCAGTCACGAGTTCAAAGGGCGGCATCTTAATAGCAGAAGTAGTGGTAGACTGCAGAGCAATCATGAATAGTAGTAGACCTCAGAGCGATCAGGGACATGGTAATCATAAGTCCCAAATAAGTCCAGAATCCACCAAAAACTGTTTTAGCATTAACAGAAATGTATTATTATATTGGTCTCCACGCCACTGCTGGATGTTGGGTGACAAGCAATATGTCATTTTCTCTTTAAGCCCACATTTTAGTCATTACCTCACTTGTGAACTTATATTTTCTTAATAGAGTGAAAGAGGGCTCATGCCTAATTAAATATGACCCCACTGAAGTAAAATCATCTGAGAGACACATTGAAATGTCATTCTTCCATGATCACTACATCCAATGAATTTGCTTTAAGCAATACATGTTCTGGAACCTTTGATGGAACCCTTTGCCAGCACCTACATCAAGATACACTCAGAAAGAAATGAAACACATCTTTGCCTAAAGTTCAATTACATCAGCAATATTATATTATCTGTTGTGCAACTAAGATGAGAACCTACATGTATCCTTGGCGCCCTGATCCCCTCGGGTCTGGAGCGTGTTACAAATTAATAAACAAACAAACAAACAAACAATATCCATTGACTCAATCACTTTCTGTCCCTCACCCAAGCCTGGACATCAAATGCCTACCTGCAACTCAAAACTACAAAGATCAATGTAATACCATTATAAACCCTTTCAAGCATACCAAAGTCCATAACTCAGCGGGTTGAGCGCTCGCTTCTGCGATCTGAAAGTGATCTGCAGATCGCAGGTTCTAATCCTGGCAAGGCTAACTCAGCCTTTCATGCTTCCGAGGTCGATAAATGAGTACCAATTTTGGTTGGGTGATATTGTATGTAAATATGTGCTCTGTAAAGCGCTTTGGATTAAGGCGCTATATAAATAACACATCATTATCATTATCATAATGTGAAGATTGAAATGAAGCTTGATGGATTAACATCTCAGATGTCACCAAGTGCAAAATCTCTCAGCTTTCCTATTGGCTGTGACCTCTCATTCAAAAACACATTGTCAAGAAGACCCAAGATGCAATGAACCAGCTTGTACTCCACAGGGAAGTCAAGATATTCATCCCTATATCCAGATAAGTTGTCCAAGACTTGATCATCTTCCAACTAATTGCTGGCAGTCCTCATCTCGCATGAGTCCAAATTAAAGTAACGAAACAGCAACCACATCACTCAAATGAAAGTAAGAAAATTCAACCACATCACCCGAATATTTAGAGAGCTGCACTGGCATCATCTTCAAGCATGCATTATTTTCGAGACAGCCTTAATCATCTTTCAAGCAATCACAACCAAAATGCCACACTACTTGGCCAAGAAACTTGGCATCTCCACAGGCCAAATTGCCACTAGATGCCTCAATAGCACCAGGCTGGAAACAAAGTACTTCAACAGTGAAAACAAGGAAAAATACCTGTTCATTGTATGCACCCTGTCGCTTGAACACGTTACCAATACAGATAAGCCTGTCCTTACAACTTCCACTTTAGGAAAGACCTGAAGAATACCTCTACAGTTGCTAATTCCTCCACTCAACCCTATTTCCCCCGCTCTGTAGTGCTCCCCAGCCCAGCTCCTCTTATCCATCCCAGCTCCTCTGCCACCCTTGAACCCTGCTTCTAACCTCTATGCCCCCTTTGCAGAGCACTCCATTGCTTTCTCAGCTTGCTCTGCTCTTTATAAATACCATACATATTTAAAGCACATATAAACACACATACTGGCACATATTTATCATAGATATTTCCTACCACGGGGCTCAAAAGCACATTGTGTATAGGTGTATTATAAAAACACAATAACTACAATAAATAAGAAATGCCCAATATACACTCAACTCCAAGGAAAACAAAAATACTAAACTCCACAATAAAAGGTTACATTTCTTTAAAAAAAAAAAGAAAACACCACAGAAATGTTACTAAACAAGCAAGGGGCCAGTGTGTGTGCAGATACATGTTATCCACATTTGTTCACATCATAGAGAACTGACAGTTGAGTTGGGCATTTAAACTTTATCTGAACATCGGTGTTTAAGCAACTGTTTTGCATTCAGAGCATGCCCTCGCTTTCTTTTACCAAAAATGCAATCTACTCTGCTACTGCAAGCAAACCCCAAACGTTGATTACAGTTGCAAGTGAAAAATGTAGCAGCAGTCTTTAAAACACCACATATAGGAATGTTACTTCCTTTACACAGTGCCAGATTCCTTGACGGGGTCAAAAGTGTGGTCACAGAAAAGTTAAATATTTTGGTGTTCTGCCAATATTCAGCTGTATTTCCTAAATTAGCTTAATGAGTTGCTACTGTGGCACAAAGGATCTCTGATTGCCCGTCGAGAAGTGAATCCTTGCCAGAAGCAATCTTAGGGACCCAAGAAAAGTGGATTCTTGGCAGGCAGTTGATCACGATTAGAGAGTCCAGCGTTGGCTTTAAAAAAATTGGGTCATTGGCTCATTATATCATGGGAGGGTTCCGGTAAACTTATTTAGAGGAATTGATGATCTTAGTTGTTATTTCTTTTCAGAACAGAGATGCGATTTACGTAATTTAGCAGTACTGACATCTGTAGAGGAGCTGGTATATATCAAAATGATTAAAATTGCACTAGATTCCTACCTTTTTTCATCCATATACAATTTCTTTTAAAACAAATCAAAAAGGTACAGCACAAACCCCAGGTCTGAACCCTATTCCTAGAAGGCAGATATGTACGTGCTGCTCGTTCCATTGCACTGGAATCTGCTAAATCATCTTATTTCATAAACCTAACCACTTTCCTTCATGATCTAATCTACCCTCCAATCGTTGTTCACCCCCCCAAACAAATATCCAATGCGTCCCCCCTCTGATAATGATTTTGCTCAATAGCTTTCCTCTAAAACCTCTAAACTTAATGACACTCACTGCACTCCCCCACTCCCTTCCCCAATATCATTCTGTTGTTCATCTCTCCATCTACCACTTCTTCTCTCTTCTACTGCATCTTCTATCAAATTGGCACCCATCCTTCACATCTCCAACCCATTGTGCTTTCTGTCTACAAATGTGGTGCTCAAATGGTCACCATCTTAGTTTGAATCAATTCCCCTCATTTCTGTGCTCCTCTAACCTCCCTCTCTCTGCAAAAAAGTCACAGAAAATGATCTCCCTGTTTCTCGCCTACCCCTTTATTCTAAAATCAATGTGGGTGTGGTCTTCAAATGTATCACTAATTACCTTGAGAGTACTGGCCTTGGAGATCCCCTTAATTCTGGATTCTGCACTGAACACTCCCTGAGACTGCACTCATGCATGTCTTCAAGATACTCTCTGATGCTTACCCCTCCAAATGTCTGTACTCATCCATTTGAACCTTTCTGGCACTTTCAACACTTTCAAACACTCTTATCTCCTCACACTCCATGACCTTGGGTTTGGCAAACCTGCTCTGATCTAGACTGCCTCCTTCCTGGAGGGGCACTCCTTTAACATCTCCTGGTACTGGACAATCTCACAAACGAAACCTCTCCCTGTCAGCATACCCAAAGGATCTGTACTTGGTTCCCTAGTGTACACCTTGTATATCTCTGTCCTAGCTAGCTTTATCTGGACCTTTGGTTTTCACTATCAACTATTGGCTGAGAGCAATCACTTTTTTCTCCTTTCCCACCTTCATCACAACATACATCACAGCTTGCAAGCCATCACTGCATGGCTCTCTGGTGCCTAGGCTGAACAATTCAAAAGCCAGAGTCATCTTTCTCATGGATTTCATCTCCATTACCCCCCTGTCCCTCTCCCATCTCCTTTCCACCTGAACTATATGCTCCCTCTCCCAAGGCTCACAGCCTTGGGGTCCTTTTTGATAGTGACCACTGACCACAGCAATTCATCACTATCACTACCTCTACTCCTCACATGAACCTTCTCAACATTTGTAATATGTGGCCATTTCTTAGTCAGTACTTTGTGAAAACTCCAATCTCCACCCATGTGCGTAGATACTCGAATACTGCTGATGACTATCTCGTTAGCCTTGCTACTCATTCATCACTCTTGACAAAGTCCTCAACATCACTACACCCATCCAGATCCTCCCCCACTTCCACCTATTGACACAGTGCTGATTTCTCTTCATACATAATAGCTCCCTTTTCAAGTTCCTTGACACATTATATAAACCTATAAATGAGCTTGTTCTTCAGTACCTGGATGACCGTATCTCTGTCTACTCACCACCTCTGTCCCTACTGTTTTGCACTCAACCTCACTGTCCCAATTCCCTTTGAGCCCCTCCACTCACTTTCGTTCTTTCTCCCTATTCGCCATGTTCCATTGAAACCTCCTGCCCCATCACAATCAAAGCTATGCCAACTGTGGATCTCTCCATTGGCTAAACCTCCCTTATTGACCAAAGAGGCAGCTATCCCCACCCACTCACCCATCCTCCCTACCTGACCCCACAACTCCTTCAATTGATCTTTGATAATATGCAGCACAGGATAATGTTACCTTTGTAAATTCCCTGTTTTTCTTTGTTCACAGCCTCATGAGCTGGCTCATCACGTGTTCTCATCATTGTGCTATTGTACAGAGAGCCACCTAGGGAACCCTTCTGCTATCTGTAAATATGTTATTGTTGCTGATCAGAAGTTGACATCCCTGTTCTTCAACATAATACAAAAGAATACACATACAAAATACCTTTTACATGTTCTCATGCTCCTTTCCTCTTTTGTGTCATCTGAGAAATTTAAAAAAGAACAATAAGGCTCATCCTTTTTCTTGTTACATTTCAGGAAATTGCTTGTTTGTTGATTTTGTTGTTTGTTGATTTATGTGTAACACCCTTTTCTGTGCATGTGTTTTAGGCCCCCTTTCTTATATTCCCTTTTCCGCCATTAGTCCCTTATAAAAATAATACCACAAAAGTGGAGAAAAAAAAAAGATAATCTTAACACCTTTCCATTTTAACATACCTCTGTTTTCAGACACCCTACTGTGAACTTGAAAATTGTTCCTGTGTATTAATCAGCCACCTTGACTAATGATTTCTGTTTGCTGAGAAACCTTCCCAATTGTGTGAGATGTTCTTTTTGGTCCTTGCCCCTCGTCTTGTTTTATGTTTGTCATTTTTGCCAACATGTCATTTTACCATGGAGGATGAAGTGGGGAAGATGAAGATCTTAATTTCTTCATGAGCTCTGTGCCAAAAGTTATGATAGCGAGCACCAGGTCTTTGAAGCAAAGCAGATGAGAAAAAGCTAGAGGGGAGACAAGACTTGAGCAAGGGTGGAAGGAGTCAGAGAAGGGCAAGTTAAAGACTGATGAATGGAGATAGGAGAGGATGATCCTTTATAGGGAGCTATTCTGAAGCAGCAATTCAAGGGGCCAGAGTTGGTTGAAGGAGCTATCAAGCATCTTGATATCAACCAGGGAGAGGTTGACATAGCTGCAGAGACACTCCAAGAGTTCCCACTGGATGTAAACCAGTCTATGGGGCTTTTTAAATCTCAGGGAGGTTTTGGTACCCAAGAAGTAGGGAGAGGATGTGATGGTTCTATGGGATACTAAAGAAAATGTGGCAGAGGATTCAGACAGATACCTCAGCAGACATATCACGAGGAGGAGAACGAGCCTCTGCTCCATTGTCTGACCTTGCAGATGGGGGCAGGGAAGCCTGTGATTTCCTAACAAAATATAAGGTGGGACAAAAGCCATTCCCTAGATGGCACTGTCCATCTGGTCATGTGTCTGCGACTACTGCAGCTTGGCGGAGGGAAATATTTTTGGAGGGACAAATGCAGAGTAATATGCAACCTCTGCTCAATGACAGGGGTAACCCAAAAAAGAGCATCTTTTGTGCCACAGTGCTATACACACACAGTGAAATGTGCCAACGGGCATACACAATGAGCACACATCAGCTGTCACAGGCTACTGTGTCAAAATCCACTGTTTGATCCTTGGAGTAAAGGGTGGGGTAGACATAAGGGCCTGGTGCCACTGTTTTATAAGTGATGCTGGGCCTGGGGATATTGTTTGAAGGATCTGCTGGCTTTGCCCCACTATGCCCCAGCTATTTGGCAGGGCCTTGTGACATGCAGAAATAACATACACCTTTATTAAGAGAATCTGCTGGAATCTCGAAATCCCTAAAACACCAATCCTCTTACAATGATACCAATCACCTAATCCTGCAGGTAATGGGAACATGATTTGGGATGCACTGGGAGAGGGAGAGTGCAGGACCATTGACAGAAATAAATACAGAATATCGTAGTCAAACAATGGCTGAGCTGTTGTTCCATGGGACATCTCTGGCTTTCTGTGCCACATCACATATAGGAAATTCTGAGTGGAGCTGCAGGGCAAGAAGCTCTACTGCGGCACCTTAGCTCTATGCATCAATTCAATGGTGTCCGTAGATGGTGCCATCATGTATAAAGGCATAGGCCATGTTTCTATGCAGGAGGATGTAGAACACAGAGTGGCAGTAAAATCATGAAGTGATAGAATTTAACCAGTCCCACTCCAGAACACTTTATAATGAACGCATGAATGCAGATAGGTCACGGCAATCCCCAAAGACAAGTAGAAAGGTTTACCTAAGCTGCAGTACTTTTCAGGAGTGTGTGGGCTTTTGGAGCCATTTAATGTTTATTAACTCTTTTGATTCAGAAGACCTGTTATTTCCATAACTTTCCAGAGTTCTGAACATCATGCCTGTATGCCCTTCTCCAGATGCTGACCTACCACAGAACCTTTTCTACTTGTCCACTCCTCTCCTCTCTACTTCTCTTTTCAATCATATGTCAACTCTTTAATATTCACCAAGGGTTTTCCCCTTTGTCTCTCCTAAGCTCCCTTTTTGTCAGCTTGCATTGTGTATTCTTCTTCTCCCTATATTTCTTAGCTTCTTCCTAGCTATCTCTACACTCCTCCTCCTTTGCATTTTCACCTTTTGTCCATATGCTCCTAATCTCCTGCTCACCTGAGGTCTTTCCCAATACCCTTCTATTTATCCTACCTTTTTGTTACCTCCTAACTCCTTCAGGTTTCGTTTTCCATCGTATCACCAAGTCACTTCCTCACCATGAACCTCATGATCTGTAGTTTTCAGCTGGTTGGTATGGATATTGTGGTGGAATTGCAGCTTTCCTAACATATTGTGCGTAGGATTGGCTGATGTGGGCAAACATCATTTGGACCACATTTAACATTACATAACATTGCTGGTACTGGTTAATGAAGTGGGTCACCACACGATCAAGGGCATGGGAGAACTAGGACATGTGCACGGGGTCACCTATCCAATGGGCAGCTACAAAAATAGACATATTGTCAACTGCCACGAATCCCACATGTACGCTAATGGGAGTGAGTCAATGGGCCTCATTACACGGATGGCGGTAAGGTATTACCGGCACCAGTAAGGGCACCGGTGCTGGTAATCCCTTACCGCCCTAATACGAGGTCCCTCAGCGGGTCCCGTCCTTAACGTGTGGTTAGACCACACGTTAAGGACGGGACCCGCTGAGGGACTTCAGAGCAAATAACAGTACCGCTAATTGCGGTACCGTTATTTGCTCCTTCCCCATTCCCATTGAGTCCTATGGAGCTCAAATGGGAATGGGGAAGGGCCATGGTGAATGGGGAATTACCGCTCACACCGACCTTGGAATGGGGCGGTAATTCCGCCATTTACCATGCCGGGCCCCGGCAGTAACCATGGCGCTACTAGTGCCATGGTTACCGCCATTCGTGTAATGAGGCCCAATGTGTCACAGCTTTCTTTGCTTTCCCTCAAATATGAACTTACCTGGGGACTTCCTGTAAAATCTGTCCATGCACAAGTTTGCCTGCTGGCGAATTGTATCCTATGGTTGCATTAAGGAACTTTTGTGATGACAGGTGTGGGGAAAGTTGTCCCGGTGTCCAGTGACTCCCATGAAATGCATGACGTAAGCACTTGTCCACATGCATAGTGTTAGGATGACTTTCTTACCCATACGATTGTTCAGTGCCACTCCCATTACTTACAGAACATTACTGTAGATGTATGGTACTGCGTGAATTGATGTCAACTCAGAAATTTCCAGCGGAAATCAACAAAGCCAATGCACAATCTACACTTACGTTTTCCACAAAGGAGTAGAGCAGGACAGCTTTTCGAAAATCATATCAAGATTGCTATTTAAGAGGGGAAGACTTTCATGCATTTCATGATATTTTGAACATGTACAAAAGCTTCAGCAAAGGTGGGCTAATGCACTGAGAAAACATGTGTTAGCATGTCATGGGGTCGACAGGCAGTGATGGAGGTCCAACATGGTGTTTCAATATCAATGAAACAGCAAGACTCTCTAGTTTAGTGGTGCAGAAAGATGGGGATAAATATGCCAATTTCCTAAAGTGGAGGACAGGGTGTCGAATCTACTGCCTGTTCCTTTCACCCAGAATGTGAATGGTTCCATCTTATTTGGAGCCAGAGGGGGAGAAATGCCCATATTAATTCCTGGCTTCCTTCACATAGTGGCAGGTTGCGAGATGTGCTTGTTACCATTCCGATGTGAAATAACTCCATTTGCCTGAATTATTAGGAGGGCAGAAAGAGGCCCTAACCTCTCCTCCTTCTTGGGGTCTGCCCGCTATACATTTCATTGGGTGTGTCTTGGGTGCTCGCGACAAACGTGCCAGGGTGCTGATTGAACTCATGGCAAAGATGCTCTAAGCATGTGATTGGGCCTCATTACAACCCAGGCGTTAAGGGTTTGTTGGGTATTTTGTGGATATTTGGGGCTTTGCGGTATTTTCTTACCGCCAAAATACCTTTAGCAATAATCACTCTCTGTATTCATATTGGATCACACATAACAATAATACATTGCATTATTTCAGAATTCAGACCTATTTAGATAATGTGCGCGATAATTTGCGTGGTTGGTTTATTTGTGGCCCCAATATCCAACATCCCTTGTTTTTATCTAGATTGTTCTTGATCACTAGAGAGACCTCAGGCCTACATTTTAGGGATACCACATTTTCAGTGTTAGTGTTGTGTGCCACCATGGGCTATTGTGGCATTTTTGTGGTAATTTCCACTACCTTATATTCGGTATGGAACTAAGAGAGTCTCTCTTCCCGTTGGCTCATGTACCTCCAACAAGCTATGCTACAAACAGTCACTCACAACTGTCCATACTGAATATAATCATGCACACATCTGTTTTAAAATGACAATTGCACTGTAAAATCTACCCACATTTAAATCTTTTACCATGCAAAATGAAAGAGAGAAATAATACACACTAGCTATCTGTTTTCAGATATTTTTGTATTATAGAAATTTCCTTTAAACACAGTTTAACCCTTTTTTACAGAAATAAATGAAATGGTACAACATTATTTGTGATAAAATGAACAGAGAACTGCGAGAATATATTCAATTGGTAACATTAAATATGCTGATAAGGGACTGGGACTCCCTCGAATACACTGACTGAACAGTTTCGCACACTTTCGCACAGCTCCCACACTTCTGTAATTACCTTATCTGTTCAGCATGAGTTTTCTCCGGCTATTCTCTTTCCGAATTTGGCTCCCTTGAAGATTAACCCCAGTGAAAACAAGCGTCTGCTGTTCTCAAACCGGGGTTATTGCCTGGAATTCTCAGCTTTTGTAGCAGGAATGCTTCAGCAAGTAAACAGGTCCTTCTCCCAGCTCTGCAAGATCTCGATTGTTCTCCCCCTCTCCTCAAGCTTCCCCAGCAAAACTCTAATCACAGCCTCTAGCATGATACTTGCTATGACGCTGCTCCAATCAGAATCAATCATGTCATCTCCTCCCTCACTACACAATGGCTCATTTCTACAGTAAAAATTGTAACAAACTGATTTCCTGTTCCTTCGAGCTCTTTGCTTCCTGTAGTTATGTGGACAGAGCAGCAGAGAAAAAAAAATGAATGTGCGTTTAAAAGTTCACTTTCAGAGTAGGCCTAATTCTGCAGTGGAGACACATTTTTATTAGTGGGTTATGTTAAATGCAGTTTTATTAGTCAGGTTAGTTATTAATAAGGTTAGTTATTAATTTTCAAATGTGTCTCTTGCAACATAGGCATTTCAGGTGAAAAATAGTGTGCATTTTTGAATGTGCACATGTGTGCTTTTAACTGTAAAAACAGATTTGCATCTTATATGTAAAAATCGTTTTTGACTGAATAGCCTGTCTTTACTTATATGTCCATGTTACTCTGGCAACACATATAGCAATGCACCGCACCCATGTGGTGGTGCTGCATCAAAAAAAAATTGCTACCTGTGCAGTAGTGCTGTACTCTGTGCTGTAACACGCCAAATATCCTTACATACCCTCCTTTTGTTTTTAGAACTTGGCTACGATCCAAGCCAATTCCTAAAAACAACTTGTTCTTTTTCTTCTTTTCACAATATAGCAATCCAACAAAATGAATATTCATGTGCATCAATGAAAAAGTTGCAATCAACACAGTATTCATCTGAGTTCATTAGTTTACAAAATGTTCTACATTTGCTTTCTCAGTGGAAGCGGCATTACTCTAAGTTTCGATTTTACAAGTCAATTAAAAACAATAAAATAAAACAACTAACTAAAACAAATAATTAATATAACAAATTAAAATAAATAATTAAAATAATAAATACGTGGAACTCCATATGTCAGGACTCTTGTCCGCCTTTGATATGTCCCGACCAGCGATGTCATTTGGTTCATTCGAGTACACTTTCATCTTAGCAATCTTGGATCCATAGGAGTCATCTTTTCTGGCATTCTGGTTATTTTGTCTTCACCTCCACCTGGAGGCAGGCATCTTTTGGTCTTCATCCAGGGGACTCCAGGACTCCATCGTCTCCCGTGGCCTCTGATCCCGGAACCTCCGACCAAATAATGTTAATTTTCTAAATCAAATAGAAAAGAAACAAATTAAGTACATAGCACAAGACTAACTTCACCCTTTTGCCAAAAATAAAACATGCTTGGTAAAAACATTTCGTTTTTTTTTTCCTGAAATTAAACACAAGTTAAAAAGAAAACAAGCACATATAAAACAGCATTCAATATTTGATACATTTTCTCTCTGCACACCAACCATGAGCTTCCATTATATATATTTATTTATTTATTTATTTACTTATTTTATATTATATATTTTTACATATATTACAGTGTTTATGTGCCATTATAACAATCAACTTTTTAACTTCTCTGTCACTGCCTCCTGATTGTACCCATTTATTTTCTCTTTTTGTGTTCAAGGGACTTTATCTCTTTCTACATGCTCAAGCTGCTGGTCTCATGTCTGGGATGGCATGGTTTGATTTGATTTACATGGACGAACTGCTCTATTGCCGTTTCACCTTCATTTTTCAAAATGTTATAAACTACAGGAGAGACCTTATCTATAATTCGAAATGGCCCCTGCCAGGCTGCTAGAAATTTAGAATGTTTCTGTTTACTTTTTCCAAAATGAAACTTGTACACCTGATCCCCTACACTGTATTCCTTTACTGATGTCTTCTTGTCATAATAAGACTTTGCACTGTCAGCAGCTCTTTCCAGATTTCTCTGCACAAAAGCAAATGCATGTTGCAAATGCCTCCTCAGTTCATCAATATATTCATGAACTGTGGATGCACTCACAAGTGTCTGCTCATGTGTTCTGTATAGTAGGTGTTGTGGTAACACCATTTTCCTACCTGTCAAGACCTCATGGGGGCTAACACCTGTTGCTTTGGCAGGAGTTGATCTGATTGCCATCAAAACCAACGGTAAACGTAAATCACAGCTGGAACCTGCTTCTGCCACAAATTTCTTTAAAATATCCACAACAGACCTATTGCTCCTTTTAACTGTACCTGAAGACGCTGCCCGATATGCGATATGTAGTTTCCTTTTCACACCTAGTATTTGCCATACCTTACTCATTAGAGTACTTGTGAAATGACTTCCTCTGTCTGACTCAATTCTTTGTGGCAACCCAAACCTTGAGAACACATGGTTCACCAGCAATGTGGCTGCTGTTTGCGCACTACAATCTGGTGCAGGAATGCATTCAATCCACTTCGACATCAAACATACCACACTTAAAATATAACGGTTTCCCCTGCTCGACCTTTTTAAAGGACCTACATAGTCTATTTGCAAATGTGACGATGGGAGAGTTAGGCCTCTTTTCATCAATGGTGCTCTATGCATTGGTGAAGCAGGTTCAAATTGGGTGCATACTAGACATCCTCTAGTATATAATTCCACATCTTGGGACATATGTGGCCAGTAAGCATAATCTTTTAGTATTTCTAATGTTTTTTGTGAACCTCTATGGCCTGCAGTTATGGCATCATGTGCATGGTGTAGCATTAGCCCTCTGAATGAAAGGGGTACTACCCACTGTATTTTCCCTGTTATGGATTCTCTAATCATGAGTCCATCCTGTAATCTAATTCGTGTTTTGTTCTTTAATAGCACCCTCAACTCTTCTTTTCCCATACAATCATTTTCTGTTAAAGAATTTTGTTCAGGATCTATCAAATGATTATAATAGATTCCCAAAATTCAATCATTCTTTTGTGCCTCAATCAAATCTTGATCTGGCGTGTCACGACTCCACTGCACCACCGGTTGATCTACCTCATTTGGTGCTTTAGAACGTGTCACTGCATCAATTTGTATTTCACCCATTAAATAATCAATAGGTAGCAATTCTCCCATCACAGCCCCAATCTTAGCCAGGTGGTCTGCCTTATCATTTCCCTCCTTATCCTGTCCTGGTGTTTTTAAATGCCCACAAATTTTTCTCCAGTATATTGTTAAATTATTCTCTGACACCAATTTGTCTATGGCTTGTATCATTTTTCCATGTTTAAGTGGCTTTTTGTTGTATGTAACCATGCCTCTTGCTTTCCAACCAGGCAAATACTCCACAAAGCTATTCCTTGCATAGTCAGAATCAGTCACCAGGACAATTTCACTGAACTTTTTATCAACTGCAGTAGCAATTGCTTTATAAATGGCTGCCAATTCCGCCACCTGACTGCTCCTATCTCCAGTTCTCATCCCTATACTGGGGACACCTTCACATTTCAACCAGACATTTCCTATTCCTGCCACTAATTGTTTATTACTGTCATTTTCAATGTGAAAAGCACAACCATCCACATATACAGTTGGCAAATCCTTGCATGTTTTTTCATCAAAAGCTTTGTGTGGTGATTGTTCAAATTCCTGCAAACTAGTTTCCACTTCCATTTCATTTGGTATTTGTTCAGCTGCGCAGTCATGTAAGTCAGCTAACCCTTGAGCAAGTGGGTTCTTTTTATTTTGTCCATATCTCACTTCTAGGGGAAAACCTTGTAATGCCAGCGTCCATGAAGTGATTCTGGATTGCGCTAGATTACCTGATCTAATTCTTTTACTCTCTAAAAATTGCAAAGGTTGATGATTTGTTTCAATAATCACCTTTTCTCCCTGAACAATGGGGCGGAAATGTTGTAGCGCCCACACAGTGGTTAATAGGGCCTTTTCATATTCATTAAATTTCATTTCAACTTGGGAAAATGCCTTACTTGCATAGGCAATGGTTTTGTGATTCAAATCGTGTTTTTGTGATAACACTGCTGACATACAATGTTCAGAAAAACCTATTTCTATAAAGAAATCCCTGTCCTTTATGGGATATGCTAAACATAGTGCCTTTACAAGACATTCCTTTAATTTAGCCACTGCATCAGACTGCTCTTTTTCCCATTTCCAGGGAGTATTCAGTTTAAGCAGTTTAGACAAGGGTTGAGTGATTTCTGCATAATTTTCAATGAACTTTCTGTTATAGCCTGTCATCCCTAATAAACTTTTTACTCCTTTCACATTTTTAGGCTCTTTTAATCTTTGTATGGCCTCTATTTTCTTCTTTTGTGGATTTAGCCCATGTTCAGTCACTCCATGCCCTAGAAAGTTCACTTTTTTCTTGCACCATTTTGCTTTTTGCAAAGATACTTTGGCGCCTGCTTTCTGCAATTGGCCAAGCACATATCTTATTTCATCAAACTGGCTTTTCAGGCTTTCATTTTTTATCAGGACATCGTCCACGTAAACTATTGTTCCTCTTTCAGCTGCATCCGGCATGGCCTTTCTCAAATATATGCCAAATTCACTCCCACTATTGATGTACCCGAACGGAACTCTAAGCCAGGCGTATTGAGTCCTGTCAAATGTAAAGGAAAATAAATCTTGTATCTCCTCTGCCAATGGCACGCACCAATATCCAGAGGTGAGATCTAATGTGGTAAATACATTTGAACCATGTACCTGAGCTAGGCCCTGATCAATGAATGGCAGTGGCCATCTAGATACTGGTACTCTTTAATTTAACTCTCTCAAGTCTGCACATAGCCGCCATTGACCATTTGGCTTTAACACACCTAAAATAGGTGTATTGGATGTGCTATGAATGGGCCTGATGATTCCCCGCGATTCCAAATTTTTAATAATCTCTGCCAATGATTCTAAACATGCCAGCGGTAGTCTATACTGGCGTACAAACACTGGATTTCTGCTACACCCTTCTGGTAGTGTGGCCACATGTAAATCATTTAAACCACAATCATAAGCATCTTTTGCATATACATCCTTAAACTCCATAAATATCTCCCTCAGATTGTCCCTATCCTCATTGCTTTCACACGCATCCGCTAAGGAGATCTGCTCTTCTACCATTTTGGAAAATTCTGGAAAATCTTCTGGTAAGGGAATCTCAACGCTTTCCTCTAACTGTGTGGCTGTGTCTTTTTGTAAAGCTGCCACTTTTAAATATTTTGGCATATCAGCTTCCACTTCTATGGGCTGATTTTCTGTTTCATTTTCATTTAAATTAAATATTATGCAATCCTCTTGATGGCAGCACACTGTCTCATTTGAATCTTAAGGATACACAGAATGAATTTTAAATATTCCTTTTGGCTGAGAATCCAGGTGTTCTGGCAACTCACCCTTGGCATCTACATACTTTTCAGGGATATTTCCAATCACCATGTTATTTAATAGTATCTTTCCTCATTTGTAATTCGATTGCATAAGGAACCAGTTGTGCACAATGATAAGCCCTTCTTTTGTCTTCAAATTCAGGTGCCGGACCACCTAGGCGTGACCATATTTTTTGATTAAGGAAATCTAACACCATACACATTCTGTGCATGATGTCATTGCCCATGTAAAATTCATTTTGTGCTCCACTCACTATCCATACATTATGGTAAATTGTTTTATGCCCAATGCTAATTTTAAGCATGCATCTGCCTGCAATTCGGTTTTCAATGTCTGGACTGTCCAACCCAGAAACATATTGGTTTTTAATCCTAAATTTCGGGATTTCTTCCCTCTCCATTATTTTTTGCAACAATTTCTCATTAATGAAACTCCTTTCATGTCCAAGCGCTAAAGTGGCTTTTATTGTTTTAAAATAGTCATTTAAACCAACATGAACCCATGGTTGCTCATCTTCCATGTGTATTTCTGCCAGAGTGGTAATGTGTTTTTCTGAATCTGTTTTAGGAGCAATATTCTGTTTGCATGTTTTCTCTTTGAAATAAAAACTTAATGTGTGCTCATCTATGACAGTCTGTCAATTCTTCCTTGGGTCCAAGTATATTTGTACATGTAGTTTTTCATTGTCATGATCTCTGCTTCCAAAAGGTCAGGGTTTTCCCAACTCCCTTGGAAGCAGATCCATAGCCCAGGTTCCGAGCGCCAACCAGTCCCAATTGGGACCTTTTGGACCCAGTCCTGGCGCAAGTGGCACCAGGCTCATAAATATGCCCAGTCCCAGCGCTGGAAGCGCCGGGCTCATAATGCTTGGGTGGACTTACCTGCAGCAGACCATGCTGCTTACTTGCCTGCCAGTTGAGCCTCTGATCCTCTTCTGTTTGGAACTACTTTTCCTGTTGGGTGGGGCTGGAGCCACTCCCTAGATTTAGAACACTGGAACTCTTCTGGAAGGCAGGAACTCTTTTCTTACCAGGAACTCTTTTCTTACTTAGGCGTGGCTGTGGAAGGAGACACCTAAGCACTACAGGAGGCTATTTAAACCACACCCGGTGGATGAATCTTGCCTTGCGTTATTCTGCACTCTCTGCAGCAGGACGCTCATCGTGTCTTCTGCATCCAGTCCTGGGCCTAAGGAAAAAGGCTTACCATCCTGAATCCAGTCTTCAGCAACACCTATAAAGACAAGAAAGAACAGGTTAGCATTCCGGCATCTGAAAGGCAAAGGCTTACCATCCAGAATCCAGTCTTCAGCAACACCTATAAAGACAAGAAAGAACAGGTTAGCATTCCGGCATCGGAAAGGCAAAGGCTTACCAACTCTTTGCACGCTCCGGAGGCCTTCGGCTCTGCATCCGCATCTGAAAGACAAAACAAGGTGCATTTAAAGACATTGGGGAACTTTAATACTCACGTGCCATTACTCCTTTCCACATCTAATCCAGTGGGTATTCCGGCACCCTGCAGCCGCTCCGAACTCGTACCTGCAAAATAAAAAGACAGTTAGAGTGCATCGTGAAGCAGGCAACAAGCGCTTACTCACGTGCTTCCAGGCGCTTCTATTCATCACACGGGCTCCATCTTCAACTCACTTCAGCCCGTCATCCGCCATCGCCGGAAACCTGCAAAACAAGAGACATCAATACTAAAGACTTTAAAAAGACATTTGGATGACTCGAAACTTACCGTTCGTGCAGTAAACGACGGACAGCAGTCAAGAGGCCTGCGCTACCTATCCAGTGAAGAAACTGGCTACAGCACCCTGCCCCGAGGCAGATGGAGAGCTCGGCATTCACTTACCTAAGGTGAGAGCGTTAACCTTTGGGGTCTACAGGAGAGGAGAAGAGGAAAGAGATAGGGACACCCCAATAACCCCAGTTCATTAACCCCATATTTTCTATCTGCAGACATCTTACTCTACACGTCAGGCATACAGTGCACAGAGGTCCAGCCCAAAGAGCCAACCGGGTGCTACACATCACCTTTGAAGATACGGTAGTCGCCCAGTCAAGACCGGCGCCTCTGCGAGAATCAGGTGAGCGTTACAGAACGCAAAGCCTACCGCAAAACTCTCGCCCAGGCACTATGGAAACCTCGGATACTGACCCCCTAGCCCGGTTACTTGGGGAACTAAGGGCAGAAGTGCATGCAACTCGTCAGGAAACGAATGCTCTAAGAAGGGAACTAATTATTTCCAAGGAGAGAACAGACAATCTTGCTAGACAAGTGCTACAGTCACAAGCCGGACAGACCCCGTTACCCACATCAGGGGCAAATCTTCCTTCAACATCCTCTATGAATCCAGTGCAGATCAACCTACCTGGGAATGTACCTCTGGCTCCGCCCGAGCGATTTTCTGGTGACCCAAAGAGGTTTGCAGTATTTATCAATCAGTGCCGGTTGCACTTCTTATGCCGGCCAGCAGCCTTTCCAACTGATCAAGCTAAAGTAGCTTTTGTACTTTCGTACCTTAGTGGCAATGCGGCAGACTGGTCGATCCCTCTAGTTCATCAAGATGATCCGGTTCTCCATGATTTTCAAGCCTTTCAGCTTAGTATGGAAAAACTGTTCGCAAGACATTCACAGGGACAGGCCTTGGACAATGAGCTTCTTTCGTTGCGACAGGGTAATCAAGACCTTTTGGCTTATATTGCATCTTTCAATAGACTAATAGTGGAAACTCAATGGCCTGAGGACAAAAGGATTACGCTGTTTTATAGAGGTCTACGTGGAGAGCTCAAAGACGTTTTAGCCCAAGTAGTGAATCCCCCACAAGACTGTTCGGATTACATAGACTTGGTCGTTCAAATAGATCACAGGCTGCAGAACAGGAAGGCCGATCGTTCCAAGTTTGATGCTCGAGTATTTTCCAAACCGCCAACTCCTTCCAAAGGAGTAGACTCCGGGGAATCCATGCAAATAGGGGGTCTGAAAGGTCCTCTAACACAACGGGAGCGGGAAAGGAGGAAACAGTTGCAATTATGCCTATATTGCGGAAACTCAGGGCACTTTCTTCGAGACTGTCCGGTGAAACCTGCCAAGAAGGCAGTAGGAGCTGCAGTTACCAAAGTTACAAACTCTGAGCAGGGAAACGACCTCGCCCGACAAGAATAGAGGTCCTCTTGCCGAGCGTAAAAACCAGTTCCGTGACCTCGCATTTCGTGATACCTATGGTCCTCATTAGCCCTGATAATCCGGATCGATTACATGCAATTGAAGCTTACGTCGACAGCGGTGCCATCGGCAATTATGTGGATCATGAAATGGTTTTGAGGATGAATCTGACTCTTTGTCCCAAGGCTGTAAAGGACGTCATTACTACGGTGGATGGTACGGAGATAGCCTCTGGGCCAGTAACGCATACCACTCAAGAAGTGACGCTAGTAAGTCAAGATGGACACCATGAGAAGATCATGTTCGATGTGATCAAGGCCCCTCAGTTTCAGATTGTTCTAGGAATACCTTGGTTAGAGAAACACAATCCTCTGATCGATTGGCGAGCAAGAACGGTCCAGTTTCCAGAATGTGTCTCTACTTGTCACCCTCCACCTGGTGTTGCACTGGCCGCAATTTCTTCAGAGACTCCCCAGTTACCTCCCGAATACCTAGAATACCAAGATGTTTTCCGGAAGGATCAGGCTAACTCTCTACCTCCTCATAGGTCTTATGACTGCCAGATAGACCTGATACCTGGATCTACTCCTCCTTGTAGTAGAATTTATGCCCTCACCGAGCCTGAGAACCTTCACCTTCGACAATACCTGGATCAATACCTGGCAAATGGGTTTATTCGTCCTTCCAAGTCCCCTGCTTCTTCAGCTTTGTTCTTCGTTCCAAAAAAGGAAGGAGACCTTAGAACTTGTATCGATTATCGCTCCCTGAACCAGATCACCGTTAAGAATAGATATCCGTTACCTTTGATCCCTGAACTCCTGGACCAAGTCAGAAAAGCATGCATATATACAAAGCTGGATCTTAGAGGAGCTTACCACTTGGTACGAGTAAAAGAGGGCGATGAATGGAAGACGGCCTTCCGCACCAAGTATGGGCTATTTGAATATCAGGTCATGCCCTTCGGACTTTGCAATGCCCCGGCCGCCTTTCAATATTTTATGAACGATGTCCTCAGAGAGCTCATAGATGTATGTGTTGTTGTTCACATTGACGACATCCTCGTTTATTCTTCATCGGAATCTGAACATCGGAAACACGTGAAAATGGTCCTCGAAAGATTGCGTCAACACAAACTTTTCGCTAAGTTGGAAAAATGTGTTTTCAACGTGACTGAAGTTGAATTCTTGGGATTCATATTATCACCTGGCGGGGTGCGTATGGATTCAAAGAAGGTCGATGCAGTTCTCAAATGGCCATCACCATCCTCCGTAAAAGGTGTGCAAAGCATGTTAGGCTTCGCTAACTTTTACCGCAGGTTTATCCCCGAGTTCTCTCGAATAGTCCAGCCCATCACTGCCTTGTTAAAGAAAAACAAACGTTTTGAATGGTCTACCGAGGCGGAACAAGCTTTCCAGGATTTGAAGACTAAATTTATCTCTGCACCAATCTTAAAACACCCTCGCCCCGAACTCCCCTACATCGTGGAAACTGATGCTTCAAGCCTTGCCATGGGGGCAGTTCTATCACAAAAGGACCCGGTAACCAATCAGTTGCATCCCGTGGCATTTTGGTCCCGCAAATTCTCGCCTCCTGAAATCAATTACACGATTACTGACAAGGAACTTCTGGCTATCAAGTCTGCCTTTAAGGCTTGGCGGCATTATCTGCTGGGGGCCCGACACACCGTTACTGTGATTACGGATCACCGAAACCTGCAATATTTGAAAACCGCAAAAGCCCAATCCTCTAGACAACTCCGTTGGGCATTATTCTTTGCCGAGTTTGACTTCATAATTACCTATCGACCAGGTACAAAGAACGGTAAAGCCGATGCCCTTTCTCGGATGGGAGTGGAAGAACACTTGATCAACCCTAAACCTGTACCAATCATTCCCGAACAAAGAATTCTGGGTGTAATCGCCACAGAATCCATAGAGGAAGTTAAGGATAAAGCCAGGCAACTTGTAACTCCAGCAGATATACAGAATTGGCATCTGCAGGGAAAGGACTTTGCAGTAAAGGACAACTTATTGTATTTCCAAGAACGATTATACCTACCCAGCACAGATTTACAGAAAAAAGTAATCTCTTGTTATCACGACTCTTTAATGGAAGGTCATCCCGGTATAGCCAAGACCTCGGAAAAGATCAAGCGCTACTTCTGGTGGCCGTCTTGGAAAAAAGATATCAGAGACTTTATAATGTCCTGTGGAGTATGCGCCCAAAACAAGAGTCAAAAGGAAAGACCAGCAGGCCTCTTACGCCCTATTGACATCCCACCTCGCCCTTGGCATACGCTTTCTATGGACTTCATCACCGATCTACCTCCATGCTCCGGATACAATACGATTCTAGTAATCGTGGACTTATTCTCCAAGATGGCGCATTTCATTCCGCTCAAAGGCTTGCCAACAGCAGCAACTCTGGCCCGAGAATTTCTCGAAAACATCGTCCGACTGCACGGTTTTCCTTCGGTTCTAATTTCGGATCGAGGTAGTCAATTTATTTCTCATTTTTGGCGAAGTTGCTGTCGGTCGGCTCAAATTGATGTGAGACTATCGACCAGTCACCACCCTCAGACCGACGGACAAACCGAGAGGACCAATCAAACTCTGGAACAGTATTTACGCTGCATGCTGCAACAAACTGAAAAAACTTGGAAAGATATCCTTTGGATAGCCGAGTATGCCTACAATAACTCTGTCCACTCGGGAACTGGGAAAACCCCGTTTTTTCTTTTGTACGGCAGTCACCCTCGAACCTCGGAGTTGGATCCCCTCCAAGATCTTGAAACACCAGCAGTAGACTACCTGCATTCTACAATCACCCAAGCCTTTAAGGAAGCTGTTTCTCACCTTCAAAGGGCTAAAGAACAATACAAGAAAGGAGCAGATCAACATCGGAAGGAAGCCCCTCACTATCAAGTAGGGGATCAAGTCTGGTTATCCACCAAATATCTATCTCTAAAAGGGCCACACACATTCAACCCAAGATACCTTGGTCCCTATTCCATCACTACCATAGTAAACCCAGTAGCGGTCAAGTTGGACTTGCCCCCGCACATGAAGATACATCCGGTCTTCCACGTCTCTCTATTAAAACCCGTGCAACCTCAAACCCGACTAACCAAATCTCCAAAACCTATCCTAGTGGATGGAGAACTCGAGTTTGAAGTCAAAAGCATTCTGGACTCCAAGATCTCCAAATCTAAACTATTCTACCTAATTGACTGGAAAGGCTACGGCCCCCAAGAGAGATCCTGGGAACCTGCTGAATATGTCCACGCTCTTCGCCTAATCAAAAGATTTCACCGAACATTTCCTGACAAGCCAAAACCCCCGGAGAAGCGCGGTTTGGGAGGGGCCTTGAGGGGGGGTACTGTCATGATCTCTGCTTCCAAAAGGTCAGGGTTTTCCCAACTCCCTTGGAAGCAGATCCATAACCCAGGTTCCGAGTGCCAACCAGTCCCAATTGGGACCTTTTGGACCCAGTCCTGGTGCAAGTGGCACCAGGCTCATAAATATGCCCAGTCCCAGCGCTGGAAGCGCCGGGCTCATAATGCTTGGGTGGACTTACCTGCAGCAGACCATGCTGCTTACTTGCCTGCCAGTTGAGCCTCTGATCCTCTTCTGTTTGGAACTACTTTTCCTGTTGGGTGGGGCTGGAGCCACTCCCTAGATTTAGAACACTGGAACTCTTCTGGAAGGCAGGAACTCTTTTCTTACCAGGAACTCTTTTCTTACTTAGGCGTGGCTGTGGAAGGAGACACCTAAGCACTACAGGAGGCTATTTAAACCACACCCGGTGGATGAATCTTGCTTTGCGTTATTCTGCACTCTCTGCAGCAGGACGCTCATCGTGTCTTCTGCATCCAGTCCTGGGCCTAAGGAAAAAGGCTTACCATCCTGAATCCAGTCTTCAGCAACACCTATAAAGACAAGAAAGAACAGGTTAGCATTCCGGCATCTGAAAGGCAAAGGCTTACCATCCAGAATCCAGTCTTAAGCAACACCTATAAAGACAAGAAAGAACAGGTTAGCATTCCGGCATCGGAAAGGCAAAGGCTTACCAACTCTTTGCACGCTCCGGAGGCCTTCGGCTCTGCATCCGCATCTGAAAGACAAAACAAGGTGCATTTAAAGACATTGGGGAACTTTAATACTCACGTGCCATTACTCCTTTCCACATCTAATCCAGTGGGTATTCCGGCACCCTGCAGCCACTCCGAACTCGTACCTGCAAAATAAAAAGACAGAGTGCATCGTGAAGCAGGCAACAAGCGCTTACTCACGTGCTTCCAGGCGCTTCTATTCATCACACGGGCTCCATCTTCAACTCACTTCAGCCCGTCATCCGCCATCGCCGGAAACCTGCAAAACAAGAGACATCAATACTAAAGACTTTAAAAAGACATTTGGATGACTAGAAACTTACCGTTCGTGCAGTAAACGACGGACAGCAGTCCTCTGAAGTCAAGAGGCCTGCGCTACCTATCCAGTGAAGAAACTGGCTACAGCACCCTGCCCCGAGGCAGATGGAGAGCTCTGCATTCACTTACCTAAGGTGAGAGCGTTAACCTTTGGGGTCTACAGGAGAGGAGAAGAGGAAAGAGATAGGGACACCCCAATAACCCCAGTTCATTAACCCCATATTTTCTATCTGCAGACATCTTACTCTACACGTCAGGCATACAGTGCACAGAGGTCCAGCCCAAAGAGCCAACCGGGTGCTACACATCACCTTTGAAGATACGGTAGTCGCCCAGTCAAGACCGGCGCCTCTGCGAGAATCAGGTGAGCGTTACATTCATTGTCGCTCTGCATTTTGTCTTGACACATTAATATAACGGTGACACTAGGTATGCAGCTATTCTGGAGATATACCTCCACAGCATCATTTGTTTTGGCAACGGTGTGACATTCATTTATATTGCTGTTTTGTGATTTTAGTTTCTTAGGCCTCAATGGTTTTTTGGTTAAGGACCACAGCAATCCATTCACCCCATCTATGAGAGGAGACAATCTTTTCATGCAATCTGTCCCCATCAGAAATGGAATTTCACAAATAGATGTGATCAATACCTCTTGTTTCGATCTGTGCTTTCCTATTTTTATGTCAACCTCAGTTACACCTATGATGGGCACCTCCTCCCCATTAAAGTTATGCACTGGACCTTGATTTTCCTTCACTGTGATCTGACTCTGTGGGGGTCTCCCTTCATTGATACTCTTTACCAGCTCCTTGGACATAATTGTGGCCTGTGCGCCAGTGTCAATCATAGCAAAGGTGTGGCATTTTTCTTCTACAGTGATGGGTGCATAATATCTGTCCTCAACTTCCTCTAATACACATAAGAAGTGTGAATTCTTACTGATTTCAGGGCTCACCTTTCTGAGGTCTTTTTCACTTTTGGCTAAGCACATTGGTAAATGGAAAGACATTTTTCCCTCCTTTTTACCCATTTCTGTGCGAGAGACTTTATTCATTTCTCCATGATCAGAGGTTTTTTGGAGTGTGGCCACTGTTCGCCCATCCATCTGGGTAACATCAGAGACCACATTACAACCTTCCAACTGAACATGTGTAACAACATCATTCATCAATTTGTCATTTTTTAATTCTGTGCATTTGTGATCATTTAGTGTGATACCAGCCCTTTCAGCCTCTTCAAAAATATGTGGCTCAAAGAACTCTTCAGGTGATTGACTTGTACCCTCCTTTTGAGTATTTCCTTTTTCTGTCTGTGTTTGGTCATTGTTTTGCTTGCCCAGGGAAGGAGCTATAGCATCCCCACTTACTCCCTGTTCACTGGTATTCCCCATGCATGAGTCATTTTTCTTAAATCTGTCCTTTTGTTCTTTTGGAATTCCTAATGTTTCTTTTTCATTTGTGCAAATCTTTACTGTTTTATTTAGCTCTAGGTTAAACCGTACCTCTTTTTTAGAAGTATTTGCACTTTCTGTCACAAGTTCATTTACTGGCACTTTCATTTTTAATCCATTAGGCATCTCAGAGTCGTTATGCAAAATTATATCAGAGCAATCTGTCATTTTGGCACTGCAGTTATCATGAGTACTTAGTCACTTTTCGGAAGCCCCCCGGTCTTTGCTATGGCCATCAGCCCCCTCTTTGTAAGGTTGTTTTTGCGCTGTATAGAGCTTTCCTATTTGCTCAGCTAACATTTTCACTTGGGCCTCAAGGCACTGGAACCTTTCCATCTCTCTAGGATCCTCTTTCTGTGGCCTAGGTCGATATTGGTTGTTTTCCCCCTGATTGGATCTATTCTGATACCTCTCAGGTGATTGATGTCGGTTGGGATGGTTTCTGAACTCTTGATTCATTTGTGGAGGGGAGCGGGTTGCACCCATCCTTTGAGAATAGTCCCCTGGTGGGGAATCATTGTACTGACGTGGATTGTAGTTCACGTTTTGCCTCATGTCCTGTCTCTCAGATTGTGGGTACTGGCCCCTATGTTGAGTTCCATTATCAGTAAATCAATCCACATATCGGGGTCTATCCTGATTACCATATATCATGGTGTTGGGATCAAATCTGCTCTGTGTCCCCAATGACTGGTAGGGACCATCATTTCTTTGATCTTGATTTTGTCTCTGGTTATTGTTCATACCTGCCATATCAGGCCGATATCCTACCCGGGGTCTGTCCCCTAAATACCTAGGGCTGATGTAGCTCTCTCTATTACTAGGATCATGTGATTGGAACATTGGTACAGGAAATGGCGATCTTTGTTGATTACCCCTTTGTTCAGGTGTCACATTATTTTTACCTTGGCTTTGAGCAGACTCAAGGGACATTTTGGCTGACCTGATTTCCATTACTGTGGCTGAGGGTTCTTTAGATTTAGGTCTAGTATCTTTCATTTTATCACTTTCTCTACCCTGACAATAGAGTACCTCATATAGTTTTGTGCTTTGATGTACAATCCATTCAAGGGACTTGTCACGGTCAAATTCACGGACCAATTGGGATATGATGTCTTTCTGTAGCCCATAGAAGTATGCAGTTTTAAACTCATTGGAATTTGGGTCAAAAGATACATCAAAGCGAGAAAATGCTCTTTTTAAGTTTTGTAAAAATTGGCGAGGGGATGTATTAAGTCCAGCAGTAATTGTGTAAGCGACTTTCTTTGCCTCCTGCAGTGACTGAAAAGGAGAAAAATGACACCTAATTTCTTTTTCAAACTCCAACCAGGTCATATTCTGCTGTTCATTTAATCCCCTTATGATGCTGGCCGTCGGGGCATCTAAAGTTAAATGAAAATATTGTCTGTACTGTTCCTTAGGTATCTGGAGTGCTTTAAAAATGTCATGCACCGCTTCTAAGTGATCCTCAATGCAGCATTCACCTCCCTTTTTAAATGGTTTGATCAGGGCTTTAATGGATTTCATTATTTTTATGGGGCTACTTGTTGCAATGCATGGAATTGCACTATTTTGTGATTCAATCCTGTTTTCAGGTGTATGAGATTGGTGGCTGCCCCCAATGGGAGTATCAAATCCCCCAAGGGCGCTGCAACCAAGTTCAGTCACCGGCCCAGTCACTGGAGCACTAGCTCTTTGGGCAGAGCTAGAATTCACCTCCACTCCATTGAATGTGGTACCCTGCCGCCTCTCCTGGGACCTGGGAATGCACATTTGCTGTTCTAAGTCCTTACACTTTTTAAGGAGTCTGTTTGCTTCATTTTGCAAATAGTTGTTTTCATCACTCATCTTATTAATCACCTCCTGCATGTCGCACATTTGCATTTGGCATTCATTGAACTCTTTATTTCTCTTGTCTCTTTCTTGAATCATTTTAATCATTTCTTGTTCTGCACTCTGGAGATCACATTCTTTTTCACAATGTTCTTTTTGTAAAATCTGCATTTCTGAAACAACCTCATCTTTATCCTGTCTAATGTGGTCCACAAAGGCTTTTAAGTGTACCAATTCTTGTTCACTATCCTCAAATTGTTTCTTGCTTTTGGATAACTGAGCATCAAAGTTTCTGCATTTTAATTGCATGTCTTTTTGGCATACATCCAATTCTGCTCTTAACATTTCCTGATTTTTACTTGCCCCATCTAATTCAGTCTTTAACCTGTTAATTAGCTGGGTATCATTCTCCTGCATTCGCAGGGACTTATTCAAAATAAACCATATTTTGCTGCATAGCCGTATTAAACAGTCTTTCTCTGCACTTTTATCGGCTGCATTCAATAATCTTGTAAGGCAGACCTGAATTATGCTGCCTTCTGCAAAAATATTGTCTAGTTTTTCTTTTTTCACCTCACCCTGAATGCGGTCACGCCATTCTAAGGTGCTGTTCGACGACCACGTCCCATGTGCAAACAACTGTGCCTCTAAATATTGCACTAGGTCTGAAAATGTGGTTTCCCTTTGTGACATTCTGAAATTCGTTTTTAGTGGCACACTGCTATTATAAAATGGGTTCCCTTTAATGTGCAAATGGCAGTGTGAGACACGCTTGCCACGCCCAGTAGGTACTCTATGATCACTTTCCCGGTCCTGCAACGCACCATAAATATGTTGGGTATTTTGTGGATATTTGGGGCTTTGCGGTATTTTCTTACCGCCAAAATACCTTTAGCAATAATCACTCTGTGTATTCATATTGGATCACACATAACAATAATACATTGCATTATTTCAGAATTCAGACCTATTTAGATAATGTGCGCGATAATTTGCGTGGTTGGTTTATTTGTGGCCCCAATATCCAACATCCCTTGTTTTTTATCTAGATTGTTCTTGATCACTAGAGAGACCTCAGGCCTACATTTTAGGGATACCACATTTTCAGTGTTAGTGCTGTGTGCCACCATGGGCTATTGTGGTATTTTTGTGGTAATTTCCACTACCTTATATACGGTATGGAACTATGTCCAGAGAGTCTCTCTTCCCGTTGGCTCATGTACCTCCAACAAGCTATGCTACAAACAGTCACTCACAACTGTCCATACTGAATATAATCATGCACACATCTGTTTTAAAATGACAATTGCACTGTTTAAAAATCTACCCACGTTTAAATCTTTTCCCGTGCAAAATGAAAGAGAGAAATAATACACACTAGCTATCTGTTTTCAGATATTTTTGTATTATAGAAATTTCCTTTAAACACAGTTTAACCCTTTTTTACAGAAATAAATGAAATGGTACAACATTATTTGTGATAAAATGAACAGAGAACTGCGAGAAAATATTCAATTGGTAACATTAAATATGCTGATAAGGGACTGGGACTCCCTCAAATACACTGACTGAACAGTTTCGCACACTTTCGCACAGCTACCACACTTCTGTAATTACCTTATCTGTTCAGCATGATTTTTCTCCGGCTATTCTCTTTCTGAATTTGGCTCCCTTGAAGATTAACCCCAGTGAAAATAAGCATCTGCCGTTCTCAAACCGGGGTTATTGCCTGGAATTCTCAGCATTTGCAGCAGGAATGCTTCAGCCAGGAAACAGGTCCTTCTCCCAGCTCTGCAAGATCTCGATTGTTCTCCCCCTCTCCTCAAGCTTCCCCAGCAAAACTCTAATCACAGCCTCTAGCATGATACTTGCTATGACGCTGCTCCAATCAGAATCAATCATGTCATCTCCTCCCTCACTACACAATGGCTCATTTCTACAGTAAAAATTGTAACAAACTTATTTCCTGTTCCTTCAAGCTCTTTGCTTCCTGTAGTTATGTGGACAGAGTAGCAGAGAAAAAAAATGAATGTGCGTTTAAAAGTTCACTTTCAGAGTAGGCCTAATTCTGCAGTGGAGACACATTTTTATTAGTGGGTTATGTTAAATGCAGTTTTATTAGTCAGGTTAGTTATTAATAAGGTTAGTTATTAATTTTCAAATGTGTCTCTTGCAACATAGGCATTTCAGGTGAAAAATAGTGTGCATTTTTGAATGTGCACATGTGTGGTTTTAACTGTAAAAATAGATTTGCATCTTATATGTAAAAATCGTTTTTGACTGAATAGCCTATCTTTACTTATATGTCCAAGTTACTCTGGCAACACATATAGCAATGCACCACACCCATGTGGTGGTGCTGCATCAAAAATAAATTGCTACCTGTGCAGTAGTGCTGTACTCTGTGCTGCAACACGCCAAATATCCTTACAGGTTTAACGGCGCCGTCGGCGCCGTTAACCCTTTTTTTTAATTTTTTTTTTTATTATTTATTTTGGTTTTTAGCAAACATAAACAATAATAGTCTGCTTTCATCAAGCAGGAAACAAACGTTACGCAGTACGTTCACAGCATATGCAACTTTCACAGAGGTCGCTTGTCGGACAGTCATTGATAGGATTCATCAGCATCAGATTTTATTTCGCCGGGTGTACGTGATGAGTTGCGGGAGGCGAGCTGTATTGACGATATCTCTTGTGGGATCAGGATTGAGAACTCACAGAATCAGGGGCAGAGAGTAAGTAGTTGACATAGGGGGCCCAGATATCAGGCGGGCGCGCATGTAGAGGAAGGGTCCGAGTGAATTCAGTATCTAGGTCTTGACAGTATAAAATATCTTTTTTCCATGTTGTAAAGGAGGGAAGGGGACCTCGGCCCCATGCCAAGGCTATCCTTCTACGGGCGAGCACCAGGAGCAGTGAAGCTAATTTCCGGATTGGGGTTTGGAGGTGTTTTGTCGCAGATAAAAGTGCGATGGTCGGGTCGGGGCCTAGTGTTTCACCTATTACGTCACTTGAGTACTGTAGAACTGAGGACCAAAAGCGGGCTATTCCCGGGCAGTGCCACGCTAAATGGATGAAGTCAGCGGCGGGGGCGCCGCATCTTTCACATTGATCTGATGTTCCGGGGTGATGTCGATGTCTCTTTTGGGGTGTGTAGTATGTTTGGTGGACAAAGTTAAAATGGATCTGCTTGAAGCGGGTGTTCAGGGCAACTTTTTGGGTCTGTCGGAGGATATATGCCCAATCGTCGTCGGGAATTGTGGTGTGAAGGGCCGCTTCCCATCTCTGCTTTGCCTTTCTGGTGGTCCCCGATGTGTCAGCGGGCAGTGAGCTGTAAATTGTGGATACTAGCCTCCCCTCGCCCCTCGCCTGGATCACATTGTGAAGTAGGGTCCATGTTGGCGGTTGTTTGGGGAATGTTGGGAAGTGTGCCTGTAGGGTGTGCCGTAACCTAAAATAGAGAAAAATATCCAGTGAGGTGGTGCCGCCCCTCTCCCTGATCGCCTGTGGGGTTAGGAACATCCCCTCTGGAAAGAGGTCTCCGATTGAGCGAATATTAGTTTTATCAAGCCATATTAGAAAAACCTTCTCATTGGTCAGGGGGATGCCCGGGACAAATTTGATGGGTAGTAGAGGGGAGTATCTCGTTTGTATTTCGTATTTACGTGCAATTTTCCCCCAGATGGCATATGAAGACAAAACTGTGTTCAGTGTGTTGTAAGGAACCGGGAGATTGCTCAGGATGACCGCTGTTAAGAGGTCTGGGGAGGCCAGGGCGCGTTCGACTTGTACATGTGGGCGGACGTAGTCAGTGGCATACCAGTGGCTCAAAAATTGGGCTTGTGCGGCCCAGTAGTACTTCTCGATATCGGGAAGTGCCAGGCCCCCCTGTGTTATTGGTAAGGTCAGTGTCGTATATGCAACTCTAGCGGGTTTCCCAGCCCAAACTAGATCTAGAATAAGGCTTCTGATTTTCTGAAGAAATGATCGTGGGAGTATCAGGGGTATGTTTGTAAACAGATAGAGGAGTTTAGGGAGAATTATCATCTTAGTTAGTGAGACTCTCCCCCAGAGCGTTAAGGGAAGCGATTTCCAACGTTGGATGCGCTCCTGAAGGGAACGAAGTACCTGCCCATAGTTATCCTTGAAGATCTCCTCGTGCTGAAGTGACATGAGAATGCCAAGGTAGCGAACCCCGGTGCTTTCCCATTGAAATCCGTGATCATCCCGAAATCTGGAGGTGGCTTTTGTAAGCGGGAATATAACCGACTTAGAGTGGTTTATTTTGAGGCCAGAAATGCCTCTAAATCGGATCACCTCACGCATGATTGGGTTAAGGTTGATTTGGGGGTCTTTAACGAACAGCATCACGTCGTCTGCATATAGGGAGACGATCAGTTTATGTGGGCCGAGGGTGATGCCTCTGTTGGCTCGATGTGTTCTTAGCCTGGACGCCAAAGGTTCCATGACCAAGGCAAATATGAGGGCCGAAAGAGGACATCCCTGTCTAGTACCTCGTTCTAATTTGATGCCTGGGGATCTTGCAGTGCCGAGGGTAATGTAGGAGCCGGGGTCCTTATACAGCAGTGAGACCAATTCAATAAAGCGTTTTCCCAGCCCCATTTGCGTGAGTGTTGCAAAGAGATACGGCCATTCGACAGAGTCGAAGGCCTTCTCAGCGTCTAACAAAACTGCAGTAGCTTGGTGTGTGGGGTCAAGTGTTGCAATGACTCCAAACAGTCTGCGGATACCATATGTGGTGTTACGACCCGGTATAAAGCCGGCCTGGTCACCCAGGACTAGTGCGGGCATGAGGGGGAGGAGACGTTTTGCTAGGATCTTGGCCAGGATTTTGTTGTCAAGGTTAATAAGTGATATCAGCCTATATGAGGCGCAGTCGTCCTGGGGCTTGCCTGCTTTGTGGAGAAGGACTACATTGGCTTCACGGAGGGTGGGTGGGAGAATTCCTCGCTCTAAGGCCTCATCATACACTTGGAGGAGTAGCGGGGCCAGCGTGGATATGTGCGCTTTGTAAAATTCGCCGGTGAGACCATCAGGGCCGGGGGCTTTGGTGTTTGGGAGAGATTTTATTGCCTCAGTGATTTCCTCTTGCGTGATGGGGTTATTCAGTGGTTCTCGGAGGTCATGTATCACCCAGTACAGTTCGGAGTCGTTGAGATAGTTCTGAAGCTCTTCGGGGTTTGTAGTGATTCGAGAACTGTACAGTTCCTGATAGAATTTATGGAATATGGTCACCATTTCCTCGTCAGTGTATGCCAGGTTCCCTTGCGTGTCTTTGATGCATTCTACTCTAGGGAGTGCCTGATCCAATCTCAGAAGGCGAGCGAGGAGCGCCCCAGGTTTCTGTCCCTCCCCGTATTGTCTGATCTTATGCTTGCGCCCCAGGAATTTCAGTTCACGGTCGGCTGTCTCATGAAATTTTGACAATTCCACTCGTAGCTCGGCCTGGGTTTGTGCGTCCGGGGATGTTGTTAATTTGTTTTCGAGGTTTTTAAGGCGTTGTTCACTATTTGTCAGTTCACGCCTGATCAGCTTCAGGATGCTATTTTCTCTGGCCATGCATTGGCCTCTCACGTAGCATTTTAGAGTTTCCCATAAGGTTCCTGCTGAGTCCACTGACCCCTGGTTTATTTCAAGAAAGGTGGTGATATCTTGTTGAAGGTCGTCTGCAAAGACCTGGTCAGAAAGCGAGCCCGTCTTGAATCGCCAGCCCACGGGTATCCTCAGGGTCGTGGATAGTGTAAACTCAAGTGTGACCATGGAATGGTCGGAGAGCGAGCGTGGCAGAATAAGGCAGGGGCCCCAACTGTATGGACTGTGGATGGAGACTAGTAGATAGTCGATGCGGGAGCTGGTATTGTGCACCGCCGAGTGGAAGGTGTAGTCTCGGGAGTTCGGATGTAAGTGTCTCCATATGTCAAACAGCTCATAGGACTGACAAATCTCTGTGACCTGGCGGCTGGCCTTGGAAATACTGTTGCCTGAACCATGTGATTTGTCGAACTGGGGGGCCAGAGGGGTGTTAAGATCTGTACCCCAAATGATTGTGGCAGAGGTGTGGGCGCCCAAGTTTGACATGACCCAGTTAAAGGAATTCGGTCCGTCTACATTGGGGGCATAGGTGTTCACCAGAACTATTTCTTTCCCAGCAAATAGGCCCCGCACCAACAGAGATCTACCCTCCTCATCTTTCTTGGAGCTGATCAGGCTGAAGTTGGCTTTCTTGTCGATCAATATCGCGACTCCTCTCGCATATGAAGAGTATGAGGAAAAGTATCTATGACAGCCCCATGAGCGGGCCCAATGTTGCTCTCTCGATGGCGTGAGGTGAGTTTCTTGCAGCATGACGATATTGATTTTGTGGCGCCTTAAATATTGCAGAACTTTCCGGAGTTTGGAGGGCTGGTTGCCTCCTCTGATGTTCCAGGTTGCGACTTTAAGTGTGCCCATCTTGCAGCAGTGGAGATGTGGAACCCGGTGCCACACTGATCAAGTGGATCGGATAGTGTTCAAAAGCGTAGAGGGGCTGATTGTGCAACATAGGTTTTGGACAAGTGATCCGCAATCGTCGCATGCTCGAACGTAACTGGTCAACGGGGGCCAACTTAGTAACTTTGAAATCCCATCCCTGCGTAGGCAACCCCCAACAGGCCCACGCTGTGTATACCCTCCCTTGCATGGCCAATCCAAAATTGGACCAGGTCAACGGAGGTCCCTCCCTTGAGAACAGCTCTGAAAACATTGCAGTGCTGGGGGCGCTAGTAGCCCACCAAGAGGGTGCCGGGCCCCCAGTAACGACAGTAGTTCATCCCTGTGGTGATCATTGTGTATTAAAGATAAGGGTGTAAAGGAGCTCGTCACTCATGTGCGAGATTCTGTGTCACGGAGGGTTTCTTCTCGCATGATCTTCACGCCTAGGTCTCGGATTGTTGCCAGTGGTCTTGCAGCCAGCCCGATCTAGATACTCACTGGCCTCGTCTGGGGAATTGAAAAATTGCGCCTTCCCTTCGTGTTGAATACGGAGTTTCGCCGGATATAGCATGGAATAGAGGATCTGATTGTCCTGTAGGCGTCGTTTGACGGATAAGTAAGATCTTCTTTGCGCTTGGACTGCTTGAGAGAAGTCGGGAAAAAACTGGACGGAGTCGCCGTCATATTGCAGATTCCCTTTGATTCTGGCCGCTTGTAACACTGCATCGCGATCTTTGTAATTCAGCAACCTTGCTATTATCGGTCTTGGGGGCATGCCAGGTGCCGGTCTTGTATTTGGTACTCTGTGCGCTCTTTCTATGACAAACAGCTGCGATAGGGTCTCCTTCCCGAACAGGGTTATGCACATTTGTTCAACGAAATCTTCCATCTTGCCCGTGATTTGTTGTTCTCTAATTCCTGTGATCCTGACATTGTTCCTCCGAGAACGGCCCTCTAAATCTTCGTTTTTGGCGCTCACAACCTTCATCTGGGTTTCAAGTGCTTGGACCCGAGTGGTCAGGGCCGCGGTCCCATCATCCAGGTCGGACACACCTTGTTCTACGTTGTCGAGCCTGTCGGCATGTTTATCGAGTCTATGTTGGAGTTGGTCCACTTTGGTCGACAGGGTGTCTAATTTGCATCCCAACCCGCTGATACCGGTCTTCAGATCCATCAGGATCTCCCTGATGTCTTGGTGGGGTGTCTGGTCTTCGGAGGCTCCAATGTCCTGTGTAGGGGATGCAGATCTGCTATTGGATGCAGTTTTATGTTGAGAGTTGGCCTCAAAGTGTAGCTTCTGGGTTTTGTCTAGTTTTCCCATGGTGGCCAGTGAGAATATTGGATACCAAAGAAGAGGTATGGTGAGCCAGGGAGGAGAAAGCGTCCGGTTGGACTCCGAGTTTGGGGGAACCAGCTGCTTCAGCTGCGGTTTGCCTGACGTTGTCGTGCCAGTGGAGCGTGGCCTCGGAGCTCACGCAGGATGCGGCTTCAGGGAGCACACTTCAGTGTTCATTCACGGACAAAATGGAGCTCTAAGTGAAGTTTTCCTTCTCCCACTATTTACTTTGGGAGGGGGTATGGGGACAGGCTTGCCTCCCAAATCGCGCCAGCGGGCGGAGACCCTCGGTTCCTCCTCTGGAGTGTGGTATCGCCAGGATCTTCGGCTGGTACAAATCTGGATGGTCCTGGAGGAGTTGCAGCTCAGGCATTCCAACGCGGGCCTCAGCGCTGTCCCCGGCTCCCAGGTTCCTCTTGGAGTCGCACGCAGAGGGCGAGCCGGCCAGAGAGGTCTCGCCGGGGCTACTCCGCGGGGGATCACTCCGCCACCTCAGCGTCCTCACGTCCGGACGCCTGACACAGAAGGCGCCGGTGTGGGGCGAGGAGAGCGAGGGCTACCACGCCCGGATGATATGTTACCCCGCCCGCCTCCGGCTGCGTCCCCCTACCTGGACTCCGCAGGACTTCGGGCCGCTGCGGGGACGGAGACCGCCCGGTCTCTAGGACGCTGTCGCGCCCACGTCCACCCGCCCTCCTGTGCGGCTCGGCACGCAGCTCCGATCGTCTGCTGCGTATGCTGGCGCGGATACACGGGAAGACACCCCTCGCTTCTGGCGGCGATCGGCAGGCCCCAGACCGCAGGCAGGAGAACTCGGGCGTCAGCTATCGGTTTGGCATGGGAGTCACACCAGGATGTTCCGCAGGGTGTCGGGAGTGTGCACAGCTGCAAACTGGATAGGTTTAGCGACCACAGGGGCTACGATTGATCAGGATTCATTGGAGCCCAACGGAGCTCTCTTAGGAGGCGGCCATCTTGGGTGGCCCTCTAGCGCCCTCTGGCGCCGTTAACCCTTAACGCCTGATTATCATTTTAACACCTGCTTTTAGCAGGCGTTAAAATGCAAGGCGCTAACCCGCCTTGGTGCTAATTACGGCACCGTAATTTACGGTGCCACAATTAGCGCCTTCCCCACTCCCATTATGCCCTATGGGGCAAAAATGGGAATGGGGAAGGGTAAATGAGGAATGGGGATTTACCGCCTCACTCACCTTGGAATGGGGCGGTAAATCTGCCATCCACCATGGTGTAAACAGAGTTTACACCATGGTTTAAAGTAGGGAACTTACCGCCTGGGTTGTAATGAGGCCCATGCTGTTAAAAGACTGTGAGCCTCATTACCCTGGCATTGGACCATGGTGCTATTAGCACCATGGTCCATGCCGGATTGCGTCATGGTGGATGGCGGATTTACCGCCCCATTCCAAGGTTGGCGGGGTGGTAAATCCCCATTCACCATGGCCCCTTCCCCATTCCCATTTTTGGCCCATAGGGCTCAATGGGAATGGGGAAGGCGCTAATTACGGCACCGTAAATTACGGTGCCGTAATTAGCACCAAGGTCCCTTAGCGGGTTGGACTTTAACGCCTGCAAAAAGCAGGCGTTAAAGTGTGAATCTGGTGTTAAGGGTTTAACGGCTTAACCCCTTAACGTCAGGGTTGTAATGAGGCCCTGTACATTTTTGCCTGAGGAGTGTCAGAAGCCTGTACTTGACAATTGTATTGGTGTATCCATGTCTGCACCCTCTTGATATGTTTTCCTGTCTCCCTTGCTACCTTTCCTTCTGTAGCATGCTCAAAGTCGACATTTCTGATTCCCAATCTTGAATCAGCAGATGGAGCACCTTCTTTCTCATGTACTTCATTATCATCTGTTTCCGCAGAGGTCAGAGGGGTATAATTGGCAGGAATCACCTCTGCTTCATCAATTGCGTATTTCTCTCTGAATTGCTGATGCGATGTTTGATATTCTCTAATTTGAAGTTCAGATGGTGGGTGCTCATCTTCCTCCTCCACCTGCTCCTCTCCCAATGTTATCCACTGTCATCTGATGCAAATGCAACAGCTTTCAAGCACAATTACATGTCTTTCCAAGGCAGCAGATTCACTTGAGACATATGTCTCTGTTCTTTACAGAGGAAGAGACTTTACAGAACTCATGCTTTCTGGGCCTCGTGAAAGCATATGGCAGCTGCTACAGCAAGTGAAACATGCCTACAGATAGTTTCCTATAATGACCCCTGACCCATCCCCTACCACCATTGCGGACTGCAGCGGATTCAGGCATGTTCATTTTCACTCACTTTAGCAGTACAAGAAGGAGACAGCCCAGCAATACCTTTGCATTTACTTCCACCTTCTAAATACTCGTGTGCCCAACTCTGTTTTGGCATTCTCCACTTCCTACAAAATGCATGCATGCCTAACACTTATTCGGAGTTGTCCTCCACTAAAAAAACACACCTGGGGTTCTCACCGCCTTTGCATTTTCCTCCATCAACGAGAAACACGTTTGGTTCTAAGTTCTTTGGTGTTCTTTTCCACTTGAAAAATGCACGTGTGTATAACACTGTCTTGGCATTTTCTTTCACCCACCAGATTCACTTGGGATCCTTACTGCAATAGATTGACTAAAACATACATGTGTTTCTAACACTTCCTTCGTGCTCTCCTCCACCTACAAAATACATGTTTAAACTGCCTTGATATTCCTGCAGCCTACAAAATACACATAGGGTTATCACTGCTTGCAAAACACGTGTGGTTCTCACTGCTCTGTATTCTCTTCCACCTACACAACTGAGAAACAATGCCAGACCTTCTCCTCTGCCTAAAATATGCAGGTTTGCTCAGACCTGCTTAGCTGTTCTCCTCCACATACAAAATGAATGTGTACCTGTTGGGGTTCTCATCCATCTACAAAAAGTACATGGACTGCCTTGCCATTTTACAAAATGTACATGTTACTAGCACTGCTTTGGTGTTCTCTTCTTCCAACACAATAAGTGTGGGGTTCTCATGCTCTGAAGTTCTACTTCCACTACCAAATGCATGTCTGGTTCTCACTGCTTTTTCCATGCTTCCCCTCGACAAAACGCAACTATGTCTAACATTGACTTCTCATTCTCCTCCACCAACAACACACAAGTAGGTTTCTCCCTGCCTTCTTGTTATCTCTCCAAGAAATGCAGGTATGCACAAACATACCTTACAACTCTCCTCTACCTTAACAATACATGTGTCCCTAACACTAATTTAGCATTCTCGCTGCCCACAATATGCTTGTCGGCCTTACCCTGCTTTGGCATTCTTTCCTGTATACTAATTGCATGTGGGTTTGGCCACCTTTATTGAAACGATTGTAAAGAAATATTCATTGAGGTGTTGCTTATTTGCATTCGTCCCAAAAAATGTGTGGATTTACATGTAAGGACACGAGAAGTTTGAATGGCCTTGGGTTCTGATTCTGCACAATGTAATGCTTATTTATCCTGATGAATAGTTGTAATTCCATCATGTGAAGAATTTGCAGCACCTCGCAGAGTGGCATTGCGTACAGGCTAATATATTGGACATCCACCTCACTAGGCTACAATAAAGAACAGTGCCACTCATTTGCCACTTCGAACATGCTAGGTAGCTATCCTCATTAATTATTTGCGATCCCAAAAAGGGACTGTTTTTGAATTGTCCCTCACTCACTTTAAATCCAAATTCACCCAGCAAATCCACATCTCAACGACATGAGCATACTGTAAAAATTAGCTTCCATACATACATATTATTCATTTCCTTTATTAAACAGACTGTTTTCACCATCGCATCAGCATCGTTCTGGTAGAGGATGAATCTATGATGCTTGATCCAGGATTTGTAGATCGTTGCTTCCTTATAGTATATCGACCATGCGTCTTCTGTTCTCCTGGCCAGTGCAGTTCTTTTCAATTTTCTCAGATGTCGACGTTGAAGAACAACCTTTAAGTCGAAAGTGTATTTGTTTGACACTGGCTTCTGGTTTGGTCTGGAAAAACGGACTGTGTGGGTCGACAGTAGGGGCAGGTAGTATGGTCTCTGAGTGTCTGTCGTAGATGTCTTATTTACTGCTACAGAGGTAAACTTTTCCTTCAGTGTTCTAATATTTTATGATGTTAAGCGGAGGCAAGTTTGTTGTTTGTTTGGTTCTATTGTCGGCACATAGGTTTTTTTTCCATACACGACCCCACCCAAGACATCCTAAGTAAATTGTGGTCGCGTTCGCTGGTTCTCTGGACTTCGAAGGATGTTATGTAGGGTATCAGAGATTGCGTTATAAATATGTAGTCCAGAGTTGCTTTTGACTCCTGCCTTTCCCATGTTGGAATAGCCGGTTCGCTGGCTTGGAGGGATGCCACATTATGAAGATTTCTGGATTTCATTAGTTTAGTCCATGCATGGCCTCTTTCGTCGGCTGATGAACGCGATGAAAGGGTGTTTGGAAGTGTACTAGAAGTCACACATTTCGCATTCAGGTAGCCGCAAATAATTATGTTTGCAACGTCGTGGTCCACATAGATCGTATCAATGGCGTTGGCGACTGACATATAGAAGGTTTTGATTGTTGTTCTTTGGGGATTCCAATATAGGTTAATGATAGCCAAATCAGAGGTGGTCCAAGCATTGGACCCTGGAAATTGATGGTGCCATATAGTTGAAATGGCGAGTATTCTGTAGGATTCCATTATTTTGTTTCTTATGGTTATGCCTGAGCCCATGCGAATCGCTGTCAGAAGGCCAGATGATGGGCTGCCCATCAGTCCCCTGGATGCCGGGGAAAGTTCTACACTAAACCCGTCCAGAAGGGGTTTGTCGACTAGTCAAGTTTCTTGGAGTCATAGGATGTCAAATGCCCCCAAGTTCACGTCGCTAGGACGGGTCAAGTGAGTGTGCCCTCTGGTGTTCCAGGCCCCTATCGGTAACGGTTTCTTTCGGGCTTTTGTAGACGGTAGTAGTAGTCTTTCAGTGGGGCTGAGGGATTGTGATGGTCGTTGCTATCTCCTTTGATTTGAGCCAAAGGTGTCTTTTATCCACTTCCAGGGCCCTTTTGAAGCACTTTCAGAATGTCGTCTTTTCAGATTTTTGCTTGGTGGAGAATATTTTAGCTTCTCTGTCACTGATTCTTTCTGCTCGTGTTTCCGGTGGTGATCTGGCGATTGGAACCTGGTCGCATGCAATCTTGCATGTATTGGGTTGTAATGAGGTCCCTGGCAGTCCGCTCTTCTGTGGTAGTAATGCGGCTTTGATGGCAATTTCCCCCTTTTCACTTCTGGTTTGATTTGGGAGTTATGTGACTCCCGTATTTCCTAAAAATTAAAAGCCAGATGTGTTAGATCTTGAAACACTTCTTGTGGGATTTCACGCAGAGCTTTGTCCTTAATGTGTAGGTAGGCTTTGGCTTTGTGTTCCCTGTGATACGAGTTTTTAGGATGGTTTTTTCTATTCAATACTATGTAGCCCTTTTTACTCGAAATTTGTTCAAGCTTGAAAATATGTATTTCATTCAGTTTCTCGTTCGTCGTGTTCAGGGTTACCTTTTCTTTGTTATCGTTCGCTGTTGCATTGTCCAGATGTTTAGATTGTGGTTTAGCCTTGCCCTGGTCAGGTGCTTTAGGTGAATCCCTCGTTTGAGTTGGGGAGTGAGATCGCTGAGTCGTCTTTTTTCCAGCGTTTGCTCCTTTAGCAGTACTCAGGGAGTGCCTTTGTTGGTCTGGTATATGAGATTCGTCAGTTTGAATCAGGCTTGAGTCTTGCAGAACTAACGAGTTATACGATACATCCGTGGAGATGTGTTTATTGTGCGCTCGTGTGAGTCTTGCCGTATGGGTGATTGAGTAGCATGGGAGGAGGGGCCCTCCTTGTCTTTGTGGTTCCCATTTACCAGTATATTTGTGGAAGCTTCAGGAGAGTCCCAATGCTGGGACAAGTTCATCGGTTCGCTGATTGACTGGAATTCTTCTATTGATCGGGGTGAACGATCAGACTTGAAGGGAGTTTTAAATGGAGTGCTAGGCTTATTGATTCTTCCATCCATATTTGCTGTTTTGGGTAGGGAATCGTTGTGCCTCCGTTGAAGCAGGACCTGTGCCGACTTTTCACATGTTTGTTTTACTTCATTGGCCTCTCTTGATCGTATCCTCTGAGGCTGTTTTTTGTTAACCTGATGTTTATCTTGTGCATCAGTTGTTAATGGTTTTTTTGTTGAGGGGAGGAGTTTTGGCACGGGTGGCGGTGTGGTGGTTTTGGTGAAGAAAGAGGCCAGTTCACACTGTATGTGTTCTGTGGAAGTTTGGGTATCCTTTGAAATTGAACTTGCTAAGATCCGTGGTGTATGGTTTTTGTTGTGAAGCTTTTCTTCAAGTGTTGCAATTTTGGCTTCAAGCAGGCTATGGTGCTTAGTGGTTTTGGTTTCAAGGGCAGTTATGTATCCTTCGACAAAGGTCAATTTAGAAGTCATTGTAGCTATCATTGAAGTTTTGTCCTTTAAAGAGTAATTGATTGCCTGGTAAAGTTTTCCAAAAAGGGCTAATGCGATTGCTACTGCTAACATGATTGACAGTAGATCAGTTTTTTTGCTGGCCGAGTCCTGTTGGGCTGACGTTGGGATTTCGCTAAGCCTTCTACTTTTCACCAGCGTATATGAGGTTGATATCCCAAGACATGGATGTGTCATTCCGGTAGTGTTGCCACCGGTGAGGTAATGGGCTCTTGTATGGCACAGACCGGAGCCTCAAATGTCTGTGGGTCATGGAGCTCTGCGGGTTGGCACGCTGGTTTCCGTCTGTCCGCCCCTGAATATGTGGTTTAGTCCAAGCCAGACAGGCTTCTTTGTGCTCCCGATCTTTTGCTGACTTGTCTGGGGAGGTCGTTGTTACACTCTAGTCAGGCGATTTCTTTCTAAGCCTGGACACTGTGATGTTCGATCTTCTTCATATTTGATGCTGAGTTCTAAAGATTGTATTGGGTGGGATTGTGTTGGCGTAGATTTTCCAATTGTTGCCATGATTTGCTTGTCCAAGGTCACAGTTTTGGGTAAATTTGTTTGAGATTGAACATTGACGGATAAGATTTGTTGATTAGGAAAGGATGAGCACCCAATTAAGTCTGTTTTATGTGATTTGTTCACTGGGGGTGTCTCTTGAATCGCCTCCAGGATCTCCGCGTCTAACAGTTCTGTATCTCAGTCGAATTTCCTTTTGTGTTGCTTTATGAAGTATTCTTTTAGGGAGGATGAGATCAGTGGTTTTGACAAAGACTTGATCCCTCTCGAGGGTTTATTACCCCCTTACAATGTTTATTTGTGTAGATTTTATTTGCCATGGGCTTTGCTACTTTCAGATTGGCTTTTAGCTGAGTTCCCTTTGAGTTGGGGCTCACCGTATTTATGCTGTTTTTTATTTTCGTGTTTTCCTTAGGCGACAGAACAGGTGAAGTCAAATTTAAAGATGGACAGCTAGAAGCAGCCGTGGAGGGAGTCTTTGTAGGCTCTCTGTCAATTTCCAGGGTGACTGTGATGGCATGACTGTCATCCTGTCTGTATGCGTGGGTTTTGAAGATGTCATCTTCCGAATTTGGTGAATCCTGAATTAAAGATTCTTCTTCTACCCGACAGGTCCGATGAGTCGATCCTTATCGAGGGGTCCGGAGTGTTTTTCAGTGACATTCTACATGGTGTAGAATGTGGTCCGTTATGAATCTCAACAGTTGTCAAGTGTGCCGTAGGTAGGCTGCTGTTTTGGAGGGTCCTTGACGAATCGGGCACACCCGAACTGAGAGGGGGGTCCGACCTCTTCTTGCGATCCTCCATTGCCTCGCTACTCTCTGGCCCTCGCCGAGTCTGTCCTCCGACAGCCTGAGGTGGGGAGCCACTCGCCAAGGCGGTAGACGGGCCGGGGGCCAAGGTTCGAGGCGGTGTTAGCGGTTCCAGTCCGATGTCAGCCTTTGGTTGAGCAGGGGTACGTTTTGACATGATTGCCCCCCTCAGAGAGATTTGACTTAACACTCTGGATGAGTGGTAGTGCTGGTGGCTGTTCATGGAGCACGTCTGGGGCCTGGGATGGGTCTATTTCCATGACTTCCTGGGAGGGGGAGTTCAGATCTATCGTGGGATGATGGTTGAAGCTTGGCGAAAGTGGGTCCATCCTCCCCTAGCGTGCTGAGAAGACTGCTGGGGATACTAGGGTGCCGGCCGCCCCCTGACTTGCCGTCTCCGCTGGTCACCAGAGGGTTTCGCTTGTGGAAGCAAGTGTAGACAGCCTAAGCAAGGCGCAGAGTGGACTATTCAATGAATATGCGAGAGAGTATGTGGGTATTTCCTGTTCAACAATCGGTAGTCTACACAGGTTCCACTACAGATTGTGAATATCTGTCAATATCCATCGGCACTCACAAAAAATAAATAAGTAAATAAACCAGAGGGCTAGCATCAGTAAAGTTAGCCCCTCCACTCCCCTCCACTCACTGCCTACCGCTTGAATGCTTGAATGCAGAGCAGCTCAAATGCGAAGCAGCTCACTTTCCACACTCGGTTCGCTGGTTTAATGGCACCAAGGCTCCGAGGCTGCGGGAGGCTGCCGGACTCCGGGGCTCAGCTCTGCACCTCACACTGCATCCAACCTCACCCCTTCACCAGCCTCAGCACACCGTCCATGTCTTCGTGCTGCTGGAGTTGGAGCTGGGGCTGCCCTCCGAAGCCGAAACTGAAACGGAAACTAGAGCTGAAGCCTCCAGGCACCAAAGAAGATCCGAGGAAAGGACCTACAGACAAATTCAAGTCTTCAAACACTGGAAATGCCAACAGAGTGTACAGACAATGTTTTAGTATATGTTTTAAATGATTGGAGCTATGTGATTTATTTAATGGCTTTGTATATTTATTTTATAGTGACATGTTTACATTGAGCTAGACGTTTATGAGGATTGTTCCAAAATAAAAGTGTATTCGATTGATTGATTAGTAATCCTAAATCACTTACTAGTTGCACAATCCCATCCCATAACTAGACTGAGCTCACAAGTATTTCTCCTGCATTTTCAATCAGCAAACACCATGGAGCTAATTTTTGAGTTATGTCTAAATTATGAGACCTGCTAGGTTTACACTTTTGCGTAGGCAGGTCCTCGGCAGGTAATTAGTAACTTTTGCACATTTAAGTACCATAATGAAAGTTCAAAAGTTGTCTTACTTGCTTTTACACCACCCTTTGGAACTCTTCCATGCAAAATTAGTAAAGTCCATACTGTTGAAAATGCTGAAGTATTTGCATGGTGGAGAGGAAGGGTGAGGTAGAATCATAACTCTCGATTTGCACCTCCTCCATGTACTATCACATGACGGACAGGCTGTGATGCCAGACCACATGTAGCATTCCTCTGGTCATGTGACCACAGTTAATTAAGTGACGTGAGATGGAAATAGAATGCAGAACTAACGAGTTAGACGATACATCCGTGGAGATGTGTTTATTGTGCGCTCGTGTGAGTGTCACCCGCGAGGCAAAATACTACACTGGCAATGAGGTGTGAATTCATGCTCATGCATGCCGCACAGAGACGCTGGGCCAAGGAAGGCACCCACACAAGACATTGCACTGCGTGTCAAGCGGCGCTGCAGAATGCTATGCTGTTCGCCTTTGCAAACTACTTAGTGCCTGCTATAGGCCCCACTGAGCACATGAGGCACTCATGCTTCAACACTGCCCCACATCTAGCGACCCACTCCAGAACGCACTGGCACAATGCCGTTCTTGGTGAAGGAAGGGAGCAAGGTACATCAGCGCACCAGCACGCTTCGACCGCTGAAACCATCACACACTTCAGAGGTGAAGAGAGGACAGTGGGAAAAGACAGGCCCATATGAGGGTGAAGGAAAGAGGATATCCCTGCCATAGGAGCCACAGGCACCCGGCCTGTCTGAGTACAATACAGAATTAAAGTGGACATACACCAGAATCACAACAAAAAGCACATGAGTTAAAGAGGATGGGTGACTTGGCAGCCAATTGGGCCCAGCAGAGCTGGTTCAATAAGTAAGAGATTCCTTCCACATATACACACTTTTCACCTTTGACACGAGGGATACCATGAAACTGGGCCCCAGATGTTCCCGGTGGATCAGGGAATTTGACATGTACCTGAACGCTCTTCGTCCTTGGAGGACAAGCATGTGACAATGCTGCTAACGCTAACAGCGGTCCCAGAAGAGAGACACCATTTTTGAATTGCCTGAGGATGTTGATTACAACTACCTTGACTTAAAGTGCATCCTGAACAAACACTTTGCCATCCACAAAAACATAGACTATGAATGCCACGTATTTCATACATATTTCATACCACCAAAAAACCATGGAAAGTTTGTGAAGTGATTATGGTCCAAAGTAAATCATTGTGACGTTCACTTATATTCAAATGTGGAAGACATAACATCACAGGTCATTGTGGTCTGTGAATCTGTGACCTTTGAAAAAATGCTGCTGCATAAACCTCACACCCTCGCCAAAATTGGAATCCTTGCAAGGACAACCGCATTCCTTGAATTCCAAGTTTCTGCTATGAGGAAACTTCACGTTACACCAGCGGTCGCTGGCCTAGAGAAGTCGCTGCATACAATCGTGATACATTCAGCCCTGACTAAAGATGAAAAAACAGAGAAGCACCAATTCTTCCGATGTGGTTATGTATTTCCCTATGACGGTGCATGCCCGTCAATAAGACAGGAATTACCTGCGTGCGGTGGTGAAGCCAATTTCAGGTCCATGTGCCGTACTTCCAAGGCGCCCCAAACAAGTCATGCAGACAACAAGACTCATAAATACAAATCACCTCCTTGTCAATCACAAGATGAGAGATACAAACAGCCCCAAAGTAGGTATGCTAGAGAAAGATGCAGCACCAGATTTAAGCGTTCACCATCACCAGAAGAATGTTGAAAATGAAGGAGGTGTGTACACCATCTACGCACAGTCTCACCATCCACAAGTGACTCTGAAACTCTGTACAGCTCAGAAAAGAGAAGGAGGGGTATTTGTATACCCTTGGCAACCATACAACCACAGCACATAGCCTGACACTGCCGCTTACGATGTAAGGAAGAATATTTGACTTTCTAATAGACTCAGGAGCTACAGTAAACATGATGCTGGTAAGCAAATATCAGAAACTGGAGCAAACAATATGCCTAACGAGAGACCAGGTAGACATCTACGCTTATGGTGCCAAACAACCACTACCATGCATTGGAGCGTTCAACACGACTTGCAGACATAAAGATAAATATGACTGCATCACCATCCACGTCATAGACACATAAGCAACCTGCGGATATATCTTAAGCTTCCATTTGGCGATCCAAATGGGGGTCATTTATATTCTTTACCACCTCATGGCTGACAAGTATGTTTCACCAACAGCCAAAATCGAAGCAACATTCCCTTCACTATTCAGAGTGTTAGGGTAACTAAAGGTTAGCAAAATACGATTACGCATTGACACGTCAGTCATACCAATAGCCTAACACTACAGAAGCCCACCCTTCAGCATCCAACACCAAGTTGAAAGAGAACTGCAGGCACTCATTGAGGCTGATGTAATTGAATAAGCTACCGGACCCACCCCATGGGTCTTGTTGGTTGTAAATGTTACAAGGAAAGGCCCTGTATGTCAGATATGGCTCTGCGTTGACATGTGAGTCCCTAACCAAGCCATACTGGGAGAGAAACGCCAGTCTCCACGCATCACTAATATGATGCACCTGTTAAATGGTTCCAGTCTTTTCCAGGCTGGACCTGAACAAAGGGTACCACCAGGTTGAACTGAGTGAAGAATCCAGGTACATTATAACATTTACGACACAACTGGGATTGTTCCAAAATAAGAGACTAAACTTTGGTATATCTTCACCGGCAGAGATATTCCAAGAGGAGATCAGGGAGGTCATATGCCACATACCACACTGTATTAACTATAGCGACAACATCCGTTTATTCGGAAGATCGCAAGAATCCAATGACTCCACTCTGTTGAGAGTCTGCAAAGCACTAGATGAAACCAATCTGATGCTCAACAGAGAGAATTGTGCGTTCATAAATCCATGCTAAAATTCTTTGACCACATATGTTCTTCACAAGACCATTATAGAACCAGGCCCAGATAAGATCTAAGCACTGACCAAGACCCCAGGCCCATTGAATGTGGCACAGGTCCACTCATTTCTTGGGCTAACGAGCTATTGCACACGATAACTCCCTGACCTTACCTCTAGTAGCAACCCACTAAGGACCCTGACAACAAATTACCACAAGTTCACATGGGGGCCTATGCATCTGTAAGCCTTTGACAGGATCAGGGGGAAATTTCGGAAGCAACATGCATGTCATACTTTGACCCCAACCTGCAGATAAATGTGACAATAAAAGCAAGCCTGGTAGGGCTAGGTGCCATCCTGGCACAACACTACGGAAGCGACCATGCCCATTGAAAGATTGTATCATACGTCACCAAGTACCTGAGAGACACTGAACAACGCTACTCACAGGCTGAGAAAGAAAGCCTTGCAGTTGTGTGGGATCACAAGCATTTTCATTTATTTCTCTACAGCAAGCCTCTCACTGTCATCATCAGGCTCTCTTCATATATGGCAAGCCAACAGCTCAAATGCCTTCCTGCATCGTACGGTGGGGCCTATACCTACAAGAATAACGGTTCAATATCATCCACAAACTGGGTAAAGAAGCCAACCCAGTACCCAAAGGGAAAACTCAAAAGCAGTCAGGAACAAATGAGTATTATAAGTCAAAACAAGGAGGTTTATCCCCAAATGGATCATTCAAAAATCTGATTATGGTAAAAGTTGTTTGACCCCACAATGAAGGAGGCAACAGGCAGTTGTGGGCTGAATGAGAACAAATTAATGTGACATAGAAAGAATATTTAATATCCAAAATATACTCTTTTATTGTATTTTGAACAGACAAGTTGTCTGTAGAATAGGGGTATTCAATAGCCCGTAAAGAATATACATAGAACATATTCAAAATTAATTTGAAAAATGTACAAAGTGTTATTCTATTGTGAACAACATAATACGAACTGAAATGAACATATGAAGAGAACATAAGTGTTTCCCATAAAAACTTCATATATTATAAAGAATTACACGTTCAAAATTGCTGTCTAGCTAAACCCCTGTCTAAAAAAGGCATGTAAATAAGAACAAAAAAAAACCATCCCACATTCAGGTAGTAATCTAGCAAATAAGGTGATTATTAGGAACTCCAGATGTAGAAGGCCAGTAATAAATGTGTTTGTTTGCGACGTAAAGACAAATCCAGGTCAAATAACTTTCACCATAATCAGGTTTTTGAATGGTCCATTTCGGGACAAACTTCCTTGTTTTAAAGAAGCCAACCCAGCAGACATCCAGTCCCCGCCATCCACTGATGAGCCCACTATCATCCAGTGATGGTGCTGAAGGATACGTCAATTACATTGTACACCATTCCAGGCCACCAACGATTACGCTGGAGGAACTGACACAGAGAACGTCTGAAGACCTGACATTGTCAAACACAGCAATAGATATAAGACTGTTCAGGAAACTTGCAATAGTTACAGACACACACGTTATCTATCACCCCATTCAACCGGATCCTCAAGGGAGGTAGAATGGTGACACCAGAACCCCTACAACAATGGGCAGTTAATGTGGCACATGAAGGCCACTGAGGAATCGTATAGACCAGGAGACAGCTAAGAAGTATGTTTCCCTGGAATGCACAGCATGATCGAGAGCACACTGCAATCATGTCATATATGCCTTAGCCTACAGCCACACCCTTCCCCAGAGACTATGCAGATGACAACACTACCTGACTGGGTCTAGGAGCAAGTGGCCATCAGTATCTTCAACGCTCTTTGGTTAGGTAGCTACATCCTAGTAGCCTTGGATGAACACTCAAGATACCCAGAAATCGAAATTCTACAGTCCACCACAGCCACAGTGGTAATATCTGCACTAGACCAAATATTCTCAAAGGGCATCCCACTGTAGCCTCGGCCGAATGTAGCAGTCGAATGCTTTATGGCCAACATCAGGAGGGCAGTGAGAGTATCCAACATAATCCACAAACCTCTAGAGCAGATGATCTACCAACTCCTGCGCAACTACCTTAACACAATGCATAACTCCACGGGCCATGCACGGCCAAACTGATGTATGGTCACTCTTTACACACAAAACTACCCCACAACGCACACAAAATAAGGACGAACGATAGTGATCATGATGTCAAAACAAAGGATGATGAAGTGAAAGAAAAAATGAAGGTGTACAAAGACCCCAATCGCAGATCCTGTGCCTAACAACCTCAGCGAGGAGACAGCATCATAGTGAAACAAAACATCACGCACAAAGACATGCCACCGTTTCGCCCATGGGGACAAGAAAAGAGGTAAGGCTAAAGCTTGTCTATGGCTAAGACACTATGAAAGACCTGTAAACAGGCGCACACAAGGAAAAAGTGCCCTATAGCAATAATCATCAAATTGATTCATAAAACCATCTATTCATATTTAATTTTTCTTTGTTGAAAATTCTATTGGTTATCATGTTTTTTTCAAAAAGACAGACCCATCACAAGTCATATAATTAAGACAAATTCATAATTATAGCCCAAAGATTCATATCTTGGAGCACCAAGACTACTCCCACACACTATATATCAATTCACTATCCATCTACACTTCTAGTCACATTTATACCACACACACACCACTTCAAAAGTAATTACTATATTGACAAAACAGAAAGATACAGAGAATAGAAAACTATCTACAATTTCCAATGTTCCTGTTTAGTGTAAACAGACCATGAAAACATCAGTCCTATATTACACATGTCTTAGTTCACACAAGTACATGTATCCAATGTCACTGTTTGAACCACGACCACTGGTCATCCTGGGTCGAAAGTTATCCATGATCACTGCTACTCGAGCAAACAAGTGACACACAATGACTCCTTTTTCAGGAAAGTGAAGAATGAGTCACAGGAAGAAGAGAGAGAAGTGAATCTGAGAAAGAAAGAAAGGAAGAGTCGGGATACATAGGGGATGAGGAAGAGTCAGAAGTCGAGATGAACTTTGAGCAAGGAGGAGAACCAGGAGTAGAGCATCTAATAATGGAAGAACGACTTTAATGACCATAAAATGACTGACAAGATAGCGAGAAAAAATGGGGTGGGACATTGCTACTTTGGTCGAGATTTGCCGAATAGCGCGTGATGTCAGACTACGTGTAGCATTCCCCTGGTTATGTGACCACAGTTAATGAAGTAATGTGAGACGAAAACAAGGCAGAACGTGTTATAATGTAGATCCGTGTAGATGTGTTTATTGTGTGCTCGTGTGAGTTTCACCCAGGAGGTGAGATAGTACACTCTCAACCATATAAATAGCAGAACCATGAATTATATGCGTTATGCATGACATTTGCATTACGGCTCAAGCATTAACATAAGCCCCCATGTTTTCTGAGATTCTACTAGCCAAGGTCGAACTTCATCGAACTTTACACCTTGAACCTCATAAAATGCTCGAAAATGTCAATCTTCTTTTATACAAACTGTTTTGCCCATGGCTGCTGACAAGCTGCACTAGATAATAGAGAAACGAGCAGCAGCAATGAACCGGTTCTAAAATTACATTTCCCTGTTGGATTAGTTAAGAATTTCAGAACATTTACAGGCCGATTCATGTAATTCCTCTTAAAAGTGTTGCACCGTGCGAATGTCTGCGCCAGCCGCATGCGATAAAATCAATTTCCGCGCACAGCGTATTCATGGATTCTCACCTCCAAAAGCAGACATGGCGCAGAGTGGTGCAGCGACCCTGCAGCAGCGCCAGTTACGCCCCCAAGAACGCCCTCGCGCAAGGAAAAGCCATCAAGATCGCAAAACCATCGCAAAGGGCTGCGCCAACCCTGCACCAGTTTACCGGACTGGCAAACAGCAAACGCAAAGCGGGGAACGCGTATTACGGGTGTCGGGAACACGCGTGCGCGAGAAGTTTCACACGCAATCTGGCCTGGGGGAGCGTGTGCGTGTATTTCAGGGGTGTGCGAGAAGTTCCACACACGATTGGCCTGGGCGCGTGTATTCCAGAGGTGTGCGAGAAGTTCCACAAGCAATTGGCCTGGGTGCGTGTAGTCCAGAGGTGCGTGAGAAGTTCCACACGCGATCGGGCCTGGGGGAGTGTGTGAGTGTATATCAGGGGTGCGCGAGAAGTTCCACACGCAATAGGCCTGGGCGCGTGTATTCCAGAGATGCGCGAGAAGTTCCACACGCGATCGGGCCTGGGGGAGCGGGGTACGTGTATTTCAGGGGCTCGCGGGTGGTTTCACACGCGATCGGGCCTGGGGGAGCGGGGTATGTGTATTTCAGGGGTGCGCGAGAAGTTCCACACGTGATCGGGCCTGGGGGAGCGTGTGCGTGTATTTCAGGGGTGCGCGAGAAGTTCCACATGCGATTGGCCTGGGCGCGTGTATTCCAGAGGTGCGCGAGAAGTTCCACACGCGATTGGCCTGAGTGCGTGTATTTCAGGGGTGCACAAGAAGTTCCACACGCGATTGGCCTGGGCGCGTGTATTCCAGAGGTGCGCGAGAAGTTCCACACGCGATTGGCCTGGGTGTGTGTAGTCCAGAGGTGCGCGAGAAGTTCCACACGCGATCGGGCCTGGGGGAGGGTGTGCGTGTATTTCAGAGGTGTGCGAGAAGTTCCACACGCGATCGGGCCTGGGGGAGCGGGGTATGTGTATTTCAGGGGCTCGCGGGTGGTTTTACACGCGATCGGGCATGGGGGAGCGGGGTACGTGTATTTAAGGGGTGCGTGAGAAGTTCCACATGCGATTGGGCTGGGTGCGGGTATTCCAGGGCTGCGCGGGAAGTTTTACACGCTCGCCTACATTACGTATTCATGGAAACGAACGTGGCCAATCCGGAAACACGTACGCCAGCAGGAACTAGGCGTACGTCCACCCGCACAGCATAAAAGTTCACGCAAACAACAAACAAGCTCAGACGCCAGGATGAACATACCGTTCCTAGCAGCAGTGGCCGTGGGATACCGCAGGAGGAGGAGGAGGATAGTCCGGGCCAGAATTTTTACACCCAGAAGCAGCATTTTTGGGATGCCTGATGACCATGTGTATGGGAGGTACAGGTTTCCACCTCACATAATACTCGACCTGGTCAGTGAGTGGGAGGATGATCCTCACATCAACCACCCTGTGCTCCGAAGCACTCAGCCCCCTGGAGAAGGTCCTCAATATACTGCACTTCCTGGCCACTGGATCATTTCAGCGGACAAGTGCCATAGTGGGGGGGGTGTCACAGGCCACGCAGTCACGCTGCCTACACCAGGTCTTGGCCATCATCACTGCATGCCCATCAGTCCGCAGGCACATATACCTGCCCAGAACACCTGCAGAAAGGCAGGCTGTTTCCCAGGACTTCTACAGGGTGGCACAATTCCCCAAAGTGCTAGGTGCCATTGATTTCACCCATGTGGCTCTACGTACCCCCAGGGCAACTGAGCACATCTATAGAAACCGCAAGCACTGGCATTCCATCAACGCCCAGGTAGTATGTGATGCCAAGGGAATCATCACCTCAGTATACGCTAACTATCCAGGCTCCACCCACGACAGTTTCATCTACAGAATGTCTACCCTGAACCGGGACATAGAAGCTGGGCGGCATGGCGATACATGGCTGCTCGGTGAGTATAAATGCCACTGCGCATGCATGCATGTCAGATACTGAGTAATGTCACAACCCCACTGATGATACCCATCACCACCTCCCCAGGGGACAGTGCCTACCCTCTCAGCACCCACATGATGGCGCCAATTCGGAACCCCACCACGCCACCCCAGGTAAGATACAACACAGCCCACATTGCAACCCGGGGCATCGTGGAGCGCACATTCGGAGTGCTCAAGTCACGCTTCCGCTCCCTTGACCGTTCTGGCGGGCAGCTGTTATACGCTCCCCCAGAAGTGTGCATCATCATAGTGGCAGCATGTGTCCTGCACAACGTTGCAACACGCCGGGGCCTGGCCGTGGACATGGTGGTGCCCCCACATCCCCAACCACATGCATGCCCACTGCGCATGGGAGGGGAAATGGCACGGGGTGAGGCAGCCCGTACGCAGCTTGTGGCTAATTACTTCACACAAAATCACACCCCTGTGGAGTGCACACAGCCCTGGCACATACCAGCTGACAATCAATGATGATTGTAACTGACAATTATGATGTGTCAATGGACAGTCAACTGTCACAACCATACCAGCCTGAGATTGTACATCTGGAAGTGTTCCATTGTGTGCTTCCCTACCTACACAAACACCACCAATGCTGTGTTCAAAAGACACACTTCTATGCTGCTAAAATCATTACCCCCTTGCAAGACACATCATGACAACAGTGCCATGTCACCCAACCCCTCCCCAGCACCGCCACCCAACACACCATGTCATGACATGCCATGTGAGAGCAAAGAAAGTCATCCTCCAAACATGACACGTGTCAAAAAGTACAGTGTCCCTAATGGGAACTGGCCACACACAATATGCCCACATAAATGTAGAAACAACAACACACATGACCAAATACTTACCACAATACAATCGACATAGCATAAACATGACAGTACTAAGGCAAAGGATACGTAGTCTTACAACATGAGAATGCCAGCACATCCACCACCTCCAACTGTACAGTGTTGTTGCCACACACATCTGGAAGTCCACTGCTCACAACATGAGCTCCATCTCCAAAGTTGACGGCCTTGTGAAGAAATGAGGAATGAACCTGCAAATTAGGAGGGAGACATGGATGCACAAGCACACATCAATACACCATGCAGTGCACAATACAACAACAATATGCACTAGGAATGTATACACAGTATTGACTACAGACTGCCCACACAGCTCATGGGAGTCCAACGTTACTGTGTAAGTCACTGTCACTTGGGCACACCCTTTGCAAGCCATGGAAACGGGAAGCAGGAGGGGTGTGTGTCTCACGAACCCAAGCATCTAACCCAAACTCAGGACAAGCCTGCATGTGCCCAGCCGGAATACAGTGGATGCCCACGGGAGCCACACAAGGCAACACACTGCAACAAAAAATCAAAAATCAAAAATCAAAAATGGCCATGAGTGGGCAAGGGGGCGGTGGGGGAGGCCACCCAGGAGGTCCGAGGACAGGGTGCCCACCAACAGCCACCTGCGTGAATGTTGCGGAAAAAAACACCTCCATGGGCTCATGGCCTGCACGGCTACTAAATAGTGGGAGATTCACTGCTGGATTCGCTCTCCTCAACCTCTGCTGCTGCTGCCACAGGAGGTGGTGGTGCCATGGGAGGCAGCCCACGCAATGCCCTAGTTTGGTCCTCCATGGCAGCAAGCATGCGGGTCTGGAAGGCCTTGTTCTGGAGGGATATGGTGCGGAGATCCCCTTGCAACACCCGACGTGTTGCCCGGACCTCCGCCCGAGTTGCCTGCATCTCTGCTGAGAGCGTACGGGTGACGCACTCCAGCAGCTGTTCCATCCTGGTGACAGTGGAAGCCTCAAGGTCCACAAGAGTCTGCCTGAGGTGCCGGACCTCTCCCCTCAGGGCTTCCCTCTGTCCCTGGGCATCTATAGAAATTGATTCCCTCAGATTGTCCAGGGCCGCCTGTCTGTCCCTGTTGGACGCCAACATGTCCTCCCTGACTGATTGGCAAATGGAGTCTGTTGTCTGCTGTAGTAGCTCCATCTGCCTTTCTGGGGGGACAATGGAAGTGGCCACCCTCTCCATGGCTTGAGCAATCATTTCTGATGATGCTGCCTGTTGGTTGGCCATACCGTAAATGGATTGCTCCCATGTGGTATTGCCTGGTGGCGGACGGCCACCGCGTTGGCGGGCACCACACCTGTCTGGGGCAAGGCGAACTGCGCCTTGCTGTGTCGGCACTGCCTGAGGCTGCAGGACTGCATTTCCCCTCTGAACTGCTGGCCCAGGAACAGGATCAGATGTTGTGAAGTGTGGCCCTGCATCCGTAACCACCACAGGCGCACCTACCAACACTGACATCCCCATAGTGGGCTCTACCCCTGGTGCAGGTGGGTCGGACAGAACAGTATCCCTTCCATGAACACATACCTGCGAATCCACATAGGCCTCATCCGAATCAACACCTGAAAAGAGTTCTGGGGAGGTGCAGCCAGGGACACCCCTGGACAGTATGGCCTGCAGCAAGAGAGGGTTCTCCCCCACCACCAAACCACGTCCCCCACTGGTGCCTGTTCGTGCTTCAGATCCCTCCTGGGCCTGCACCATCTCCTCTCCCTCAACAGCATCAGGTGCGTCATCCTCTGCAGAAACATGAAAGACAAAAAATGGAAACAGGCATTAGCAATATGGCACGCTATTAGGCCAGACAAGCTACAGTACCAGTACTTGATTTACACATGTCCCACATGACTATAACCCTCCCATGCATGCACTTTCCATGAGTTGGAAGGGGAGGAAAATGTCAGACACTGATGACACCAAGATGGGAGAGCAACACATCAGCTGCATGCTGGCTAGCAGTGCCATCACACATTGGCCTGTGAGTGGCATGTCCAATACACATACATGACACATGCCATCACACAGATGGCATGTACCATAGGCATGTCATATATGTGACAATAGAGCAGAGTGATGCGCAGTAGAACCAGGTGAATTCCTACAATCAGCCTGAATGAACACAGCTAAATACGGAACAATGTGGTAGCAAGATGCCACTTCAAGGGCAACTGGCGCAATATAGTGCAAAACACCTACTGTGGCCAGAAGGGATACTGTAATACCCAAATCCCGGGGCGCCAAATGCATTGGATGAAGCACATGGGTGGGCCAAAACACTCAGGCACACACACCCTGACCTGGCACTCAACCAGAACCCCTCCCACAAACAACATACACATGGATCACACACACATGCATGTGCACTCACCGGACAATGCCTCGTAATCTGGCAGTTCTCCCACACCTTGGATCTGCTCCTCTGTGACTTAGGTCCCAGCAACATGCTCATGTAGAGTGAGTTCTATGTCCTCTTGTGGAGACCCACCTCCAGTCACCAGAGTTGCGGCATGACTTGAGGCCAGCTTTTTCTTTGCCCTACGCTTAAGGTCGTTCCAGCGCTTGTAACACTCAACAGCTGTGCGCCTCATAAACCCAAGGGCACTTATGCTGTCCGCGATGGACTGCCAGTGTGCCTGACGTCGAGCAGGTGTAATCCTACACCCTGAAGTGACCAACATTTCGGCGTCATGTTTGGACACATACTGCACAAGTGCATCCAGTTTGGCATCATTGAATCTAGGCTTCCTTGGCGTGCCGGACCGTGTAGCTGTGTCGGGGTCATCAGCCTGTACTGGACGAGCACTCTTCCTCTTTCTTTTTGTGGGTGGTGGGGATCCGGAGTGCACTACGCCACTCTGGACACTAGAGGCAGGAGCACCGGTGGACTGTGTAGTAGTAGTGTGCGATGGCACACTGACCACATGACTTTCTGCAGGCATTAGCTGAAGTGTGATGATGGCAGGGGGAACCTCAGTCTGATGTACCGGGACCAACACTGTCCTTGCTGGGGGAGTCAGAGCTGGGGTGGACAGAGCTGCAGCTGCCCCTGCAGCCTCCCCACCCCGCCTACTCGGGCAGCAGATGACATGGCTGCCCCTGTACCACGTGGCCTGGTGACACTGGTTTGCGCCGCCACCCGTGGCCTAGACTTGGTGACCTGGAAGTCAGCCTGGGAGTCACCCTGTGCTAGGTCAAGTGCCACAACGGGCCGGTCCAACAAGGGCTGAGCAGGGATGGTGTCAGCCACGTTTCCCTCAACCATGGGGGGGGGATGTGTGTCCCTGACTGGTCTTCCACACGTGGGGGGTTAGGCGGAGTCTGCAAATCCTGGCCATGTCCCCTACTGCGCCCACCACACCCACCTCTTGAGGCTCGGCCACCTTTGCCACCCTTACCACTTGCTCGCCTCCCAGCCATGGCACTGATGGAGTTGTGCGTATGGGAGTTGCAGTGGACAATTGTCCTGGGCAATTGGGGGTCAAAGGGGTAGGGTACTAGATGGAATTCGTACCCAAGTGCTCTAGCAAGGCTGTATGGAACCCCTGGGGAAAGATGACGGGTCACGCAACGCACAGGCACCCCTAAAACAGAAAATGACATGCACGCGACCCCTCACAGACCACGTGCGTGGGAAAAGGAACCTGCACTACGCTGTGGCACCCAGAAACACAAAAATGAACGTATGCGTGTCACACGCAGCCTACAATGACCTCTGAAGGGGTACGCTACACACGGGGCTAGCACAGTTGGTAAATATGTGCGCGACTCACCGTCTGCCTGGGAAAAAAGCATGAAAAATACACGCGTGTGCGCGTTGGCAACACCCCCTCCAAAAGAAGAATTGTACACTGTCTGAGGAGACAGGACAAAAGGAGAAGTCAATGCTGTTTGAGGAAACAGGTCGAAGAGAAAATCAGAAAAATACTGACAGAGGTAACAGGGAGTACGAACTCGAAACGCTGTGAAGTAAATCGCGTGTGAACCGACAAGAAGTACAGATTTCACCCACTCGCTCCCCACGGGAAGCACGTACAAGGAAATGACGTACTACACGCACCTTTTAAACTGCACCACACGTCCAATGTCACTTCCGCGTATATGCACTGAGGCACTATCCTCCAATTACGCGGGCTGACACTCGGACGTGCAGTTTGTGGTCTTGTTACATTCCCCCGGGTACAGGGACACGCCCGCGCGTGTCACGTCACAGACGCGCCTGCGCTGTCAGGGCCTTTGGTCCAATGGAATCGCGTACACAGGCCAATCAGGTGTGGAACTTCTCGCGCACTTCTGGAATACACGCACACGCTCCCCCAGGCACGATCGCGTGTGTAAACATCCGCGAGCCCCTGAAATACACGCGCCCTGGCCAATCGCATGTGAAACTTCTCGCGCACCCCTAAAAATACACGCGCCCAGGCCAATCGCGTGTGGAAATTCTCGCGCACCTCTGAGATACACGCACACGCTCCCCCAGGCACGATCGCGTGTGTTAACACCCGCGAGCCCCAGAAATACACGCGCCCAGGCCAATCGCGTGTGAAACTTCTCGCGCACCCCTGAAATACACGCACCCAGGCCAATCGCATGTGGAACTTCTCGCGCACCTCTGAAATACATGCGCCCAGGCCAATCGCGTGTGAAACTTCTCGCACACCCCTGGAATACACGCGCCAAGGCCAATCGCGTGTGAAACTTCTCGCGCACCCCTGGAATACACGCGCCCAGGCCAATCGCGTGTGAAGCTTCTCGCGCACCCCTGAAATACACGCGCCCAGGCCAATCGCGTGTGGTACTTCTCGCGCACCTCTGAAATACACGCGCCCAGGCCAATCGCGTGTGAAACTTCTCGCGCACCCCTGGAATACACGAGCCTAGGCCAATCGCGTGTGAAACTTCTCGTGCACCCCTGGAATACACGCGCCCAGGCCAATCGCGTGTGAAACTTCTCGCGCACCCCTGAATTACACGCGCCCAGGCCAATCGCGTGTGAAACTTCTCGCGCACCTCTGAAATACACGCACACGCTCCCCCAGGCCCGATCGCGTGTGGGCCTTCTCTGGTGCACATTTTTTTCCTGCGCAGGGACATTACCGCCTGCTTTCATGTGGCAGACATGTATGGGCCTGTGCGCGTCTTTGGCCGTGCGCTGTTTTTCCCTATTCGATTCCATGAATACGTGTTGCAGGCGAGCGTGTGGGCGTTCTGCGCACTTGCCTCCTGTACTTCCCCCGTGACGCCCACATTTTCACGAGTTGTTCCCCATTCTGCGTGTGACGCCCTGTGTTACGCCTACTTTTGTTATGTGCGCCGCGCTATGTGCGAATTCGCTGTGGCCTTATCGCACAGCGTTCGATGACCTGTGCGCCAGCATGCGCCGCGCACTTTTTCAGCGCACATCCCACATTTTGTGCGTGCACGGACTTCCATGAATTGATGTGCGATGTTTTCTGTGCGATAATCGCACTTGCACTGCGATTTTCGCTATTTCACTGCGAATCGCACGTTTTCGCACGCGTGCACCGTTTTTCCGGCGCACATTAATTCCATGAATCGGCCTGTTAGTGTCTCTGTGCTGGGATATATATATATTATATGTTATAATATGTTAATTATGTTATGTTGCCAAACTCATAGAAAGAGCACTTTTACGGCGGCTTATAACTTTTCGCCCCCTGGCCGAATCCTCACCAAACTTTGCAAAAAAAGTATATGGGCCGCTCTACATATTTTCTCCAACTTTGTTGAAGTTTCGTGTGGGGTGGGAAAGTTATAGGGGGGTCCCAATTTTTGTTTTTTCCATAGACTGAATGGGAAAAAACTTTGTGCACGCCTACAGGCCGAACAGCTTTGCACCAAATTGGAGGCAGGAGCGGGGGCTTGGATCAGAAAGCATGCTTTTGTGTGTTTGGTGGAAATGGGACCAGTACTTTGGTTGCAAAGGACTGAAATGTACATCCCAGAAAATTAATTCTGGGTCCCAATTCCCTGTTCGCTCCATGAACCGAACTTTTATTGGCCTGTGGTACACCGTACTGTCAGCGAACAGTGGACGCGGCCGGTGGTTGGATGGAGGGAAGCGTGCTGTGCATCAAAGGTTTGGGAAATATTGCCATGGTGTATCAGGGTATAGTGCTGATGTGTGTGTGGCAAGGCTCTAAGCTCTTGTGTGCATGGCTGGGCCTCTTGTTAGTAGCAGCGTGTGCACTAAAATGATTAAAATCTGGCTCCTCTCCGGCGTCCCATTTCGCTGTTCACGGTGTGGTCAAAACTTTGATTGCACTGCAGTGTGTGGTGACGGATGTGTGAAAAGTGTTCCATGATGGCGGTATGTTGTATCGGAGGACAATGCAGTGGTAAAAGTATCTGAGAACCATAGTGTACGGCATCTGGTGGTGGGACAAAGGGATGGAAAGATGCAGTAGTGAGAAAAGCTTCACATGATATATATCATTATACAAGAAGACGGTGGTCTGCCAGTGCTATACGTGAATGCTCCGCCAATGCGCAGATACCTCAACAGGCAACTATCTTGTTTGGTAATTGTAGGTAGCCTTTGTTATGGCATGCAAGCTACAGCCTTGATGTCTTTCTGTCATGAGTGGTGGCAGGCACATTTGCAGAAGGGGAGTGCATTCCACGAGACATGAAAATTTAAACATAGCGTGTACTATGGTGTGCTGTGTGAGGTAAGACTATAGCCCCTTGGATGCATGGTTGCTGCCGTAGCACAGAAAATGATGTCCACTGGTTGAAAGTACGTGCCACATTGTTGCTTATTGTGTGCGGTTTGGCTGCAGTACACACAATGTTGGTTGCATCTGTGTGGTGATTGGTAGAACAACCTACAGTTGTCGGTGTATGGGGGAAGATGGTGCAGTGGCCAGTCGTGCAGTGAGTCCACTGGGTGTATCAACAGAATAGTGTACATATGGTAGAGGTCCCTGTGAAAATGTTTCTTCTATGTGTTTGCATAGTGTCCATTGCGCAGATTAGTAAGTGTTGCAGTGCAGTACGCACCATTGGTTCTTTGCATGTACTAGAGTGTTGGGAGCAGGCTCAATGTTGTGAAGATCGTCTTGTTTGGTTGGCATGCGTATAATGCTTTGCAATTGGAAGTCGGTAGCGGTCCTAAACACAGCGATATGTTGCAGCATTACGGTAAGTGGAACATGTGTCCTTGCGTCCCCGCTTAATGGTATGGCAGTTGGGTGGAAGTGCTGGTGCATATGTTGCCTTTGTGATTCATGGCACATGCATACCTGGTTGCCTGCATGGCTCTGTTATGTTGTGGTGAGTGTGGCCTAGGCCTAGATGGTTGGGTGCATGGCCGAAGGCCGTAGGCCGTAGGCCATGCACCCAACAGCCTAGGCCTTCATCATAGCCTCCACAATATGATGCAACAATGTAGTTGTTACTGTGCATGCATTTGGAGTTGATGAGTAACACACAATGGGCCTCATTACACGGTAGGCGGTAAGGGTTTACCGGTACCGGTATTTTACCGGTAGCAGTAAACCCTTGCCGCCTTACTACAAGGTCCCTTTGCGGGTTGGGGAATTTAATGCCTGCTTTTTGCAGGCATTAAAAACCAACCCACAAAGGGACCAGGGAGCTAATTACGGTACCGCAATTTGCGGTGCCGTAATTAGCACCTTTCCCATTCACATTATGCCCTATGGGGCAAAAATGGGAATGGGGAAGGGCAATGGGGGAAGGGGGAATTACCGCCCCACCAACCCTGGAATAGGGTGGTAATTCCCCTTTCCACCAAGGTGGTGCCAGTATTTTACCGGCATGGACCAAAGTGCTAATAGCACCTTGGTCCACTGCCATCCGTGTAATGAGGCCCAATGGCTGCCGATGACTTTGTGCACTTGGTGGACCAGCAGAAGTAAGCTCCTATGCATACATTATCATATGGTGCACATCGTTGCCCCTTTTGCACAATAGGAAGCCACATGTAACCATGTGTGTTTGCTGTGCTTTGGCCCTTATAAGATCCTTGCTTGAGGAAGTGTTTTACCACATTGCACCATGAAAGAAAGTGATCAGCATCAGAAAGTAATATGGACAATGTACACAGCCACTCAAATATTGTTCAGCACAGGCAACACAACGTCATTGAGCCCTGTATGTAAAGATGTAGCCAGGGTGAAAGTTGACAGGCCCAATTGCAGATGGAGCCTGCATTACACATGGCATGAGAAGTAAAACATGTGTTGTACTAGGGTGTGCAGTGTGTGGGGAGGCCAAGCGGTGAGTGATGGTAGAGCAATGGCAGAAGGGGAGTACAATGGAGAACACATGAAACTTGCAAGGTGCACTGTAGTACGGTGTGTTGCATTTGCTGAGCCTGTAGGCCCTTTGATGAATGGATGGCCACCTTGCACTTCCAAATATGTGCCTTGGGGTGAAGTAGGTTTTACAATTTTGACTTTGGTGTGTGGTTTGTGATCATTGCATAAAATGTTGCTTTTATGGTTGTGGGGATCGGTTGCAATTCTTACACTGTGTAGTATATATCTGGACCTGATGGAGTGACAACTCCTCTAGTGTGTCCTGTGGGAGAAGTGGTGAAGTATAGGATGCTGAGAAGTGGCAAGGGGTGACCTGCATGTGCCCGGCCTCTTGTTCACCTGCATAACTCTGTTATGTTGAGCCGGGTGTGGCCAAGGGCTACACTGTTGGGTGTATGGCAAAAGCCCATTGCCCGTAGGCCTGTCACCGAAGAGGCTAGGCCTGCTCCATAGCACGCCACCTTAACGCAGGCATGCAGTTTTAAGTATGCATGTCTCCGATGGTGGTGACATTGAACAAATGGTTGTGCAGGACCTTGTAGACATGGTTGAACAGCACAAGTGACCTGATATGCGCCCGGTACCATTATGCCACCACCATGGGCATTAGGGAGCCACATGGCACTATTTGTGGTTGCCATGAGTTGCCCTTTGCACCACCCATCATATGTTACGTTTGTGGATTGTGGTATGTGGTAACCCTCTCTGCCGCTTGTTTTGAAACAATGCATTGGAGTGCACACATGCAGAGCATTTGTTAAATTCTTACAAAGACATGGGTAGAGCTGGTATGTACATACCTAAACAGTACAGAGCTTACATCCTGAGCTGCTAGCAATGCAATCTTTAATACATTTTTAACATCACTTTTATCCATGCTGGCATTTGGAAGTTTGTATGTGCTCTATAGTTGGGCATCGTTTAATAATGTTAGTCTTATTCAGAGGGATGGGAATAAGGGTAGGTCTAAAAGTATTTGTTTTAAATAGTGTACAGCCATGTTCCCTTTCATGAGGCCATTATGTTGTGCTGGGTGTAGGTAAGGCCTACAGTATTGGGTACATGGCCAAGGGCCGTAGGCCGTTGGTTATTCACCCAAGAGCCTATCCCTTGATGACAGCCTGCACACCATCCTGCAGCCATGCAGAGTTGCGTCTGTTTCTCTCCGAGGATGGTGACCTTTGAATAATGGGTGCGGAGAACATTTTACACTTGGTGGAACAACCAAAGTGAGTTGCTATGCGTTCGTGTGCACATGTGTAGGTAATTGCACGTGTTGCACATTAGGGTTTAATTTTCCCACAGCCAGAGGTCGGGAGGTGTTTTTTAAACAGAACCATGTCTGCCTTTATGTGCAGTGCTGGGATGTTCAGCACCAACTATGACAGCATTAAGAAGCAAGATTTGCAGTGGGTCCATGGAAATTGAATTTATTTGTCCTCCATTGGCAATGCTGTTTTGTTTGCGACTCTGCACTCAGCATAGAATATGTAGAATCCTGTAGAACTGGAAGACAAGCATTGATGTTCAGTCCGTACAAATGTAAGGAGAAGGGAACAGAAACGCATCGAAAGACATAAAATACTAAAACATTTGTAAGCTAGCATGTACATAACAAAAACATGCGGTTCCTGCTCGTTATGTTGCCTGATTAAAGACATGAAATCCATCGATTTGAATGGAAAAACCTGGAACTTTAACACCTTCGCTAATTGCAAAAGCAAATGGACAGTGTATGCTATCCAGTGCCCATGCAAGTTACTATACATAGGAAAAAGCAAAAGAGAAATCAGACAACGCATATGCAAGCATCGTTCGTGCAGCAAAAATGGCATACCAGAAAAGCCAATGGTGGCACACTTTCAAGAGAAGAATCATAACCACAACGATATGTTCTGGTTTATCCTCCAAACAGCCAAGAATCCGTTCAGAGATGGCGATAGAAACCTATCACGCCGGAAATTGGAACAACAATGGATTTTACGTCTGAATTCAGTGAAACAAGGTTTAAACATAGAAACTGAATGGAATCTTTTCTTCAGATAAACCCTAAAAATGTTTAATTCCTTCAGTTCATACAACAGTGATTTGTTTACTTCTCATCCTCAGTTTCCATGTGTTTCACTTCTGTGTTGGCTTTTTCATGTGTTTTTTCATATGCCACATCAACAATGCACACTCTACGTCATGGACCTAAAATGCTATAATGTGCCGTCTTTCAAGCAGTCGTTATGTAAAAGTTCTCTCAACCTCTGAGCCATTAGTTTAACTGTAGAGTCTCTTTGACCTCTGGCAATGACATATTCTGACAGCATGTAATCCTATTATGTATTCCATATTTACACTAATATGCTTTCTAGCCAAAAACATCACCTGACAAACCTTGTTCACCTTGCATTTGCAAACACCAATTGTAGGCACCCTGAATCTGTGACAAGTTCTTTTTGCATAATAACAAATATGTTTTGAACAGTAAGAAATGTGTTTTTCCCAAGGTTTTTTGCACAATAGCCTTTTGTGAACAATAGCCTTTTCTGTGTACAATAGTCTTTTCTGTAAACTACCAATCCTTGGTACTAGATATTTGCTATCCCTGCCTCATAATGCCTGTATCCATCTCTGTGAATCCACCCTATCGATCACCCACGTGGTCTTTTTCACAACATTTGTGAGATCACTACATTTGCGCACCGCGCACTGCTCCTGTTCTGTCCAACACATGCCCTCCTTCATTAATGCAGGCCCAGTCTTCAAGGCATTTTTTCCAACCACCGCACATGTGCTTTCCCTGGCTGGCGTTAGCACACGTCCGCCAGTTCACACGGCGCATTCACGTGTATTCTTTGTGGCAGTGTCTGAGCCACGACATCCACAACGCGTGCGTCTAGCTCCCTGCAGATGCGTATTGCCTGCCTGGCCTTAGCACACGTCTGCCAGCTCACACTACTCATGCGCGATAATCCTTCGTGTTAGTGTCTGAGCCACGACACCCACCACGCATGCGCTGAGCTGCCCGACACTACCATTTAGCTGGTACACAGCTCGTATCTTTCACTGCACAGCTTCTTACACCGGGCATCCAACCTTTTCGAAGTAGATCCTCACCACCAGGTAAGCTTGTCAAGCCTCCTGTCCTAGACCTTCCTAAAGACCACGGACGCTTGTATTATTTTCTAGTCACTGTGCAATTGGAGCTTTTTTCACGGCGTTCTCTCGCAACACCAACTCTTTACACGCCGGAACCCAGAATTGCAATAAACCTCACATTGCACCCGCACGCATTGGTCACATTGAGCAATTCAATGCTTCAAATTGCACACCGCACTTACGCGCTTCACAACCGCAGACCACCCAGTGCCTCATCACGCACAATTGCATTCCCATAATCTAACTTTGCGCTCCTGCACATTAGTCATACTTTAGTGCTTAAATTGAACAGTGCAGATGATCTAGTGCTTTATTACGCACACTGCCCCTACCTGCTTGGCCCACAACAATACTAGGCACTATGTAGCAGCCATTTATAGTCAGCAGTTTTTAAGTTACTTACCCCACAATGCCCCCATCTTTTTTAATAAATAGAAACACCACAATCATGGTAAGCATGTGCTTATCAGAGATGATTTTTCCAAAGTCTCTCTCCTCTTCTCTCTACACATCCAGAGACTACGGTATCTCCTTACCTACCGTGAATTTTCCAGCCACCTTCGCTGGACCTGGTCAAATTACAGCCAGAGGTACATTTTTTTGCTGCAAAGAACTCTTTCACATTATGATTCAACATAAGATTTTGTGGGTAACCCCTTTTGGTACCCTTTCCTGTAGATAGTGCTACGGACCCCTCTTGCCAGTACTTTGAATAACCTCAAGTTCACCGTTGATATTTCAAAGGTAGGCCCATTGTAAGCAGCTCCCTATCACAGCTAATTACTGTGCGGTCACTCTTCTCTGACACACACTCTGATTTATGTAGGAGGTGGGTTAGTGGGCAAAACATTTTGTAGCATTGTCGGAAGCAAAGCAGGGAGTTCCTGTGTCAATATTACACTGTATGATATGGGTCAATGAGAATGTTGCAAGCATATATCACTAACCGGCCACTTCATGGTAGGGGATGGGAAAGAAACAGTATGCTTTTAAAGAACATAATGGCCTCTCAGTGGCAGATAACATGCGCAGAGGCAGAAAAAGTTTGCGTACCTTAAATTTGTGGAAGTGGGTGAGCAAGTGGATGAATGTTGATGCACACATTTTACAATCTAGTACTGAAATTTTTACTGGACATGCTGGTAAGTGACAGTACATTAGCAGGCTGATTTTCTAACGGTACCTATGAAGTGTTTTGCAGCACAGTGTTAGATGATAACGTCTCAGATGGCATTGGTGGAATCGTGTGTGCCCATTTACACGTACCCAATGAGGTGGTGCTGGACAAAAGGTAGTGGAAAGGGAAGAAGGACTGCTACTGCTTTACTTGGGTGCGGCCCACACAGTACTTTGGGCACCGCACGTGCCACAATCTGTGCTTTTTACGTTAGTGTCCAATACATATGGAACTTTCGGGATTATCCAATCAGGTACTGTGTGTGTGGTTCACAGGAAGGGGCTCTCAAACTGTTGTACATTACACGCTGCATAGTGAGGCTTGCTCACATGGAGAAACCCATTGTGTTGCCTATAGGTGATGCCTTTCTATTAGATCTGCACAAGTATGACCTGAAAAGAAACTTTGATGGACATTTCGGGTTGGAAGGAGTGGTTGCATTGTGGAACGGTGTCTACAAGCGCAGTTTTGCTGACATGGATGCACTTTGCAAAGACCTAGCCACTTTCGGTAGAGGTGATGTTATTGTCATCCACTACGGCGGCATGCATATGGGTTACATGTCTTGTTTAGGCTTGTTCCGTCAACTAAAGAGTTTGCTAACGCTAGTGCAGGGGCTTTTTCCCACTTTCAAGGTGCTGTTCTCATTGATAACAACACGAAAAGCGTGGCCCACTGCTCATGGATGTTGTTCCGAACCAGACGCAGGAAGGTGTCTCATCAACAGAAGCATGAATACTTTTTTGTCCGCTGCTGTGATGTTCTTCTGCAATAATGACCTCATTAGTTGTGGAAATGCAGAATTTTTCCAACCAGATGTCATTTCATCGTCGTCCATTGATAATGCTGTTTTGTTTGTTTGTTTGTTTATTTTATTTGTATGGCGCTCCAAACCCAGAGGTAGAAGGGCGCTTAAGAATTTGGTTACAGCGTTGTGAAGTATCTTAGTTTTGCATACTTCGTACAAGTTTATAATATAAGCATATATCTATACAGTGAACAGTAAACAAGAGCAAATGCGTACAATATGCAGTTTTCAATATAAATACAGATACCGCATGGGTCTGGTGGTAATGGCGTTATTCTTTGTTTAGAAGCCAGCTGATGACCTGCTTCCTAAAGATCTGGAAGGATTCGATCATTTTGATGTTAAGCGGTAGGGAGTTCCAGAGTTGGGGGGCAAGCACTGTGAAGCTTACCCCTCCAGCTCTTTTTAGGTGGAACCTGGGCACTGATAAGAAGAGAGTGTTGGAGGATCTGGTGGATCTGGTGGCTGGTTTCAGGGTGAATTTATTAGCTAGGTAAGGTGGTGTGCGGTGATTGAGGGATTTGTACGTGAGGCAAATGGCTTTTAGATCAATTTTTTGGCGTGTGGATAGCCATTTGCAGGCTTTCCTAGTAGCGGTGATGTGCTCATGTCTGTGAATGTTGAGGGCTGCGCGCAAGGCGTTGTTTTGTATTACCTGCAACTTGTTGAGTACGGATTGATTAGCACCTAGGTACAGGCTGTTACAGTAATCGAGTTTTGATTGTATTAGGGCCCTGGCAAGGGTGAGACAGCTGTTGGGTGATAGGAAAGGTCTGCTGGCCCTAATGAGCTTGCCAGTATAGGCAGCAGCTGAGGCAGTCATATTGGTGTGTTTGCTAAGGTTGGTGTTGGCATCTAGATAGAAACCAAGGGTTTTTACGCTTTTGGCTATGGGAATGGCGTGGCCGTCTATAGTGATGTTGTTATAGCTAGGGTCGAGTTTAGTTAGAGTGTTGGGGGAGCCGACGATTAGGAGTTCTGTCTTCTCATCATTCAGGCAGAGGCCATGGGAGGCCATCCATGCCTGAATGATGGAGAATATTTTGTTGATCCGGGCGGCGTCTTCTTGGTAATTACCAGAGATGGTGAGGAGTATCTGGGTGTCATCTGCGTAGTTTGTGTAGGTGACACCCAGACGGTCCAGATGGTCAAATAGAGGCTTTGTAAATATGTTCTTCAAAGTGGGGGATACACAGGATCCTTGTGGGACCCCGCATGTGATGGGGATGGGGTCTGCTGCAGCTGTGGTGGAAAAGACTCGCATGGTTCTGTTTGCCAGGAAGGATTGTATCCATGTGATGGCGGAGGGGGAGAAGTGGGCTGCGGTGGCTAGGTGATTACAGAGGACTTCGTGGCTGACCAGGTCAAAAGCCGCTGAGAGGTCTAGTAGGAGTAGGATTGCGGCATTGCCTTTGTCTTTAATTTCATCAATCTGGCTTTTGAGATCAACAAGGGCGGTTTCAGTTCCGTGTTGAGGTCTGAAGCCGGATTGACGTATTCCTAGCAGTTGGTTGGATTCCAGGTATTCCTGAATTTGGATGTAGGCTACTCTGTCCAGGATTTTCAGTAGGAAGGGGACTGTGGTAATGGCCTGTAGTTGGTGGGTATGGCCGGGTCGAGGGATTGTTTTTTCAGGAGTGGGAGAACCCATGATTGTTTTAAGTTATTGGTGAAGGATAGGTTGATGAGTTTGGTAATGAAGGGGGAGAGCTCTCTGGCTGCATCTTTTATGATCTGAGCCGGACAGCTGTCTCCTTTGCAGTTAGAGGGTTTTAGGGTGGTGATGATTTTTTGAACTTCCGGGATGGTGACTTTCTTAAACGAGAAGCCTGCGCTAGTGTTGTTGGGTGTGGGTAGGCTAAGGTTGGTGACCTTATTGTTGAAGAGTTGTTGCCGTTTGTCTTTAATTTTAGTTTGGAGTCCTAAAATTTTGTTGTTGAGGGCGTTCTGGATGTCGGTGCACCAGGATTTGTCTTTTAGGCCGGTTTCTGGAGGTGAAATAGGGTTTTCTAGTTCCTTCAGAATTTTGAATAATTCTTTAGTGGAGGATCCTGCCTGAGTGATCTTGGTGTTGTAAGCATCTTTTTTGGTTTGGATTATGTCACTTTTGTAGCGTGAGGATAAGTTAGTGAGGTTGGATTTGTTTACCGCGGTGGGGTTGGTCTTCCAGGTGTTATGAGCCTTAGCTTTCTCTTTCCTGATTGTTTTGAGCTCAGGGGTGAACCACGAGTTCAAATGAGCTTTAGGTTTAACTTTGCGTATTTTTAAAGGGGCAACAGTGTCCATTGCTTTAGCCATGGAATTATTGAAGGTGTCGATCAACAGGTTTAGGTCAGCGTTGGCTGGGAGAGCATTAAGGGTGGGTAAGACCAGTGGTAGTAGGGCTTCAGCAGTAATGTTGCGTTTATTCCTGGTGGGACATGCTGGTGCCATGGGGTGCTTATTGGGCAGTGCCTGATTGGTGTTGACCTTAAGGGGGATCATGTGGTGATCGGTCCATGCCAGAGGTTGGGGGTCTTCGCAAGTTGTATTGCAGTTGTGAGTTGCTACCCAATCGAGGGTTCTACCTTTTAGCTGGGTGGGGAGTGTAACGAGTTGAGTAAGACCATGATCGGTTAGGACATTGGCTAGGGATGCAGTATGTGCATCTTTTGGGTCTTGGTAGCCGAGATTGAAGTCTCCGAGGATCATGATTTGTGCTGATGGTTTGGAGTTTTCGGTGATGAGGGAGGTGATGTCTTCTTCAAAGGTCCCAGGGGGGCCTGGGGGTCTATATATAAGGTGGATGGTGATCGTCGTTGTGGGGGAAGTTTGTAGCTTGGCTGTGAGTAGCTCACAGGATGTGAGAGTGACTGTGTCGGTTAGTCTAAGTCCTAGGGCAGATTTGGAAATGATCGCTACACCTCCACCTTTGGTTTGGTCTGTCCGCTCTGAGGATAGAGTATTTGTCTGGGATGGCTAGCGATAAATGGGGTCCGGATGCCTCATGAAGCCAGGTTTCTGTTAGGGTTAGAAAGTCGAGGTCGTTGGTAAGGATAATGTCTGCAATTTCTGTTAGGTGGGCAGCCAAGGATCTGACGTTGAGTAGGGCGCCTTTTTATGGGGAGGTGTGGGCTTGTTCGAGGCGATGTGCTTTGTGTTAGTTTTGGTGTAAGGTTTGGAGCTGGGAGTAGAAGTTGTGGTGGGGAGCCTGGAGCCTAATCTATCATTGCATGCTGTGAGGTTGGGGGTAAGGGATGGGGTGGTTGGGATGGGCAGCTTAAAGCGGGCGGGGGGTTTGGTGGTCAGTTTAGTTTGGTTAGATTTAGCAATGGGGCTGGGGTGGCTGTTGGCAGGTGGGCCATGGATGGCAGTGGTGGTGGAGGTGGGAATATGGTTAGTGGAGGGGAAGGGGGATGCGGAGGGTAGGAACGGAGTGGGGCATGGGATGGGGTGGTGTCTGGGGCACCCTAGTTTAGCTAGGCCGTCCTGGAGGGCTATGTAGCTGTTGTTGCTACAAGGTACATTGTCCTGTATTAAGCAGAATGGGAACATGATTAGGACGAGCCAGAAGATCATGGTCTGTAGATACGGGTGGCACCGACTAAAATGCAGTGAGGCAGTAAAGACACTGGGGCTAGAGGCGAGAAGTGTGTACAGATAAGGCTAACGTGACATGTGCAGACAGGTACAGTAGACCAAAAAGGTTCACCTAAATGCAAAATTCACAGGTGAGGCTAGCGTGGCATGTGCAAACAGTTACAGTAGACCAAAAGGGTTCACCTAAATGCAGGATTCACAGGTGAGGCTAGCGTGGCATGTGCAAACAGGTACAGTAGACCAAAAGGTTTCACCTAAATGCAGGATTCACAGGTAAGGCTAGCGTGGCATGTGCAAACAGGTACAGTATACCAAGAGGGTTCACCTAAATGCAAGTTCACAGGTAAGGCTGGCGTGCCATGTGCAAGCAGGTACAGTAGACCAAAAGGGTTCACCTAAGTGCAGGATTCACAGGTAAGGCTAGCGTGGCATGTGCAAACAGGTACAGTAGACCAAAAGGGTTCACCTAAGTGCAGGATTCACAGGTAAGGCTAGCGTGGCATGTGCAAACAGGTACAGTATACCAAAGGGTTCACCTAAATGCAAAATTCACAGGTAAGGCTAACAGTAGACCAAAGTGGTTCACCTAAATGCAGGATTCACAGGTAAGGCTAACAGTAGACCAAGGTGGTTCACCTAAATGCAGGATTCACAGGTAAGGCTAGCGTGGCATGTGCAAACAGGTGCAGTATACCAAAAGGGTTCACCTAAATGCAAAGTTCACAGGTAAGGCTAACAGTAGACCAGAGTGGTTCACCTAAATGCAGGATTCGCAGGTAAGGCAGTGAGCTCATACGATAGGGCAGCAAAATCGCGGCACAGTAGGTTCAAAGCAGTGTGGACAGCAAGATCCCGGTAATATGGGAATAAAATGCAGTGCGGGCGACAGGCTCTATTTGGGCGGCAGTATGCGGGCTAGTAGAGTCATGAGAATGGGTTGTCCCAAAGCGGATAGGTGGGTTTGGGTGGGTGGCTGGGTGTGGATTGCATTTGCCCTCCAGTGGATAGCAAGTCAAATGAGGGGTGGTGAGATCACCTCGAGTTCTGTGTGAATAGGGGTCCGAGGCAGGTGCAGGCACATGTGTAGAAGAAGTGTACCTTATGATGATTGCAATCGCGCAATCCGGGGCATAACAGGCGCAGAACAGGGCCTTATCAAACGCGGGCCTTTGCAACAAGCGGCCGGCTTCCGCCTACCGGCGGATGTGCATCATTAATATGCACGAGCGTTGCTTAGCAACGAGTTCGGGCGCCATCTTGGGTGCAGGCAACTCCGAAATGGCAAGAAACAACGTGTATTAATTCAGCACGAGAGCAAATGCTCAGCCAAATGGGGTATTTGGGTGAAGTGGGGTCAGGGCACATCAGTGCTCACCTGAGGCAGATGTGGATCCAATGTTTGCTGTGGGTGCGTGCGTTAGAGCAGCTCCTCGTGGCAAGGTCAGCGTCGCGTGGCAGGATCCAGGTGCAGGATGGGAAAGGGCTCCTGCCCTCTCCAGATCAGCAGGTACTTTTGTTTTCCCGTCTACAAGATACGGTGATGAGTTTACTGTAACAATGTCCCCACAAACCTAACGCACATTATACTGACTCCTGGAACCTATGAGACCTTTGGCTGAACCGCATCACACTAGCACTTCTTGCTACCCCCTTGACTCGCTGTGCTGCCCCAGTGCTACACCTACCTTTCACACTATTTACCAGTATCTTATGGTCACGGATACCTACTGTATCAAATGCGTACCTACCCGTTCATGGAGCTACCTACAGGGTGCAGCACGATTTAGACTAGCACAACTCATAGCCTACCATAACGAGAATCAAGCTTTCTGCACCAACCTTTGCCACTTGATCCTGACAGTGTGTCGCCATTACGTTTCCCGCACTAGCTCATGTAACATAAACAAACATGTTACTGCCACATCATGTTTCCAGAAATTAGCCTAACCGGCAATACTTTTATTCAGACCATTCTGTGATATTTGCATTCAGCCCACTCTATGATATTTACATTCTGCCCATTCTACGATATTTGCATTTTGCCCATTCTGTGATAATTGCATTCAGCCCATTCTATGATATTTGCATTCCGCCTACTCTGTGATATTTGCATTCATCCCATTCTATGATAATTGCATTCTGCCTACTCTGTGATATTTGCATTCATCCCATTCTATGATAATTGCATTCTGTCTATTCCATGATAATTGCTTTCAGTCTATACTGTGCCACGTGCATCTAGACTACTCCATGATAAGTGAAATTAGTCTATTCTGTGACATCTGCATTTAGACTATTCTGTGACAATTGGAATTAGACTGTTCCATGACAACCTGAGAGGCACACTTTGTGACAACTCTGGCCCAGACTCTCCTATGAATATGAGCAAAACCCAGAGGAATCAGACACCCTTACTCTTATTAGGACTCTACGCCACTATGACAACCATCACTAACTCATCATGCACACCCCAGGACAGAAACATGAGACTTAGAGCAAGACTGTCACAGCTTTATGAGCCTAAAACAAATTTCAAATGATCCCAAAACAGTACGCCTAAATGGAATACCTCCCAAGCCGGCGAACCTCTGACCAGACCAGGGCAGAAGGGTATGCTTAACAACCCTAACGTGACACATGCCACCACCCCAAAAATTATTAAGAGTACCAACACCCCTGTAATTAAACTCCCACCTACCTTAAAACCTAATGGGGGTCATTACAACCCAGGCGCTAATTGCGCCAACTTTACCACCATGGTGTAAACTATGTTTACACCATGGTGGATGGTGGATTTACCGCCCCATTCCAAGGTGAGTGGGGTGGTAAATCCCCATTTCCCATTTTCCCTTCCCCATTCCCATTTTTGCCCCATAGGGCATAATGGGAGTGGGGAAGGCGCTAATTACGCCACCGTAAATTACGGTGGCGTAATTAGCACCATGGCAGGTTAGCGCCATGGATTTTAATGGCTGCTAAAAGAAGCGGTTAAAATCAGAATAGGCGTAAAGGGTTAACGACGGCGTTAACCCTTAACGCCTGGGTCGTAATGAGGCCCAATAGCACGATCACCCTATCTGGAGCGCTCATCAATGCCAGATCACTCATGGCACATCCTACTGAAATTGCAGACATTCTAACCAATGCAGACTTTGACTTGCTTGCTGTAACCTAGTCCTGGCTTTATGAGGCAGCAGGACCCACACTTATGTTAGCCATTCCTGATGGCTACCATATACTCAGAGCTGACAGACCTAATGCTAGAGGTGGCGGTATGGCTATCATCACCAAAACTAACCTATCCACCAGATTGGCCACCCCTTTATCATGCCAATTGTGTGAGATACTCCCAGCCAAACTACCCCTCTCAAGTAACTGAACTTTAACTATCTATTTGGTATACAGGCCTCCATGTCCACTAGGCACCTTCGAGGAGGACTTAACAAGGCTTCTAGCTAATAACACAAAAGATTCCTCTCAGACATTACTAATGGGGGACTTCAATCCGGGCTTCAATGACCCTGATAATAAACATGCCTAATTAGTACCAACTATACTGACGGATTATGGGCTCACACAAAAAGTCCTTACCTCTACACATACTAAAGGAAGGACTCTCGATTGGGTGGCCGATCTGAACTGTAACATTGCTATCACCAACATTGAGCTGCAATCTTGGACAGACCACTACCTAATCTTCCACCACTCTAGATCTTTTGAGCCCTAAATTCATTATCATGGCACCACCACTCCCTACTAGAAGTAAAAAGTACATCACAGCAGAAAAATGACTCCCTCATCTCCTTCCTTCCATTAACAAACTTGCCAGCAATGCAGACCTCAACATTCTAGTTGAGGTTTTCAACAAATCCATGACCAAGGCACTGGACATTATCGCACCTACCAAACTTTGCAAATGCAGACAAAAAGCACACCTTAATGCATGGTTTACGCCCCAACTCAAAGAATTAAAGCTCCAAAAAAGAAAGCTTGAATCTACTTAGCGTCATTCTCCAACCGTTAAGAATAGAACTAAGCTAGCTGACCACTCCAAACTCTATAAAAAAAATAATCAGCACAAAAAAATACCTTTAATGATAGAATCTCAAAGGCTAAGTCCAACACCAAGGAATTATTCACTATCCTCCAAGAAATGGAAGCTCCGATCCCTCCCATTGACAACGCCCCCAAAGATACGCAATGGTGTGCCGACATACAAAATGCCTTGTTGTATAAAATTGTTTCCCTCCAATCAAAAATAGCGATTAAAAATGCCTCCTTGCCCCCCTTGGAGTAGCAACCTACTGACAATCCCATACCAGTCAGAACCTCCACACCCTTCAGATTCGCAAAAAATTCTATCCTTGAGACTGAGAAAATTATCCTCTCCCTAAAACCGTCCCATGGCAAGGGAGATAGCTGCCCAGCACAAATTATAAAGGACGCAGCTAGAGACCAAGCTCCTTTTATCTCAAAGGTTATTAATGCTTCTTTCAGAATTAATACAGTGCCAAATAACCTCAAAGAATCCTGGGTTCTCCCCCTGCTAAAAAAACAAACTCTGGACCCATCCATCCCAACCAACTACAGACCCATCACTACAGTCCCTTTCCTACTAAAAATAATTGACAGAGTAGCCTACTTTCAAATTCAGGACTCCCTCGATGCTAACCACCTATTAGGAACACGTAAATCTGGCATCCGCCCTCTACATGGCACAGAATCAGCCTTAATTGATCTTAAGACCCAAATCGATGAGTTGAAGGACAATGAGAAGACAGCTATGCTACTCCTCCTTGACCTATCTGCAGCCTTCGATCTGGTGAATCATGCAGTCTTATGCAATCACCTCAGATCGGCTGCACATTTCTCAAGTGATGCCATACTCTATGGTTCAGTCCTTCCTGGCAAACCGTACGATGAAAGTCTTCTCCCCCTCAGCCTCCGCTGACCCCATACTAACGTCATGCGGTGGGCCACAGGGATCCTGTGTCTCACCTACCATGTATAACATCTTTACTAAGCCCCTATTCGACAAGTTGGACAGACTGGGTGTCACCTACACTAACTATGCAGATGACACTCGGATCCTTATTCCCCTTTTGGCCAACTTTCTTGAGTACACAGCCTTAGTGAACAGGATATACCTCCTCATCCAGGCATGGATGGCATCCCATGGCCTCTGCCTGAATGATGACAAAACCGATATACTAATCCTAGGTTCAGAGACGAATCTAAAAAAACTCAGTCCTAGTTATGCCTCTTTCAATATTGATAGCAACTCCATCAAGTTAATGTCGGTAGTTAAAACGTTAGGTTTCTACCTTGATTCCACATTAACTTTGAAGAAACAAGTCAACACGCTAGCATCTGCAACTGCCTACACCTGCAAGCTTAGTCGAGCAAGCAGACCTTTTCTCTCCGAAACTAGCTGTGTCACCCTGGCCAATGCACTTATAATGTCCAAACTGGACTATTGCAACGCATTGTACTCAGGCGCCAACAAATACGTCACCGACAAAATCCAAAGGCTGCAAAATAATGCCCTAGGAGCAGCCTTAAATATCCCCAACAGAGAGCACATCTCCAAATTCAGAAGAGATGTCCATTGGTTAAACATAAAGGACAGGTTCCTTCCCAAATCAGTTTCACTCACTTCCAAGTGTCTGAACAACATAGCACCACCATATCTCTCAGAAAGAATAAACAGGAGAACCTGCACAGGACCAATGAGATCGACCAATGCCCACCTTCTAGAGATTCCTAGATTTAAATGAACCACAGCTGGTGGTTCCAGCTTTCCAGTCAAAGCAGCCTTAGCATGGAATGTACTGCCTCTACACATTAGAACTGAACAACCTTACACTAAATTCAGAAGCAACATGCTGAATTGGTTACACACAAACAATTGTTAACACGCAGTACTGTACCTGATACCTACCACCCTATATTTGCTCCATGGCCAGCTGGCCGCCGTTGCTTCAGCCTTGACTGTCTACAATACCTACTGAACTTGTTACCGCTTGTACGATTTGACTGTTTTATGTAAGATGTAACCTTTTGCACCACACCCTCACTGGAATCTGCAAGTGGTTGCAAATCATATTTTTATATGCCTGTATCCTTCCATTGCCTGTAACTAAGATCAAGTATACATGTACTGTTTTTTGCGCCCAGCTACCCGAGGGTTCGGTGTGCATTACCAAATAAATAAACAAAGAAAACACAAAATTAAATAAAAAATGAAAAAAGGTGCGCCTCTAGTAGAAGCATCTAAAAACAAGGCTCTTTCCAGAGCCGCCCCTTATAACAAACTTCGGCTACCCTGGTTGCATGTTATGCCCCCATGCCTGCATGCAGCAGGAAAGTCACATATGGGGATTTTCAGGATTGCGGCTGTGGAAATGGGACTGTGGAGGTACTGGGATTGCGCAACAATGTTACTGGGTATTGTGTGTACGCAGAGGACTGTTGTTCAGAAATTATACTGTAACATTGAGAGCACTTATGTTTAAGTTGTGCTAGTAAAAACCTATAAAATTCAATGAAAAAACATTGTTACATGGACATTATGGTTACAGGTAAAACTGAAAAACACCAGTAGCTTTTGAATGTTTACTTCCTTACTGTCAGTGAAGAAAACCACCTGCCTTACATATGTCAGTGAACATAAAAAGAGGGAGCTAGACATGTTATGTCATCATTGATGTTACGTGTGTTAGTCTTAGCAGTGCACAGTGGTGGCGTGAGTTATGGTTGCTTAGCTTACCATAACTAGTGAATTTCTGAGGTTTTTCAGTTTTACCTGTAACAATAACATTCCTGTAACAACGTTTTTACATTGAATTTTATAGGTTTTTACTAATGCAACTTAACCATAATGTCCCTTTTAACAAAGATTTTTGTCAGTGAATATATATATATATATATATATATATATATATATATATATATATATATATATATATATATATATATATGGGAATTTTGTTCTGTTATTCAGACAGGATAGTAGTTATGTTTTTGGCGTGCAGTTTTCATCCAGCTTGAAGGAGCTTGAAATAGATGATACCGATGCCTACCCAAAAATTATGTTACTGAGGACCATACATGGGAATGGGGAGTCCGCCGATTCATGGAAAGCAATGCACAGACCTTAGCAGGGACTTGTGAGGAATCCATGCTGGTATGAAATGTCACTGCGACTTGACGAACGCCTTGCACGAGACTCAAAGAAAAAGGTGGGCCGGGCCTGCCCAGCGAACATGTGGGCATTACAAGGGACATTGCCCACAAAGCAATTGCACTGCCCATATGCACGCGAAATAAACGTATTCATGCAATTGAACTAGGAACATTGGGTCATGAAAAAGCTTGCTCAAATCCCGGCACAGCTGTGCCACGCGATAGCAGGCATAAATGTCAATGCGCACCTAAACAAATGCCTATAAAGCATGCAAGACACACCAAACAAATGGATACAACCATGAGCAATGCACCATTTGTTGCAGCAATCATCCTGGGATACCGCAGGAGGAGGAGGATGGCCAGGGCCTAGATCTTCCACCAACGGAGCAGCCTTTTTGGGATGCCTGATGACCAGGTCTATGGCAGGTATAGGTTCCCCCTCCATATCATACTAGACCTGGTCAGGGAGTGGGAAGTTGAACTCACATCACCCACCATGTGCTCCCAAGCACTGAGCCCCTTGCAAAAGGTGCTCACTGCTCTGAATTTTTTGGCCACTGGATCATTCCAATGGATCACTGCCATAGTAGGTGGTATCTCCCAGGCCACGCAGTCTCGCTGCCTACACCAGGTATTGGCATGGATAACTGCAAAACCTTCTGTTCGCTGGCATATCTATATGCCCAGAACACCGGCAGAAAGGCAAGCAGTGGACCAGGATTTTTATGGTTTAGTGCACTTTCCCTGAGTGCTAGGCGCTATTGATTGCACCCATGTTGCATTACATCCACCTAGGGCAACAGAGCACATCTACTGCAACCAAAAACATTGGCACTCCATCAATGTCCAGGTTGTGTGTGATGCCAAGGGCATCATTACTGAAGTGTAGGCCAACTATCCTGGTAGCACACATGATATTTACATCTTTAGGATGTCCCCACTACACCAGGCCTTGGAAGCTGGGAAGCATGGCAACACATGGCTCATTGGTGAGTATGTATGAATGGCCATGCACATGCATGCATGCTTCAAACAGACCAATAGATAATGTCAACAAATCCCAATGACAACCATTCTCACCTCTACAGGAGACAGTGCCTACCCTCTGAGCACATACATGATGGCGCCCATACGCTACCCTACCACACATGCTCTGGTAAGGTACAACACTGGCCATATTGCGACTCTGGGCATAGTGGAGCACAGATTTGCAGTGCTCAAGGCACGTCTCCACTCCCTTGACCACTCTTGTGGTGTGTTGCTATATACACCACCAGTAGTCTGCAGCATCATTGTGGCAGCATGTGTCCTGCACAATGTCGCCACACGGCGTGGTGTTCCGGTGGACATGGTGTTGGCCCACCATCCACCCCCACAGGCACCTCCCTTGTGTATAGCTGGTCAAAGGGCACATGGAGAAACTGTGCATACCCAGCTTGTGCAATCTTTAGTCACCTAAAATCCTAATCCTTTGGAGAGCACATGATCCAGCCAAATCCCATGGCCCATTCAATGATGACAATGGGCCAATCCACCGTGGCCACAAAACCACCCTTAGAATGTTCCATTGGAAGTGCAAATTTGTGTACATCTATTAGAACCTAAAAGACATGCATTTGATGTTTCCGAAAGAAACACATTGAAGAGGGAGTACACCACTACCACAATGGCAACCATTGAATGAAATCACCCTTAGACAAAAAAACTCCCATATGACTAACTAAAATACCTTGTCAAATATATAACCACTGATAATTTCATAAACTCGTCAACCATCGTATCTGAGCTGTGAGCCATACATGGCTCACAGCTCCAAAAGTAACATGTCCCCAAAATACCAGAAGCAGAAAATGCCATATTGATGCACGCCGGTTTGAGAATGTGCATGATGTGCACAAACATGTCTCTCTTGTGGTGTGTGTAAAAGCAGTGCAGTAAGGATCCACATGTGACATAGATTCTGGCAACGTGACCACAATGCACCCCATCCCAAATGAACCACTGAACAAGAGGTCATTGACAATTGTGACAAATATGGTAACACACCAGAATGGCCACATCCCCACATGCAGCAACTTATGTAGCCATTCCATATGGTTCAACATAAATACACATCTTACATGTCCCCTGGGCATGCATTCGACAGTCAAAATGCATCACATGAAATAGCTATCATTCCCTGACGGAAGGATCTGCAGACAATAAAATAAATGCAAACTGAGTGTAGCCAACAAATCCATGTACCCAAAAAGTACAGACACATGTACCCCCCTCAGTGACATGCAACACATGCAAATAACAACACACAAGACAACCATCAACATGTGTCCCAGCACACATGAAGCAACACCTGCACACTGCGTGCAATTCAAAAACACACACAAACAACCACAACCCCCACACTGCCTGGCCCCCTGTACGTCATACAGTGAATGTGAACACAGTCATGCGAGCCCATGATGCAAAGCACAAGAAGGTCAGTAATAATAATAATAATAATATGGCATTTATATAGCGCTACAAACCCTCAGGTATCTGAGCGCTGCTTATTATTACCCACGGTGTGTGGTGTTCATTTATCGACCTCGGAAGGATGTAAGGCTGAGTTTGGCCCCACCGGGATTCGAACCTGCGTTAGCAAGCTCTGCACAGATGTCAAAGCGAGCGCTCTACTCGCTGTGCCACTTGACCAGTACATGTCATGGGTACCAGGCAGGTAGTTGGGGCAAGCTGGGTGGAGGCTTGGCAAGCCTGGCATAGGCACACAAAAAACCCATAGCAGATACCGCCTCTTAATTCCTTCCTAGTGTTTGTAGTAACTTCCTGGTTACCACTTCCTGTTGCCAAACAGGAAGTGCATGACAATTCATGAGCTCTCTAGTGTTTGGGTGTGGCTTGCTATATAAGCCACATCCAAGATTCTTCCAGTGCTTTGTCTTGCTTACTGTGAGCTGCATCAGCAACACACTTGCCGTGCTCTGGATCACCTAGCTTCTGCTTACCTGCTCCGGATCATCCTGCTTCAGCTTACCTGCTCCGGAACATCCTACTTCTGTTTACCTGCTCCTCATCCTCCCACTTTTGCTTACCTGCTCCGGATCATTCTGCTTCTGCTTGCAGGTACTCCATACTTTCTCTACCCCGCAGCTATCTTCGGTCAAGAGGGGACTTCAACACCGGCACCTGTAAGAACAAAGAAGAACAGCATTAGCACGCGCACTTCAATAATGCTGCGCATACTCACCGAATCTTTCAGTGACGCTGGAATCCAGGTCAGTTGTAAGAGCGCACAAACCACAGCAAAAGAAAGAAGAGACATTAGTCATTGCTATCATCCTAATAACGCAGGGACTATTGCGCTGCGCTCCCTCTCATAACGCAGTACATACTTACCCAAGCCTCTGTGCAAACTCACCAGACCACCAAGTCTCCAGTGGCGCTGAACCCGGACTCGAGGTGCTAATATCACATAATCCACTCCTGCAAGGGAAAAAAGGAGAGACATTACCAGGCGCGCTCGAATTTAAGACGCTGCGATTACATACCAGCAGCTGACTTCTACACGCAGCGCTACTCACCCACAAAATACCTTGGCAAACAAAGACAATACAGACAATTCAGGGCACTAAACATTATCCGTGCAACGTTCACTTGTGGAAAAGACTTTCTAGCCAGTGAAGAAACTGGCACCTTCAACACTCAACCTTGCTGTGAAGGCATATAACAGCGTGTGGCAACTGAACTTAGCCAACAGACATTGGCATCATTCACATGAGTGAATCGCACCCCTGAGAATGCAGGATGGAGTGCACACCTTACTAAAGATCAAGGTTAGCCCTTAGGGGACATCACAGCATACAGTAAAGTGAAGGGAAGGGCCCAGGGGAATCAGGTGAATTCAGGTCTGAGTGTATATCTTGTATTTGACAGGAATCCCTCCAGGTGAAAACAGGGAAAGTGAGAACTCGGGGTCAAGGGAGGCTCATCCATCGCTCCTGCAGAGATACAGGTGAGTGTAACAGAACACAAAGCCATCCTCAATATCTCTGCCCGAGCAATGGAAACCCCCAAGGTAGACCAGCTTTCCCTATTGTTAGGTGAACTACAGGCCGATGTGCATGCAGCCCGCTCTGGGACAAATGCCTTAAGGCGTGAAATGGTAGTCAACAGGGATAAAACAGACGACTTGGCAAGACAGCTCTTACAGTCTCAAGCTGGTCTAGCACCCCTTCAAGGTGGAGTACCTCAGGGACATCCTACCGTGGCACCTGTAGCCACACCCGTTCAGGTATTGCTTCCAGGCAACATCCCTTTAGCACCCCCAGAATGCTTCTCTGGGGATCCCAAGAAATTTGGAGTGTTAATGAATCAATGCCGCCTATACTTCATATGCAAACCAGATATTTTTCTGAATGACCAAGCTAAAGTAGCTTTCGTCCTCTCCTATTTAGGAGGGCACGCGGCGGACTGGTCTGTCCCGTTAGTGCTCAGGGACGACCCTTTACTGAGAAATTACCCAGGTTTTCAGTGTGAACTGGAAAAACGATTTGCCCATCGTACACGAGGTCAGGCCCTGGATGATGAGCTACTCTCTCTGCGACAGGGCGGTCAAGATCTTATTTCATATGTTTCCACATTCAATCGCCTAATAGCCGAATCAGGTTGTCCAGAGGAGAAACGAATAACGTTATTTTATCGAGGACTGAGAGGAGAATTAAAAGATATCTTTGCGCAAGAAGTTAATCCTCACGAAGATTGTAGTGAATACATTGATTTAAATATGCAAATATACCACCGGTTACAGGATCACAAGGCCGACCGAACCAGATCAGAACATAGACCAGTGTATGTCCGACCAAAGGAAGTGTCCCATCGACAGGCCTCAGAAACACAATCAGAGCCCATGCAATAGGGTGGTCTCAGGGGACCACTCACCAAAGCAGAGAGGGAACGGAGGTGTCAGGAAAAACTTTGCTTATATTGCGGCCCATCTGGTCACTTCCTCTGGAACTGCACGGATAAACCTCCATGAAGACAATGGGGATACTAGATAACACAGGGGAGGACACCGAAGTAGAAAACTCTAACGCCCGGCAGATGTAGAGGTCGGTCTGTCGAGCCAGGAACAGAGCACTCAGATCTCAAATGTCAGTATTCCTGTGGTTTTGGTACACCCTTCACAGCCCACCCAAATGCATGCCCTCAGGGCTTTCATAGACATTGAGGCTATAGGGAGCTACCTAGACATAAACACTGCAAAGACCTTGGGATTGGCATTCCACCGTAAGGACACCGTTGAAAGCATGACAGCTGTGGATGGCATACAACTCCTTTCGGGACCAGTAACACAGTGTACTTCCACCCTCACCTTAATCTGCCAAGATGGCCATAGGAAAAGTAGTAGATTCGACCTTATCGCTGCACCCCAATTCCAGCTGATTCTTGGGATACCGTGGCTAGAGACGCACAACCCAAAGATAGATTGGCAAGCTCGAACATTACTCTTTTCCACGGAATGCGCCTCTTGTTATGACAACAAAGGGATCCAAGGAAGCCCATTGTTAGCTTCAAAGGAAAAGATAGCAGGTTTAGGCTTGGTGGGCACCTTACCAGTGGAATACCAAGAGTTCCAGGATGTGTTCCCGAAGGAGCAAGCTAATACGCTCCCACCACATCGCGTTTACGACTGCCAGATCGATCTGCAGCCAGGGGCGCAAGTACCGTGCAGCCTCATTTATGCATTAACCGAGGAAGAAAATGCTCATCTACGGACCTACTTGGACCAATACCTAGCCAATGGCTTCATTAAACCATCTAAGTCACCAGCTGCCTCCCCACTCTTCTTCGTACCGAAGAAAGAGGGGGACATAAGAATGTGTATTGACTACCGGGCCCTAAATCAAGTCACTATAAAAAATAAGTACCCGTTACCTCTGATACCAGTACTCATAGACCAGGTGAGACAAGCGAAGATTTTCACAAAGCTTGACATACGCGGCGCATATCACCTGGTACGCATGAAGAAAGGGGACGAGTGGAAGACCGCGTTCCATAACCGGTATGGCTTGTATGAATACCAGGTCATGCCCTTTGGGCTTTGCAATGCCCCGGCCGCGTTCCAGCATTTTATGAATGATGTGTTACGGGAACTCCTCAATGTCTGCGCCGTCGTCTACATCGATGACATTAAGATCTATTCCACCACTTCTGAAGAACACATAACCCACGTGCGAGCTGTACTCCGGAAACTGCGTGAAAACCAACTGTATGCAAAGCTAGAAAAATGCTCCTTCCACGTCACCGAGGTGGAGTTTCTGGGATATGTACTGACACCGCAGAGGATCAAGATGGACAATAGAAACGTTGAGGCAATCCTCACTTGGTCCTCACCCACGTCTGTAAAGGGAGTACAGAGTTTCCTAGGGTTTGCAAACTTTTATCGGTGCTTCATACCAGGACTCTCACATATTGTACATCCAATCACATCCTTGCTGCACAAACACCGAAAGTTCGAATGGACACCAGCGGCGGAAGAAGCCTTCCGAGCCCTCAAGGAAAAATTCACCTCAGCCCCAATACTGCAACACCTACAGCCCGATATACCGTACATCGTGGAAACAGACGCTTCAAGCATTGCCATGGGGGCCGTATTGTCCCAACAAAATCCCGAAACCAGATGCCTTCATCCCATTGCCTTTTGGTCAAGGAAATTCTCCCCATCAGAATTAAACAATGCAATTTCTGAGAAAGAACTCCTAGCAATCAAAAGCACACTTTGTGAATGGCGACATTACTTACTAGGAGCAAAACACACCATCACAATAATAACAGATCATCGGAACTTGCAATACTTGCTCTCAGCAAAAGCTCAGTCTTCTAGACAGCACCATTGGGCCCTATCCTTAATGATATGATATGATATACGACTTTGTGATCACCTACCGCCCCGGAGTTAAGAACGGGAACGCGGATGCGTTATCCTGCATTGGCACAGGATAGGAAGTCTACAATGCCCCAATGCCCCTAACCCGGTGGAGATCATAGCCAGCCATATAATTCTCGGCTTCTGCATTGGCCCATCCCCGTTAAACACACTGCAGGAAGCAAAAAAAGAAAATATGTCCGAAGAAGACCTACTGGCTTGGGACACGAAGGGAGATCAGTTCACCATTCAAGCCAAATTACCATACTACCAAAAACGCCTCTATGTTCCAACTGTGGATCTGCAACAAGCAATTATATCAGACTAACATGACTCGCTGTTAGAAGCCCATCCGGGTATAGCCAAAACCATGAAGAAAGTAAGCAAATCTTGTTGGTGGCCAACTTGGCGAGATGATATTGCCACCTACATAGGCACTAGTGAGGTGTGTGCACAATACAAAACATCCAGGCAAAAACCAGCCAGCCTCCTTCAGCCAATCACCATTCCGCCAGTGCCCTGGCACACAGTATCAATGGACTTTGTCACTGACTTTCCTCCTAGCTTAGGTTATAATACCATCCTCGTTGTAGTGGACCTCTTCTCCAATATGGCCCATTTCATAGCTCTCAAAGGTATTCCCTCAGTTCAGACTCTGACGCAAGGTTTTTCTAGAACGAATCATCAAGTTACACGGATTCCTTACTGTAATCGTTTCTGACAAGGGCAGCCAATTTGTATCTCGTTTTGGGAAAAAATGTTGTGCCCTGGCAAATGTCAAGGTTCATCTGTCTTCAAGTCACCATCCTCAAATGGATGGCCAAACCAAGTGCATGAACCAGACCATGGAACAGTATTTGCGCTGTCTATTACACCAAACAAGTCAAAGTTGGACAGAAATACTATGGATGACAGAGTATGCCTACAACAACTCAACACATTCATCGACCTAAGCAACACCCTTCTTTACTATATATGGTCGAAACCCCAGAACGTCGGTCTACGATCCGCCAGAAAACATTGAGATGCCCGCAGTAGAGAACCTGCATGCCAGCATCATGAAAGCAGCGAGAGAAGCCAGCAAGAACCTAAAGCAAGCCAAAGAAACACAGAAAAGAAACACTAATCGCCATCGACGAAAAGCCCCAGATTACCAAGTGGGAGACTCGGTCTGGCTGGCTACTAGACACATTGCTTTAAAGGGTCCCAAAAAATGTCAGCCTAGATACATCGGCCCGTATACAATTGCCAGTAATTAATCCAGCAGCCATGAGATTGGCATTACCTCAACATATGCGTATACATCCCGTATTTCACGTGTCACTATCAAAACCAGCACACCCAGGAACCCGAACTTCCACACCTCCCGCACCCATACAGGTGGGTGAAGAAGCACCAGAATATGAGATAAGGAACATATTAGATTCCAAACTAGTATGAAAGACCCTGTATTACTTGCTTGACTGGAAGGGGTATGGACCCCAGGGAAGATCATGGGAACCCAGCACACACTTGCATGCCCCCCGTTTGGTGCGAAAATTCCATCGGGACCATCCTGAGAAACCAAAACCCACACACACATCTTTGGGAGGGGTCTTGATGGGGAAAACTGTTATGGGTACCAGGCAGGTAGTTGGGGCAAGCTGGGTGGAGGCTTGGCAGGCCTGGCATAGGCACACAAAAACCCCATAGCAGACACCTCCTCTTAATTTCTTTTTAGTGTTTGTACTAACTTCCTGGTTACCACTTCCTGTTGCCAAACAGGAAGTGCATGACAATTCGTGAGCTCTCTAGTGTTTGGGTGTGGCTGGCTATATAAGCCACACTCAAGATTCTTCCAGTGCTTCGTGTTGCTTACTGTGAGCTGCATCAGCAACACACTTGACGTGCTCTGGATCAGCCAGCTTCTGCTTACCTGCTCCGGATCATCCTGCTTCAGCTTACCTGCTCCAGATCATCCTGCTTCAGCTTACCTGCTCTGGAACATCCTACTTCTGTTTACCTGCTCTGGATCCTCCTGCTTCTGCTTACCTGCTCCGGATCATTCTGCTTCTGCTTACAGGTACTCCGTGCTTTCTCCACGCTGCAGCTATCTCCGGTTAAGAGTGGACTTCAACACCAGCACCTGTACAAACAACGAAGAACAGCGTTAGCATGCGCACTTCAATAACGCTGTGCATACTCACCAAATCTTTCCGCAATGCTGGAATCTAGGTCAGTTGCACAAACCCCTGCAAAAGAAAGTAGAGACATTAGTCATTGCACTCGCCCTAATAACGCGGAGACTATTGCACTGCGCTCCCTCTCATAACGCAGTACATACTTACCCAAGCCTCTGTGCAAACTTACCAGACCACCAAGTCTCCGGTAGCGCTGAACCCGGACTCGAGGCATCTAATATCACATAATCCAGTCCTGCAAGGGAAAAAAGGAGAAACATTACCAGGTGCACTATAATTTAAGATGCTGCGCTTACCTACCAGCAGCTGACTTCTACACGTAGTACTACACACCCGCAAAATACCTTGGCAAACAAACACAATACGGACAAGTCAGGACACTAAACATTTTCCATGCAATGTTCACTTATGGAAAAGACTTTCTAGCCAGTGAAGAAACTGGCGCCTTGAACACTCGGCCTCGCTGTGAAGGAATATAACAGCGTGTGGCATCTGAACTCAGCCAACAGACATTGGCATCATTCATATGAGTGAATCGCGCCACTGCGAATGCAGGATGGAGTGCACACCTTACTAAAGATCAATGTAAGCCCTTAGGGGACATCACAGCACACAGTAAAGTGAAGGGAAGGGCCCAGGGGAATCAGGTGAATTCAGGTCTGAGTGTATATCTTGTGTTTGACAGGAATCCCTCCAGGTGAAAACAGGGGAAGTGAGAACTCGGGGTCAAGGGAGGCTCATCCATCGGTCCTGCAGAGACACAGGTGAGTGTGACAGTACACAAATACTCACATCTAGTACTCCAGGCAGGATCATGCTAGAGGCAGCATTTCACAGAGGCCAATGTCAGACTGAAAGGCTGGCTACTGAGGCAACTGCCATTGAAGACATAAGCAGACACGACAAAGCAACGTGAAACTGCAAACAAGGATAAATGCATGCAAAAGGTAGAATGCAAAGGAAACGTGCAACATCATTTCAGATTTTATTGTGACAGCATACAATTGGTTCAATTATGCATTCAATTGAATGCATCAGCAACATGCACCCCAGCTGGAGTCAATTTGAAGCTGCAATTACAATGTTGCAGTATGCATGGGGCAGACATGTGAAAACACTAACACTGCGCAATTCAGTGTGCCTGTCCACAACATAGCATCCCAAAAATGTGCATCAATGGTCCCATCATTGTTAATCATAACTGGGGCTGCACAACAACAATGGGGAACCATGAGCAGGAGAGGCCAAATGCGCCGCTGAACCATTACCTCACAAACATTACACGGGAAAGCGAAGTGTCACTCAGTAAACATGTGCAATGTGCAAGAAAACACACACCAGCACATCCATCCACACCTGTCACAGGCCACAAACAGCTGGCCCTGCCACCCACTCACAACTACCAAAGAAAGGCCCACACAGATGGAACACCCACATTTTGGAATCTGCAACATGTGTCACCATGAATTCATAGAAACCACACCATGTCCAGACATATGACCAGAACCACACCATGTGACACATGCACCCATGAAGTAGTACCTGCGCCCCACAAGAGAAGTCATTCCAAAGTGAGCACACACAGTGGAAGACTCCCAGCCAAACAACACACATGTGTCTGCAAATGCCCTTCACTTACCTGCACAGGGTACCCACCTGCCTTGCATATGATGCAACCCAAAGGGAGACACATCCCCTAAATGTAAAGACATGCATAGTAACAACAGAAAGAAACTGCACATCTATGATAACACATGAATGGATGATGAAAATATTCAGAGACCACGCACAGCAGAAGGACCACAGGGTGCAAGAGGGTGACAGGACATAGATTGTGATCTGCCCATGAGTGCAGCGTAGCACAACAGAGAGAGAGAGAGAGAGAGAGGGAAGGCCAAGTGAAAATCACATCAAGGAGAACACTGCCTGGAGTAGCACAGCCAAGGAGAAGCACTACACCACAGTAGGTGCGGGAACAGCTTAGTTGACAGAGGAAGGAAGACAGTGACATGAATACTACTTGAAAAACTATCCTGGCATGGTAGAATGCAAAGCACATATAATGAAACTGCCACATGCAGCAAACACTGGGAAGAATGATGCATGCTCAACATGCAAGACAGTGCTCATGCCTACCTGCTGACTGAGCCGGCATGATGTGAGTACCGCATCACCTCTATTATCAAATGTGCCTCCAAATAATTGAGAGAAGGGCCAGTGCCTGGAGTAGGGCATGGGGAGCATGGACGTCAAAGGGTGCAGGGTGTCTCGCCCAGGACTGCAGTCAGTGCCTCGTTTTACTGAAACAACATAGGACAAGATGTTACAACAGGCATAGTACAGTACCATTCACACAATGCACATGTGTCAGGATACCCTGAACCCATAGTTACCTGCACATGCCATCCTGAGCACCACCATGCAAACATGCAAGTTGACCTCACTCTGTATGACTACATGTCCACCACTGCATACTTCATGGCCTTGACAGGGCAACTGTACAACTCAAGTTAAATACTCAAATAGAAAAAAGAAAAAATAAGAACAAAAAGCCACCTGGAAAGGGCAACTCAAAAATAACATGCCAACATCCGGGCCTAGGGTCTATAAAAGGGACTAAAAAAAAAAAATATATAAAAAATGTCCATCATGGACAGGAGTCCACCTAGGAGGGGGAGGGGTAGAGTGCAAGTCAAATAAAAAAAACACCTTCATTGATTCATGGATCTCACAGCAGCGGTGGACCAGGAGGCATGCCTGTGCTGGCACCCCCATCCTGCGTTGAATCTGCAGGTGGAAGTGGTGCTGGAGGCTGACGATGCAGTGCCCTGGCCTGGTCCTCAGTGGCAGCCACCAGGCGTGACACTGATGAATGCACCGGCAGACTGAGGATTGTGGGGACTCTATGCACAACCTCAAGGGTGGCATGGAGTTCCTCAGAGAGTATAAGCCTCAATGGTAACACTCCTGGTGGAACAGTCTCCTAGTGGCTGCATGTTCCTCCATATCCATACCCTCAGCCAAACTCTGAAAGGCATCACCCTGTTGGTGTGTACAGAATGCAACATCTGCTGCTCTCACTATGTCTGTCCAGCCTAACACTAGTCCCTCACATGAACAAAATGTGAATCAATAGGTGCACAACCAATTAAAGAGGAAATATTTTCTAGTGAATGGAAAACCTAATAATTCCGGGTGCTGGGGAGGAATAAAGGCCCTGACAAGGGGCTTGTGGAAAACATGAAACAGAACAAAGTGTCTAAATCTAAAGACACTCCCGTCCCCTGCACACCATTAAAGCTGATACAAAATCAGTCAAATGTATTTGTAATTTTTACTTCAAAAAATCAATAGATATTTGTCAAAACAAGCAAATTCAACAAAAATAAATTTTGGCCAGAAAACCTCTGGTTAACATTTGAGTATCAAAGAGTTCAAACACTTAATAAGGCCACCATGAGACAAGGCAGTCTACAAATGTAATCCTCTTAAAAATGAAAAGACATAACAAGGAACAGTATTCTTGCGATGAATTGAAGGGCTCTATGCGTTTCGGAGAACACCCCCTTCTTCAGGAGCAAAATGATCTGGAATTATATACATTAAAAAACCATCAATTTCAAACAATCAACATGACATTTACAGGGTACACAGAATGAGAGAACACAGAACATTTAATGTAGAAATGATTGCCTAATTTGTGGAACAAGTAATGAATTGTCCACACCCATCAACATTTATTTAAATCCAGTATATACAATCAAAATCAAACATATAAGTATATCCACCTAACATCCTGTAGGTGTGACTCCAAAAAAGAACATAAATAGTCTCAAGTGGGCACTAAAGTAGAAAAATATAGGGAAAAACAAAGTATACCTGTTGGAGCAAAAAAACGAAAAGCAGCGATGCTCGGCTCACAGCATCCATAGATCAATTAGACTTGTGGGATGAATCACCTAAGTATAGGTAAGATATTAATGCAATGGCTCCAAAGTATAGTAAATACCCTGTTAGGGAAAACGGAAATGTATCAATCATATAATGTCACTAGCCTAGAACTCAAACGGTCACAGAGCATCTTTACAAGAAATTAAACGTGATGCTTACCAATAGTTGAAACCACGATCACTAAACAATTTTTCAGGCAATGCTAGGTCCCTCAGTAACCCTCAACTGAGTGGTAGATGTATTCCCATGAAAGTCCACTTTCACTGTGTGCGATACCATAAAAATACAGACACAGGCAGAATAAACCACTGTATATAATGAATAAAGGAGAAGAATAAAAAAATAGATAAGCCATTTGGTCAATCTATCCATGTGACGAGTGTACTACTTGTAGTCTAAAAGGCATTTCAAAAGATCTTAATTGACCCACGTTTCACACACGAATGGGCCTGTGCGAGCGGGGTACGTGTATTTTTGGGGTTCGCGGGAAGTTTCACACTCGATTGGCCCTGTGCGAGCAGGATACGTGTATTTCGGGGGTACGCGGGAAGTTTCATACGCGATTGGCCCTGTGCAAGCGGGGCACGTGCATTACTGGGGTTCACGGGGAGTTTTACACACGATTGGCCCTGTGCGAGCAGGGTACGTGTATTTCGGGGGTTCGCATGAAGTTTCACACGCGATTGACCCTGTGCGAGCGGGGTACGTGTATTACTGGGGTTCACGGGGAGTTTCACACGCGATTGGCCCTGTGCGAGCGGGGTATGTGTATTTCGGGGGTTCGCGGGAAGTTTCACATGCGATTGGCCCTGTGTGAGCGGGGTACGTGTATTACTGGGGTTCGCGGGGAGTTTCACACGCGATTTCGCTGTACGTGTATCCAGTGGGGTGTGCGGGGAGTCCCACATGTGAATTGGCAGTGTAGGTCCTCCCAGGTGTGCCCTCTACCCCCTCCATGGCCCCTGCAGGCAGCCCACACCACAGGGGACTACCCTGAACTCCTGGTCATGTCCCACACGCAGCCCATCCACCATGGGCAGGCCCACCAGCCAGCCCACATGTCACCTTGCATTAGTGATCACCAACTCATGTCCCCCAGCACCCCACCCACCCAGCAGTGATGGGCACCTGCCAGCAGGCCCCGACTCATGTCCCCCAGGATCCCCACCCACCCAGCAGTGATGGGCACCTGCCAGCAGGCCCTGACTCATGTCCGCCAGGACCCACACCCACCCAGCAGTGATGGGCACCTGCCAGCAGGCCCCAACTCATGTCCCCAAGCACCCCCACCCTCCCAGCATTGACGGGCACCTGCCAGCAGGCCCCGACTCATGTCCCCCAGCACCACCACCCACCCAGCAGTGACGGGCACCTGCCAGCAGGCCCCGACTCATGTCCCCCGGGACCCTCACCCAGCCAGCAGTGATGGGCACCTGCCAGCAGGCCCCGACTCATGTCCCCCTGCACCCCCACCCACCCAGCATTGACGGGCACCTGCCAGCAGACCCCGACTCATGTCCCCCAGGACCCCCACCCACCCAGCAGTGATGGGCACCTGCCAGCAGGCCCTGACTCATGTCCCCAGCAGCCCCACCCACCCAGCAGTGATGGGTACCTGCCATCAGGCCCCGACTCATGTCCCCCAGGACCCCCACCCACCCAGCAGTGATGGGCACCTGCCGGCAGGCCCCGACTCATGTCCCCCATCAAACCCACCCACAAAGAATTGACGGGCACCTGCCAGCAGACCCCGACTCATGTTCCCCAGGACCCCCACCCACCCAGCAGTGATGCTCAGGCCCGGACTCATGTCCCCCCAACACGTCATCATGATCCACAATCATGTGCCTCATGGCCTCCCAAATCCCACTGCATGCCACTCCTATGCAAAGACCCAACCAAGTATCCCATCCAGTAAAGGAGAGGGTGAGGTGGAGATGCGCTAGACACCACAGCAATAAGGCACACGAATAATACAGTTGATGTTTTAATTGTAGCAGAAACAGCCGACACGTGTTTCGACACGCTGGTCGTTCTCAAGGCTGAGTAATTAATAGGTCATGATATAACAACAAAAAATGAATTACAAATTATCATAATCAAATTAGATACACACATTAGCAACATCATCACATCATCGCATAACAAAAGGTGGCGATTGAAATTGGAGCAAAACAAACATACCACAACACATTGTATAATACAAAAGTTGTTGGTATACCGTGAACCAGGGTTGGAGAGTGGAGCACGTGAGGCGGAAGCAGTTGCAAGGATTAGAACAGAGCAAAAAATATATAATAAGTATGGTCATTATTGAAAATGTTCAGCCTGTAAATACAATACTAAAATGATGGTCACATTTAGTGTATACAACACTCGGAGTGTGGGAAAACAAGAAGAAGGACGATCCTTTTGGACAGTGCGCAGAGACACCGGAGCCACCAGCCATGCATTGAAAACACCAGTCACCCATTAATCAGTAAAGTAAATGTCTTGAAGCAACAAGTAAATGATCACCAATTAGCCCTTGAGAAATAAAAAGAAGGTCCTGACTAGAGGAACCTAGAGTCCAGAAGGAACAAAGTAATAAATAGTCTAAGCTTACCGTATACGAGACAAATATGTTGATAAATCGTGGAGGGGTAATCCCTATACAAAGTAACCATGAGTGATCAATAAAGTAACAAGCAATAAGCGGATCAAGTTATCATGCAGAAATCAGAACTGAAAGTGAAAATAATCGAATTAACATACCACAAAAAGGAAGGCGATTTGAGACTCACTCGGGCATTGCATGCAGATAACAGTCCCTGCCGAAATGGCCGTAACAAATATATTACCTTGGAAACAAAAGCAAACGATATCGTATGAGTACTAATTACAAAGGAAGTGAAAACAATTGCGCTATTGCTGAGCCAGGAACGCACAGTAGTTACTCGTACAATCGAGCGGTCAAATAACAAGGAGATACCCGAAAGCAAACGTCCGGGTAAAAGAGAAGAAATAAATACGGGATTGCGGCCGACGTCACAGCGGTGACGTTGGCGGCGTCGCACGCATCGGACGTCGCGTGGATGACGTCAGCTGTAAACAAAAGTTAACATTAATGGTCTGATGCTAAGACGGCAAAAGGGCCATATTACAATAGATGAAATAAAACCAATAAACGAGTGCTATTGCATAAAATGAAAATACTCAAAAACGGTCGCAATAACGAAAATAATGAGAAAATAATAATGAATAGTCCCAAAACCGTGCCGGCATGCAGCACATATTATGGTAAAAACAAGCAACAGAGTGAGAACAAATGTGGGGAACAAAATTAAACAATAGAACTTTATATCTGCAGTCAGACCTGTGGGCGTCTCCTCGCCGCTAGCTGAAAACCGAAAGCGCTGTCCTTCGAATTCCTCATTTGCAACATCACGTCGAAAAGGCATCTGTGACCGCTCGAAATCACAAATTCATCCATGTAGTGCGGCAGTGTGTGAAAATGGCAACTGGCTTCACTCACAAATGGGACTACCCGCCCGTCGGTGAACCTCGGTACAGTGCTGCATGAGGGTCCACCGTTAATCGAGTACTACATTCCACTGACCCTTCACAAGTTTGTTCGCGACTGCAAAGATAGTATGTGAAACAATGGGACCATAGCAGAATGAACATATAAACCAATATTTCACTGCCATCGGGATTAAATACATGATTGTAATAGCAAGATGCCATGCGTCAAATTGCAGCGTTGTGTGCGGGACGTGCTCGCCCAAAGGGGATTGCAGCTTGCACAGGTGGAATGAATCACCACAGGTGGAGGCTATACTGCCTGAAAACACATAAATTGCACACCCAACCCCCTCCCACAACCACACCCACTCCAAAATGCTACCGGCAGGACTAGCGATGTTGGCCCTGGGGGACCTGATAGCACTGCAAATACTCCAACTTCAAGAAGAAGACGAACACCAACTACTACAACAACCGGCCGCACAGAGGAGACGCAGGAGGAGGAGGAGGGCAAGGCAGGGCCAGCAAGGCCCACCAGCACAGCCACTACCACCACGCAGGCAGCCCGCAATCCCACGCCTCCGAGCTCATCCGTTCAACCTCACTGATGAGCAGATCCACACCCTCTACCGTTTGGACCGGGACACCATAACCGCCATTGTGGACATGACACACGCTGACCTTGTCAGCATGATAGATAGCCCAACCGCAATCCCACCCCTACTGAAGGTGGTGTCTGTACTCCACTTCCTGGCCACAGGCACCTACCAGCACACAGTCAGACAGTTGCATGGCATTTCACAGCCACTGTTGTCACGGACACTATTGCAAGTGCTCGATGCCCTCCTGAAGCACGCAGACGACTACATCTCTCTACCACGCTCGGAGCAGGAAATTACGAACACAAAAGTGGGATTCCATGCACTTGCCGGCATACCGGGTTGCATTGGTGCCATCGACTGCACCCATGTGGAATTGGTTGTCCCACATGCCATGGAGGCCCAGTACCGCAACCGAAAACAATATCATTCTCTTAATGTACAAATGGTGTGTGACTCCAACAGGATCATTACACATTGTTGTGCCCGATTTCCTGGATCAACCCATGATTCTATGGTCTTGAGGAACTCTACAATACCACGCTACATGGAACGACACGCAGGGAACAGATCCTGGCTACTCGGTGAGTCTCATTCCATGCATGATAATGTGGGGTATGTGATGCGGCAATGACCTGGCAGGAAGGGGGGGGGTGCGTACGTAGCAATGTCATTCCACAAACATCCTTTATTGTCCACATACAGGTGATGCCGGGTATCCACTGAAGAGATGGCCCCTTACACCACTCCGGAACCCACAGAACCAGCATGAGGAGGACTACAACCATGCCCACTCACGTACCCGTGTAGTCATAGAACAGGCATTCGGCCTACTGAAGAGTCGTTTCCGCTGCCTCAGCAGGTCTGGCGGGGCACTCCTGTACCGCCATGAGAAGGTTGCAAAGATGGTCATGGCATGTGTCATGCTACACAACATGTGCGTACGTAGAAATGTGCCCATGCCCCCTGACGCAGAACTGCAAGCACCTGAAGATGGTCATGATGAGGGTGGGGATGTGGCAGCACCTCAAGGAGTCCGCGAGGCACAGGAGGGCCGTGAAATTCGTCAGATTATCATAGATTCATGCTTCTAGCACTCACGCCTGGTGGCTGATACATGGACACGGGACTTGTGGCACTGTGTGTGTCTGGAACATGCACAATATGGACTGTACGCCTATAAAGGCCTCGTACACAAAGATCAATGTCCACACATCTCATTGGATGATTGTGAAATGTTTATAGCATATGTGAAATTATGTTACACACCCCATCGACCCGCCACCCAAGTAAGCCCAACACACCCCCTCCACCCTCCTACCTCCCCCCCGAACACCAGTGTCCAAAGATGCTCATTGTCAGTGGGCAGACGCTATTGCAAGCCCCCTCTCCGGGTATCAGGGGCACCCCTGCCTGTGGAGCGCAGGTTCCTCCCAGATGTACGTTGGGGGCTGCCCTGGACGGAACTTGCAACGGATGATGTCTCTGCCTGCTCACGTCCATGCATGTCCCTAAGGGTTTGTGAGAGCTCAGTGAGCACACGGCGCACAGCGGCAAGTTCAGCACATACGTCTTTGGACGTCGCATGCAGTTCCCCCCTCAGGCTCTCGGTGCTTCTCTCCATTTGTACTCTCAGGCTCTCGGTGCTTCTCTCCATTTGTACCCTCAGGCTCTCGGTGCTTCTCTCCATTTGTGCCCTTAGTGTCTCTGTACTTCTCTCAATTTCTGCCCTAAGTGTCTCAGTAGATGTTTCTATGGCTGCCTTAGTACCCCCACATTCATCAGCATGCTCCTTGAGGAGCGTGGCCAGTTTTTGCTGTTGCACGATCACCTGGTCGAGGGACTGTTGCCTCTGCTGGGCCATGCCCATTTGCGGTGGTGTCACAGAGGGGCTGATCACCTCATGTTGCCTTGCCACAGGGCTTGTGGGGGATGGCCAGTCGTCGTCTTGTGGGTGCCCCTGCGTGGTATCCTCATGGTGTACGGGATGGAACAAACAGGGGGATTGAGACAGGTCATGGATGGATCCTACATCGACAGCACCGTTTTCTGTGTCGGAGCATGCTGCCATTAATGCAGTGTCACCTATGGTGCTGCTGCCACCAGAAGCAGTGCCTTCTGTGGCATCCATTGGGGGGACCTGTGGTGGTGCTGTTGTGGGCATGCTGGCTGCTGGGGTGCCTGTTGAAGTCCCCTCCTGTGTGCTGCCACTTGATTTGTGCTGCTGCCGTGTCTTGATCCGTGCAGCTGAGGTGGAGGGTCTTTGGCCGTTGGTCTTGGCCCTCTTTGCAGGTGTGCTGGTAGGGGTGTCCTGGAGCTCGTAGTTTGAATCGGACCCTGTGGTGGAGTAAAGGAGGGCGAGCGTTATTAATGGGTCTGTGGAAATTGGAATGGCAATGTATGGGGTGGTACCTGAGGGTGATTTGGGTCAGGGCCTTGGAGGTGGTTTCATTTTTGTGTGGATTGAGGATGCAGTTGTTTTGCAGCCCGCAGTTAGGGTGTGCATGCTGCACGTGTAGAGGGTGTTTTTAGGATTTTTAATTATTTATGTATTTATTGTGACTTTTAAAGTGCGCTATCAGGCCAATGTATGTGGACGTTGTCCTGGACATGTGTTTCTGTTGCACTATGTGGACACATGGTACTTCACATGATTGGACATTGTGGATTTAGCATTGTTTTATTTGGCCCACCTACCTGATTCTTCGGATGTCTGCACTCCTTTCTCCATCCCTCCGACTCCCTCTATACTCTCCATTCCAATGGTGGAGGCACAGATTTCTTCCCAGGGGGTCAACTTGATGGGTGATTCCGATCCTCCCCGGTAGCTGTGGCAATGTTACGGTTGGCTGATAGTATGCTCCGTACGCGTATCCGCAAGTCGTCCCATCGCTTTCTGCATTGCTGTGGGTTGCGGGGTGCGGTCCCCACCGCACTTACCCGCTGTGCCACCAGGGCCCATATGGCCTTCTTGTTCGCAAGTGCCGTCCTGGTCATTTGCGTCGAGAAGACGACGGCAGCATTCTCCTGGAGGGTCTCTGTGAGCACGGTGAGTTCCTCATGGGAGAAGTGGACCTGCCGCTTGCGGTCGCACGCTTTTTTCGCTACTTTTCCCATTTTTGTTTTTTTCACTAGGGTGGATTTCGGGTTGGGATGTGTCTCAGGGTCGGATTTTTAATGGTTGTGTGGGAATTCTGATTTTATAGGTGTACGGCGTGCTGTTTCCCGTTCCGGGACCATGTTTTTACTTCCGTTTCCGTATATTTACGGTCACCGTATTTTCCGATTGCCGCTCATTACGGTGACCGCTATGATGGGTGGCAGATTTGCACCTAGGGCGCCGTACGACGGCGGTGAGGGGCGTTTTGGGGACATTTACGCCATCGCGGACTTTGCCCTTCCGCCATGGCGTAGTGCTCGTGCCCGATGGGTCAGAATTAGCCGCACTTTACTCCGTCATGCAATGGCGGAAACGCTATTTACGCTATGGCGGTCAGGTCAGTTACTTTCCGCCAGGGTCGTAATGAGGGCCAATGTATTGTAAAGAAAACTAATGTAATCCAATGAAAACATGAAAAAAATTTATCAAAAAAAGATGAAATGCAGCATGTCCAAAACACAAAGAGAAAATCATGAAGTCTGAATCCAAATCAATCGAAATGAAAATGTGTCCAAAGTCTCCGGCCAACAAATCAAATCCAAAGGAAACTGAAACAGTAAAATCTGTTGATCCATGGTGATAAAAATCATAATTGATAAATCCACTGTTCAACTATGTACAAAGAAGTAATCCAGGGTCCATGAGCCCAACAAATGAAATGAAACCTAGCCAAAAAACTACCTAATAAAGAACTATATACAAAAAGGCGGGGCATAGTCCAAGCAAATGCCTGTGTTCTATCTCTTCCCTGTCTGCAGCGTCAACTGATGAAGAGAGCGGAGAGGGTGCTGTGGAGCAAAGCGGCAGGGATCGCACCACCAGCCGGAAACGCAAGGCCCGGCTCCCCTCCCAAGTTGCCATCTTGTCGGGGAGTGACATTCGTAAAGCCAGAGTAGTGGCATGTTTATCAGTAATTTCATTAATTTTTGAAAATGACATGCTATAGAAATGTGGGTGCTACCTATATTTAGTGTCACACAAAAAGGGTTCAAGACATCAACAAAATGGGAATCAATAGGCGCACAACCAATTAAAGAGGAAATATTTTCTAGTAAATGGAAAACCTAATAATTCCGGGTGCTGGGGAGGAATACAGGCCCTGACACGGGGCTTGTGGAAAACATGAAACAGAACAAAGTGTCTAAATCTAAAGACACTCCCGTCCCCTGCACACCATTAAAGCTGATACAAAATCAGTCAAATTTATTTGTAATTTTTACTTCAAAAAATGAATAGATATTTGTCAAAACAAGCAAATTTAACAAAAATAAATTTTGGCCAGAAAACCTCTGGTTAACATTTGAGTATCAAAGAGTTCAAACTCTTAACAAGGCCGTCATGAGACAAGGCAGTCTACAAGTGTAATCCTCTTAACAATGAAAAGACATAGCAAGGAACAGTATTCTTGCGATGAACTGAAGGGTTCTGAGTGTTGCGGGGAACACCCCCTTCTTCAGGAGCGAAATGATCTGGAATTATATACATTAAAAAACCATCAATTTCAAACAATTAACCTGACATTTACAGTGTACACAGAATGAGAGAACACAGAACATTTTGGGGTTAATTCATAGAAATCAGTGCACAAGTGGCGCACGTGGCTGGCGCACAGTGTGCCCGTGCGACAGTCTGTGCTAGCCACGTGCGCAAAAGTCCATTTCCACACACAGCATATTCATGGATTTTAACATCCAAAACCAGCCGTGGCGCAGAGTGGCGCAGCGACCCTGCACCAGTGCCAGTTACACCCCCAACCCCTCCCTGTGCGCCATGCACAGCGCACAAATCCCGTACATGGCGCACAGGCCATTGGACCAGCATACAGCCCCCCAACCACGACATCATCAAACTCCTGCTCGATGTCCTGGAGGCGGTCCTCTTCCATGGCCCCGAGGGTTCGCAGGGACGATGACATGTTGACCTTAACTCCCTGCGAATTGCCTCGAGGCACTCAGCCTGCCTCAGTGCCCTCCGCATGGAGTTCTCCACCCTGACCATTGTGAGCCGTGCCTCTTCCGCCCGCAGCCACTCCCCATCTATGGCGTGGCCCAACCGCTGCCACACGGAAGACATTGTAATACTGTGTCCTCCTGCCCTCTGGCCGATGCCTGCCTCTCCGATGTCGATGGCCCCAAGCCATCATGGCTCCCACCTTGTTGCTGCTGCTGCTGTGCCTGTGCCTGTGCCCCTGCTCTTGCTGCCTGCATGTCCTGCTCTGGCTGGGGTGCAGTTGTCATGGTGGCCACCCCTGCTGGACGTCCGACTCCCGACTGTGGCAGGGATGTGTCCCCCACCAGCCTGGCCGCTGGGTCAGAGGCAGCTCCACAGGGTACCCAGGTGATACATGGGTGGGAAGATGGCATGGAGGACGACTGGCATGTAGGGTGCTCAAGTGAGGAGGGGGTCAGAACAAGGTCCAGCAAACAGAGGAATCCAGCCCTGGTGACCAGTCCCAGTAGGTCAAAGCGGTCAATGAGGCATTCGAGATGACTTGCAGTGTCTTATCGAAAACACTGCAGGTCACCTTGCATGCCCCGTTGACGCAACGCCATCCCACTCAGGACAGGCTCAAACCGGTCCCGGAAAGCCACGTCTGCAGGGAGAGGAAGGCCAGTTGTTGTAAGAGGATCCCCTCCCTGAAAACAGGTCTGGACGTAGGCATCCCTGCTGGTGCGGGATGATGCAGTCACAGGATCGGAGACAGGATTACACACAGGCACCTCCGCATCGGCCTGTGCTGCCTCCTGTCCCTGCCCCTGCACTACACCACTAGCACCAGTGGAATCCCCACCTCCAGACCCCATGTGTCCCCGTTCAATGGCCTCCTCCTCCACCAAACCCCCCACCAACCTGGATGGCTCCGTGCCACCTTCCTCCGTCGGACATTGTGGCTTCTCAGCTGCCCCTTCTGCTGCCGAGGAGTCCACCTCCAAACTCCGCCTCTTGGACCTACCCTCGGCAGCTGCAGCCTGGGATGCAGCACCAGACTCCTCCCTCCCCGACAAGATGGCAACTTGGGAGGGGATCCAGCCTTGCGTCTCCGGCTGGTGGTGCGATCCCTGCCGTTTTGCTCCACAGCACCCTCTCCGCCCTCTTCATCAGTTGACGCTGCAGACAGGGAGAGATAGAACACAGGCATCAGGGCACTGGACAATGGACTGATACAAACATGACAGTTGTACATGAGTGGCAGTGTCAAACTTCAGACATGGCATCACACTCGCCAACACACATGTCATTTCAACTCACACACATGAGCAATTCAACAGCATTATTGCACCAGGCAGCACCAGCCATACACAAACAACAGCACGAGCAGCCGAAGGTGAGCCTGATGTCACATGAAACACGGGGAGTGCACTACACATGCACACAGGCCACCACACTTACACGCATGTGTACATCTCCACCAACTGTCGCATTGATGAGTTTGCCGTCCATGTCACATCTGCCATTTAGCCTTCTACATGTCAGTGTCACATGCATCCATGTTGCATCACAGTTGCACACTTGTCAAATACACACACATGCACATGTACACAGTGCAGATACATGTAGCTGGAACCACCATCCATGTGTGACACCACAACCATGCCAACGTACATACACAGCAATTCAAACTTGTGTTCTCCCACACCTGCATTTGGCCTGCATGCTTACCAACACATACACCATCCATGCGTCTCACACATGAGAGGACTGACATGTGTCAGCCTCACGCCTCTGTACATAGACATCCATACATGGCCCTACAAAAAAACATGTGCAACCTGCACACTACTGGCACACCACAACACGCACAGCGTCCAATCAGTATGCATGTACACTTACCGCTCAACTCCAGACGGGTCTGCCTCTCAAGGACCTGGACATGGAGCGTTGGGCGTGTGCGTTCCAGGACCCTCATTTGGTGGTCCGACAGGTGGCCTTAGCGCCCCTTGGCATCCGCTGCCTTCAAGAGGCGCTGGGCCTTGTCGAGGGTCCTGGACCTGAAGTCCTCTCAGTGCTTCCGGACATGTTTGATGTCGCGGACTGCCACCCCCTCCTCGTTGATGGCAATCACAATGTCCATCCGTCCTTCATTGTCGGTGCGCAAACTTCCAAATAGGGCATCATACTGCCCCAGGACTTGCTCCACCAGGACACCAACTTCCCTGGCACTGAAGCTCGTGGCCCTCTGCCTCTCTGGCTGGGGGTTGCCAGTGGTGTCAGATGGTGTTGTGCCCGACATGGCAACCCCAGAGGCAGGTGTGGGTGGGCAACTGGGTCCTGGGGCTGGGCTGTGGAGCGATAGTATCCCAGTCGGGAGTCTTCAGTTCCAGCAGGGGTGGTCACAGCAACTGCACCCCTGGCTGATGTGCAGGCAGCAAATAGCAGGGCACGTGGGCAGGAGGCAGTCAGGCAGCAGCAGATGGCAGGTGGGAGCATGCTCGAGGATCTGGGGGGCAGGAAAATGGCCTTCCGGGCAGGAGCGTGGTCTTCTGTGTGTATTCACGTGGACAGCTTGATACGGAGTGATTTGGCACGTGAACAAATTGAACGTCAGCGTGTAATTCGAGGAAAGGCCCTTAGCGCGTAAGCGCGTCTGTGATGCGACACGCGCAGGCATTTCCCTCGTAACATGGGCATAGTGGATCAGCGCGTGCATGAAAAGACTGCACGTCCGCGTGTGAATGCGTGTAATCCGAGGAAAGGTCCTACATGCGTAAGTGACGCGATGCACGTGGGTGTTTCCCTCAGCACGGGTTAAAGGTGAGCGGGGCCAGCCGTTTGCTGTACGTGCCTTTCATGGAGACCGACGTGTGTTGCTACTTCGTGTTGTTTCGCGCACCATCACAACTTCACAGCGGATCAAGGACGTATCTCTTCTTTTGGCAGGGGTATTGGCTACGCGTGTTTTTCATTATCACGCTCGTCAGACAGTGAGTTGCGCACTCTATTTTTCCCACTGCTAATGCCCCTGTGTATCGCACCTGTTTTCGAGGTCATAGTAGCCTGCATGTTCCACGTGTACGCGTTTTTTGTGTTACTGGATGCCACCGCGTACTGCGGGAGGTTGATTCCACGCACGTAGGCTGCAGGGCTGCGTGCATGGTTTTACAGCAGTTTTGGGGTGCCTGAGCGTTGCGTGACCCGTCACTACATCACCAGGGTCACATACAGCCTTGCAGGTGCAGGGGGGCTGTTAACATCTTGCATCCCACCCCCTTCGCCACAATTGCCCAGGACAATTGTGGTGTAGACCTCCCATTGGCACTCCTCCATCTGTGCTGGCACTACTCCATCTGTGCCATGGTTGGGAGGCCACCAAAGGTGAGGTGCGCCTCAGCTGGGCATCCTCCTCGTGGTGGGCATGGTCAGGGAAGTGGCCGGGGTGACCAGGGAGTAGGGGGACTCCAGGGTGTCCAGGGTGGCCGCAGAGGGGGAAGAGGCAGGGGTGCGCCACTTGAGCACAATGTTGTGCCATGTGTCGATGCAGTCATGCCACCACCCCCTGTGGTTCCGGGAGATGCAGCTTCTGCATCTGGCACTGGCACCCATGTGACCCGGCAGTCTGTTTCATCGACTGCCATGGGCTCAAGGGTAGTGGTAGCTGCAGGTGCAGCTGTGGACACCACCACCCAGGCTCAGGGTCTGCCAGCGCAGGTTGCGTTGGCACTTGAATAGCCCTTGGAAGATTTCCAACAGGCCAGGAGGGAAACGTGGGTGCACGCAGGGCTGCCCTGACTAAGACATGTGTCCCTGGGGCAGTAATGTCATCTGCTGCCCCGTACAGCCGGGTGTTGGCAAGTGCTGGGGCAGATGCAGCCAACAACACCCCGGTTGTGAGTCTGCCAAACAGGACAGTTGCTGTCAATGACCCTGCCACAGCAGATGTTGCTGCGCAGGGTCCATTAAAGGGCACCCAGCTGCCACTGATGCAAGTCAGGCCTTTGGTCGTCCCTCCACCTGCCACTCCCTTGGCTCAATCCACCGGTGCTACTGGCCATAGTGATCAGGGCGGCATTTGCCAGCCAGGGTCTGTGCCACAATCCAAGAGGAGGAAGGTTGCACCTGCAGCACAGGCTGGGACCCTACACACAGCCACGACCTCCAGCACATCGAGGAAGAAGCCTTTCTGCAACCAGGAACTGGACTACCTCCTGGACTACGTGCTGGGCCACAGCCGTGACATGCTAGTGGGACCTAATTGTCAGACTACGGCTGTCCACCGTGATACCCACTGGAAGCAAGTTGCGGAACATGTGAGTTTATTCGGCCATGTGGTGCGCATGGCGCAAGAGTGCAAAAAGCGTTGGAATGAGCTCAAACGCAGCGCTAAGGCTAAGCGTGCCTCAAATTACAACTTGACTCTGGTGACTGGCAGTGGGCCTGCACCTGAGGAGGAAGACCTCACTCCGCATGAGTCACTCGTTGCGGAGTTCATACCATCTGAATCGGTCGGAGTGGGAGAGATGCCGGACTTTGATGCCCAGTCCAGTGAGTGTTGCTGCGTGTTTGTTGTGGACATGTGTGTTTTACTTGTGTGATGTGTTGTGCATGACTGCCACTACATGTCACGTGTACATGGTTCTGATGTGCAAGTAATGCAATGCTTCCCTAATGCATGTCTGCTCTGCTGGATGGTGGACATGTGGAGCGGACGGGGACTGTCCGCATCACCACTATTGCACCCTACTCACATGCTGGTCACCAGGATGCCCCTCAAGTCCATGTTCCAGCTCACTGGGCCTTCTGCATGTAGCGTGGGGTGACCTTCCTTTCAGCCCAGGGACTATGTGATTGCATGACTGACGTGCATGTGTCCTCTGCCTGCATGTGGGTACTCCATGTAGGCATGCTCCCTTGCCCCTCCACCCCCCCTCTGCACCCCAATTCCACCTTAGCACTGGTATGCTTCAATTTTGCCGTTGAGTATTTCCCTGTTCATGCGTCCTGTGTACATGCTTACTTCCAGCGGCCAATCTGCAAGACATATGCTGTGTGGTACATCCTTTGTACTTGATGAAGGGAGTCTCACTTGGACTGTGCAGAGGTCAGATGCCCCGCAGGGACATGAGTGCCCATTCATGCTCCATGTGTATTCCACTCATGCCCCTATGTGTCCTTGACTGGATGATCATTGTAGTAGGAGTCCAGGGGGACCAACATTGCATGGCATTTCATCAGCTTTCCCATGTCCACTGTGGCTCAGTCCTGCATCACACACATGTTTAAGGTGTAACAGTCTGTGTGGGTCACAGGCCTCAGCCTGTTAATGGCCAATGACTCTGTCCAACTGGTGTAGTGTCTTCTCCACACGTGGGTGTACTCCGGAGGTTTCATCATGTGTCCTGCTTACTGTCCCATCATCATTTGCTGTGTTGTCACTTGACTCACATGATGCAGTTGATGCTAGTCTACACTGTCTGTCAATACACAGGTCTATGGTCAGCCTTTTGATACCATGCTAGGCATCCCTGCATTTGCACCTGGGGGGAGGGGTGGTTTGCTTGTAGCCATGCTAGCCATTGAATGCACATTGCACGTGATGGCTGAAGTTGACCTTGCACTGCCTTCACATATTCAGATACACATCATGAAGTACTTGTACATGTAGACAGTGAGTAACGTACAAAATTGCTACACTGCATCGACCCACTTCTGTGCAAAATGACACCATTCTACATGCCTAATCACCTAAGCAGTGTCAAGTTGACCCAGCATGCATGGCAGGTTTTCTTTTGTGTGTGACATGTCTGATTGATGTGTTTGGTGTCTGTGTGATGTCTGTGCGCGCGTGTGTTTTGTGTGCTTCTAACATGTGTAGTGACCTTTTTTCTCTCTACTTTTCAGATGATGATGCAATGGAGCCAGAGGATGGTGTTGTCATGCCAGGCACAGGGTTGTTATCACTACAGCAACCGGGCACAGGTGGGGGTCCTGGGGTGGTAGGCCACAAAAACCCACATGTGCTACAGTCCATCTTGTCTCTAGGTGGCAATGAGTCCAGCCCTGATGACGACTCTGGCATCCATATCGAGTTGGATGAGCATCAGGTCCATATGTCAGGGGTGAGTGATTCTGATGTGGGCACTCCTCTGTCTGCGACACCTGCACTGAGGTGTCTTGGAACCTCCACCTGTGGTGGATCGGGACACAGGGTCACCCTCCACACCAGTCACTGATGTGCCTGGGCCATCACGTCGACGGGGGCATGTAGTCGTGCAGCCACGGGCAGTGCCAACACAACAAGGACACCCAATCCTTTGGTCCCGCAGGGGTCAAGCCCAGCAATGCGGTCGCCACGCGCAACCGCTGTATACTGAGTGGGAGCAAGACATGGCTGCCAATTGTGAATGGCAGGGGGCAGCAATGGAGAACATCGCTGAGAGCATGGAGCGTGTGGCCCAATCCGTGCTCCCCCCTGCTAGGCAGGTGCTTCTCCAGCAGCAGGCGGCACGGTCCATGGCCCGCTCGCTCAGGCTGGGCATGGCGGCCTCAGACAGGGCATGCCAGGCTGAGATGGTGTCTTTCGTCGAGCCATTGCTGCTCACGCAGAGGCACACATGGAGGCCCTGAGGGAGGAGTATGCTTCCCTCAGATCCACTCCGGGTGTCCTTATGATGTCCCAGAGGGAGCGGGCAGAGGAAAGGTTTGTGCAGCTTGAGCGTACCATCTCGGCTGAGCTACATGCTTGCCGGGAGGTGCAACAGCTGTCCAGCCAGGCCTTGCAGGAGGAACTCCGTGTTACACGTGTTACCTTGCCAGAGGAAGCACGCGTATCACGTGAGGTCCTGCATGCAGACCTACATGTGATCGCCGCACAGAACCAGGCTCACCCGTCCGGCAGACTTGCGACTGATGAGGGGCAAGCTGTGGCTAGGCCTGGTCAGGCTCCTGTGCCACGTCCTCCTTTCCATGAAGAGCCAGACTTGGACGACAATCTATCTCCCACATAGGTCGGGCTGTGCAGGCGTTGAGCCCATGGAGGTTTTTTTTTTCCTCAACATCTTTGCATGTGGGTGTCGAGTAGCACCCTGTACCTCCCCCCTCCTGGGTGCCTCCCCCCCGCCACCGGGTCGTATGTGGCCCTTTTTGATTTTTCTTTTAGTTTAGTTAGTTAAGTTTCAATTTGATAGTTAGTTTAATTAGGTAATGTAGGTTTTTCATAGCTAGTGGATTTAGTTAATATAGTTTAAAATTGCTTGTCTATTGTGCTTTAATGTGAAGGTGTGGTGCTTTGTGGCTTTTGAAAGCATCCACTGTCTGTTCCAGCTGGGCGCTTCAGGCTTGTCTTGTGTATGTGTTTGCAGCTTGGGGTCCTTGACTCACATATGCCACTCCTGCTTCCCTTATCCATGGGCTCGCAAGGATGGTTCGGTGTAACAGCCTATTACACAAGGGCTTTGGACTGTCATATCTGTGGCATGTCTGCTGCTGTGAAACGTGTGTTAACACACCCCTAGTGGGGATGATAGGGGTGTTATTGACCACTGTTCTTCATTCACTAGATGGGGGGTTTCATGATTGAGGTGTACATTCATTGCTATGCATTGTGTTGTATGTTTCTTATCATTACTGTACATGTGCTTGTTGCAATTCATGCCATAGATAGTGTGTTCAACAGTTTGCCTGTGAAAGACGGACTGATGGTTTGATTTCTGATGTACGTCTCTGACATAGTCCAGTCATGAAATGCCTGAAGAGACACATACAGATGAATTTAAAGCATTAATCATGTGTTTCATGCCCTTTCTGCAGGGGAATGAGCCTCCACACCACCTTTGCCAGCAGACATGGGCCATTGGACGTCTGGAAGCTGGACACATTTGGTGGTGCCGACATGCGCATGTGCGCGCAAGCAGAGGCACAGAGATTGCGCTCATACATCCGAAAACAGCTGACGTGTTTCAAGGGACTCCAGGCAAGGTGAGCAGCACAGGGGGGCCACAACGCAGCAGACCTTCCACCAGGCCAGTTGCACATGCATGCTTAGTAGCAGCACTGACGGTGAACTTGGACAAATATTGGTGTTGAAGCGCACAATACAGCTGAGATGCGTTGGTGGACAAATGGCTAGTTGATGGGAAAGTTGTCTGGGGCACCTGCAGGGCCAGTGGCACATGCCCTCCGGTCCACCATGGTCCATTGAGGCACTTGTATTAGCCATGTAGCATTCCAAGACATGGAAAAAAGCAGCTCACAGGGACAGACAGCAAGGGACAGACTCGTGTGCAGTGCATTTCACTACCATGTAGAATTTGACACATGCACTACCTACTTTATTTGGGTCATGGTGGGACACGACTTGTTCTGAAGTCATACCTTGCTATATGCGTCTGGCTGCTTACCCAGGGAACATTGCATGTTGTGTGATTCGTGACACATTGGTCTTCCATTTGCCACGCACCCACCGGCGCATAACTTACTACATTGACTGTGTATGAACCATTACAGGGGTAATGTTACATATGGGTACGAAGCATCCACACCAGAATGTTTGTTTGTAGAGTAGTTTGTTACTTTGGGGCATTTATGGTGGTGTGTTTGTGTGTTATGGCCACGCACAGATGAGTAACTGTGGCTCTCTTTGCAGCATTGAACTGCTCCTGTTACCGGACCTGAGAGTGCGCAGGCAGGAGGCCAGCACTCACCCCAGAGATAAGTTTCTCTTTGTCTTCCATTTGAGTAATTTGTTACTATGTGCATGATGACCAAGTTTGGTGTACTTGTGTATGTGTTAATGTGTGTCGTATAGTTTTGTGCATTTCCTACTTTCCCGTGTCAATCCTACTCCCCTCTCCTGCCCCTCATTCCAGTTATCCAGTATAGCAATGCCTGTCCTGACTGCATATCCCTGACCCTCCTTCCCCACCAGGGTCACAGAGGCCTGTGTGAGTTTGACCTTGCAGGCACCCAGACCACGGTTGGGGTGGTTGTTGGTGACACTCCTGCACCTGTACACGGGAGCTGTGACAGTACACATCAGTTTTGGTGCATTATTCTTGCTTATGTACCACACATGGTACACATCCTGTTGTGACATTGTTTTACTGTGCTATCTTGGTTGTTACGTCATTGTGTTAGTACTTGGGCTTTGTGACGTACTGCTACTTCAAGTCATCTACTGGAAGCTCTTCTGGTTTGTTTTGCTGACTGCAGGCTTTTTGCTTGGGTTCTGTGTTTGCCTTCTTTTAGTTCTCTTTGATTTGGTGTTTTTGCAAATCAAGGTGGCCTCTGAGGGTGCTGGACATTTTTTGAACACAAGGTGGGAGATGGTGACAAAGGGGAAGGGTGATCCTGTGGCCAGGTGAACTTCAAGGATGAAGGCTACATAACCCAGATGCAGTTGTTCAGTGGGTCATGGTGATTTGTGAGGGAGGGGGGGTGTTTTGTTGTTGACAGTTGCCTTGCACTACAGTGTGATGTGCACCCTGGCATTGTAATTGTTGTATCCTATGTAAATGATGTATTCTGCTGATCAATGCCTGTTCATGTGTTGTGTTTACCTTTCAGGTGTGAGGGAATAGTTGTGGCTTGACATGCTGGGGTGTACACATGGTGAATCTTCACATGTGATGTGTAGAGGAAACTGATGGTCACTTGATTGCACATGCATATATTGAGTGCATGTCCCTACTGACCCACACACTCGCACTATAATCCACTACATGTACAACCACCCTTCCATGTCCACATGTACACTCTGTTTGCCTTCTGGTGCCCACTGTGTCCCTGCCGCACATGATCTATGACCAATTGTGGATCCTGCACATGCGTATTTTGCTTTTTGATGTGTTTTGTCGCTTAGATGTGATGCTCAGGGTGTGTGTCACACACAATGGCTGTTCACTATGCTGTGCGCTGAGCAGTGTGTTGCAGGAGGTGGACACGGCACACAGAAGCTGCAGTGTTGATTTTGCAATGCACAATGTGCATGTAGGCAGGCAGTCATTGTTATGTTACGACTACAACTGCTGGAATGCATTTGGGTATGACTGCTTTTGGGTGGGAGGTTGTTGGTCAGTATTTTCATCTGATTCCATGTCAGGCATCATTGTGTAAGACTATTTTATTTAGCATTTGTATGCAGCGCCACTGCATGGGTTTAATGCATTGCTATATTGTGGTACAGCAAGGCATGTGTTGCCAGTGTGACATGGATATGTATATGAAGACAGGCTATTCAGTCAAAAACGATTTCTATATCTAAAATGCAAACAATTTTTTTACATGTAAAATGCACATTTTTTTTTCTTTTCTCATCTGAAATGCCTATGTTGGAGGGGACACATTAGAGGATTAATGAATTAACACCATTAACAGTACTAACATAATTTTAACTTTTAATATTGTAATGTGTTCTCCAGTGCAAAATGAGGCAGGCTGAAACTCACACTAGACTGTGTGCAGATTTTTTTTTTTCTCTCTCTGTGCTCTGTCCACAGTATTTGCAGGATGCAAAATATGCACCAGGTAATGAGTAGATACAGTTTCTAAACTGTATAAGCCATGCCATTGTTCAAGAGAAGGAGGGTAGGGCATGATAGAATTTTATTGGTTGAACTCGTTTTGTAGGCTGTAACAGAGCTTTTCTGAAGAATCTCGGGGGAAAAGAAAGTTAGAAGACATTTTGCACAGCTCGGAGAAAGACTTGGCTGGTGTGGCTGGGGAGTTTCCTGATTGAGAAGAAGGTCCCAGTGCACTGCTGCACAGGCTGGGAAATTCCAGTCAATAAGCCCTGGCTTGAGTGACGGCAGATGCACGTCCTCGCTGGGGTTCTTTAAGAGGGAGCACTGAGCCATTTCCAGAAGGCAACCGGCCTGAAGAATCTGCATGCAGAACAAGCTCGGTAATTATCTTGCAGAGTGTGGGGGCGGTGTGTGTGTGTGCGAAACCTATTCAGGCAGGGTAGAAGAGGAAATTCCTGGATTTAATCAACATGTCTAATGTTGCAAATTGAATATTCTCTTGCTGCATCTCTTCTCATTTTGTTACAGATAATGCTGTTGCTGTGCAATTTCCATTTATTTCTGTAAAAAGGGTAAAATGGTGTTGAAATGCAATTGTTTATAATACACAAAAATATATGAAATCAGATGTGTAGTGTATTTTTGTTTTTGTCTTTTCTTAGTGCATCTACCATTATAGCACTGGTAATATGGGGAAGAGTTTTAAGCAGTGTATAAGTGTGTGTGTGGCTTCTGGATGGAACATAACAACATAGTCTGCTGGAGGTAAATGAGTCAGCAGAAAGAGAGACTTCTGGATATAGTTCACTAATTTAAATACATTAGTGATATACCACATGTTTAACTCGCTGGTGTAGATAAATCAGTGAGAACAGCCCAAGGTGGCACTCCATATGAAAATGTGGTGTTTCTGAAATGTAGGCCTGAGGTCTCTCTAGTGATCACACAAACAATCTAAACAAAAATAAGGGGTTCTGGATATTGGGGCCACATCTAAAACAAAGGAATTATGCTCACCAGAAAGACCACCGACAACCACCAACAAAAGGTATACAAACTAAATATATCTGTGTACTGAAATAATGCATATCCACTATATTTCTATAATACCAAACACAATCTGAATGCAATGAGTGATTATTACTGAATTATTTTATTTTTGGCGGTAAGAAAATACCGCTAGGCCCCAAATCTACACAAAATACCCAACAATTGTATGTTGCCACTTTAAATTTTTCACATGTCAATGTGTACCTTATTGGTACTGTGTTGGTGTATAGCTATTGCTTGCCATGTCATGTTGTGGTTTGGGGGGATTTGGGTGACATACCAGTGATAGTCATGGCCTGTTTTGCAGGTCTGTGTGATTCACACCTTGCAGGATAGCTTATGTTTAAGTAGCTAGGGATGCACACAATGTGGCTCTTCCATGGCAACATTCTCAGGGTGGTAAGGTTGTGACAGTTGACTGTCTCTTTGTCATCATCGATTGTCACCTGGTATGTGCCAGGCCTGTGTGCACTCCGCAGGGGTGGGAGTTTAGGTGAAAAGTGTGGCCACAAGCTGGGTCCGTGCTTCCTCGCCATGTGCCCTGTCCCCTCCCATGGGCAGCGCCTGGGCCTGTGGTTGGGGATGTGGGGGCACCACCATGTCCACCGGTACGCCCTGCCATGTTGCAACATTGTGCAGGACACATGCTGCCACAATGATCCTGCACACTACTGGGGGTGCATAGAGTAGCTGCCCGCCAGAGCGGTCAAGGGAGCGGAAGCGTGACTTGAGCACTCCGAATGTACGCTTCACTATGGCCCTGGTTGCAATATGGATATTAGACAGACTGGGGGTCATAAATAGCCAGTGCTCTGGTTGATACCAGAGTTAGAGCAAGTTAGATGGCCTGCTGCTCTGATAACCTTCCACTGATGTCCCCTAGTAAACACCAGTACAAGTAAACATAGGATTAAAGACGGAAGAAGTCATCAATGCGCAGAACCCAAAATTCCAATTGTAGAGTCCATAAAACTTAATACAGAAATAGGCTCAAAATCCAATTTACTGTTCATTAAACAGCCGACACGTGTTTCAACCTGTTCAGGTTGTTCTCAAGGCTGTACATTTGTACACAAAATAAAAGTAAGCATGTATAAAGATAATTAAACCATGAAGATTCAAACATGATGACACAAATAGAAAAAGAAATTGACATACCAGTGTTTCAATGTATGGATGTAGCCAATGTAAACAAAAGAATGCCCCAGGTAAAATAAAAGAAAACAAGAATTAGGGCATGCTAATTAAGCGTGAGAAAAAAGCATAAATCATTGCAGTACACAATATGTATTTGTATTTGTATTTGTATTTGTTTATTTATAACGCGCAAACCATCAGGCCCGGGGGCATCAGGGCGCAATTTGTACAGGGTTGCAAGAAAAGAACATACAGGGAAATAAATTACAAAAAGTATAACAATACAGCGTAATAAACAGACTTAATAATTACATATCTTACACATGGTACAGTGGTACAGTGTACCAAGGCTCTGCAGAGGAAGTATCCCTGAGGTAGATGGGAAAGGTAGTAGACCGGAAATCGTGCAGGGGAAAGGCGGGTTGGGTAAGTAGTTCCGAAGTCTGACACAGATATTGCTGGTCAAATAGCCAAGATTTGGTTTTATTCTTGAAGGCGTTGAAGGAGTCTTCAGCTCTGATGGCAGCGGGGAGGGTGTTCCAAAGTTTGGAGGCTAGGACAGGGAAGCTAGTGCCTCCCACTTTTTGGAGCTTAAACCTAGGGATAGTCAGGCAGTGAGTCTGAGCAATTCTTAGTGGTCGGGCAGTGGAGTGGCGTGTAAACCTACTGCAGAGATAGATCGGAGCCTTGTTGGCTAGGCATTTGTGCGTGAGGGCAAGCGTTTTTAGGGAAATTCTCTGCTTCACGGGTAACCACCTAAGGCTAGCTCTGGCTTCTGAGATGTGGTGGTTACGAGTTATGTTCAGAGCCGCTCGAATTGCATTGTTCTGGTTGGTTTGGAGTTTGGACAGATTTTCTTGGCTGGTGCCTAGATATAGGGCACTGCAGTAATCTATTTTTGCCATGATAAGTGTTCTCGCTAGTGTGACGCTATTGTGGGTGGTGAGGAATGGTCTACAGGCAGAAATGAGTTTGCACGTGTAGGCGGAGGTGGATCTGACTGCATTAGTTTGTCGTGACAAGGAAAAGGTGGAATCCAGGTAAAGCCTAGTGTTTTGGTGTCTTTCGAGACTTGTATGGAGTTGCCGTCTATGATGAATGACTGATAGGAAGGCTCCAGTTTGCTCAGGCGTTGTGAAGTACCTAGAATAAGTAGCTCCGTCTTATCGTCGTTCAGACATAGTTGGTGCTGGGCCATCCAGGCTTGGATGACCAGGTAGACGTCATTGAGGGCCTTGGTGTCAGCAAGATAGTCACCCGAGATGGGAATGAGTATCTGGGTGTCGTCCGCATAGTTGGTGTAGGAGACACCCAGGTAATCGAGCACATCGAAGAGTGGTTTCGTAAAGATATTGTAAAGGGTAGGAGACACGGAAGAGCCCTGAGGAACACCGCAATGAATAGGGGAGGGAGCTGCGGCAGCGGAGGGTGCAAAGACCCTCATAGATCTGTTGCTCAGGAAGGATTTTATCCAGGCCGCTGCGGAGGGAGAGAAGTTGGCAGCAGAGTGGAGGTGCCTGCAAAGGATCTGGTGGTTAACCAAATCAAATGCGGCGGAAAGGTCGAGGAGTAATAGCATTGCTAATTTGCCCTTGTCCTTCAGGACTTCGATCTGGGTTTTTAGGTCTAATAGAGCCGTTTCGGTCCCGTGTCTGGGCCGAAATCCGGATTGTCGTAGACCTAGTAGATTGTTTGATTCAAGGTAGTTTTGGATCTGCAGGTAAGCTGCACGGTCCAGTATTTTCAGCAAGAATGGTACTGTAGTAATAGGTCGGAAATTTGTAGGTATGTTTGGGTCAAGGGAAGGTTTTTTTAGTAGCGGGATCACCCAGGCGTCTTTAAGGTTGTCCGGGACAACACATGTTTCAAAGGAAGAGTTAATGAAGGCTGTAATGAAAGGGGCTAGGTCATGGGCAGAGTCCTTAATGATGGGAGCTGGGCACGGGTCACCTTGGCAGTTGGAAGGTTTCATCCTGAGGATGATATTTTCTACTTCGAAGATAGTGAGAGGTGCGAAGGAGAAGGGTTTGATGTTGGCAGAGTTGGAGAGGGTGGGCCTAGTGGGGGAGGATGAGCGGTTGTCACGCCTCAGGCAGTCCTGCTTATCTTTTATTTTAGATTGGAGCATAGAGATTTTGTTTAGGAGGGCTGCTTGAATGTTAGCACACCATTTATTGTCTTTTGTGCAAGTGTCTGGCGGGGATACTGGGGTTTCGAACTCTTTTAGGACTCTAAAGAGTTCCTTGGAATTAGAGACGGCTTGTGTGATACGATTATTAAGCGATTCTTTTTTAGCAATGATGATGGCGTCTTTATAAATGAGGGAGGCGAGGAGGAAGCCGTCTTTATGCTCATCAGATGGGTGGCTTTTCCACCGGTTTTCCGCGCAGCGTTTGGCTTTGCGAAGGATTCTTAGCTGTGGAGTGAACCATGAGTTGAGGTGTGCTCGTGGTTTAGCCTTTCTAAGTTTAGTTGGTGCTAAGGTGTCAATGGCCGTGAGCATCGTTTGGTTGTAGATGTCTGCAAGGGAGGTGGGATCAGAGCAGGCGTTGGTCGCCGCATTAAGAGAGGGGAGTAACAGTGGGAGGAGATGTTCTCTTGTTATATTTTTTTTATTGCGGGTGGGGAGGGCTGGGGCTATAGGTGTTGGGGCTCGCGGGGAAGCTTCAATGTTAAATGTTATGATATGATGGTCAGACCATAAGCAAGGGGAGTTATTGAGGACCTGGATGTTGCAGTTGGAGCCGGCTAACCAATCAATGGTCCTGCCTTTGATATGGGTCGGTTCTTGTAAGTACAAGGTGAGGCCAAGGTCAGTAAGAGCATACTCCAGATCAGTTGCTACAGGATCCTTAGGGTCGCCGCGACCAAGATTGAGGTCACCTAAGATTATTGTTTGGGAGTTGTTTTTTGTATTGTCAAGAAGAAGAGAGGAAATTTCGCTGACAAAGGTGGGTGCCGGCCCTGGGGGCCTGTAGATAAGGTGAAGGGTGGCCGTTTGGTTAGGTGTTAGTAGTAATTTGATTGTCAGCAGTTCCGCTGATTCGAGTTTGGAGTCGGATACCAGTCTTAGGTCAAGGGAGTTTTTGTGGATGAATGCCACGCCACCGCCTCTAGTATGGGCAGAGGGGCGGTCACAGCGTGTGATGCCATAGTCAGGCGGTAGGGCCAAGGATAGAGAGGGGCCAGAGGCGGCATGTAGCCAGGTTTCGGATATGGCAATGAAGTCAAGGTTGGCAGTAGTGATAAGGTCGGCTATGTCAAGAGCGTGTGCTGTAAGGGATCTAACATTGATGAGGGCACCCTTGAACACAGGCAATTTAACCCCTGAGGACTTAGTTTTGCAAGTGGCCGAGGGCGAAGGCGGGTTGGGTGGTGTGAGTGGGGCATGCTTAGAGGTGTGGGTGCGGGAAGGACGAATACGGAATCTGGTGCCTAGTCTCTTGTTCCTGAGAGTAAGGGGGCAAGGTTGGTTAGGGGTTGGTTTTGTGGCAAAGTGTTTGAGCCAGAGAGCAGGGTCATTAAGGTATTGGTTAATCTGGTTGCAGGGGTGGTGAGCGTCAACGGAAGTTGCTGAAGGACACGTTGAGGGTGTCAAAGTCATGGTGGGTGACGCTGGGTCACGTAGGTAAGGGCAGGCCAGGATATTAACCTCAAAGGTAGGAGTGGTTGACTTGGGTGGTTGAGTGAGTGGGGCAAGGTATGTGGTTAGGAGGTGGTGCAATAGAAGGCGCACGCTGATGTGCATGATGGTGGTGCTGGCTGACAGAAGTGGGTTCCCTATGAGCTAGTTGAGAGGGACAAGTTAGGGTCTGCTAGAGTGGGCCTGGTGAGATAATGGAAGGGGGTAAGGATGCTATGGTATGGCTGGGCACAATTGAGATGGTCTGAAAGCGAGCTTAAGGCAAAGCACAATTGAAATGATCTGTAAGCGACCTTAGGCACAACACAATTGAGATGGTCTGAAAGCGACCTTAAGGCAAAACACAATTGAAATGGTCTGTAAGCGACCTTAAGGCAAAGCACAATTGAAATGGTCTGAAAGCGACTTTAGGCACACCACAATTGAGATGGTCTGAAAGCGACCTTAAGGCAAAACACAATTGAAATGGTCTGTAAGCGACCTTAAGGCAAAGCACAATTGAAATGGTCTGAAAGCGACTTTAGGCACAACACAATTGAAATGGTCTGAAAGCGACCTTACGGCAAAACACAATTGAAATGGTCTGTAGGCGACCTTAAGGTAAAGCACAATTGAAATGGTCTGAAAGCGACTTTAGGCACAACACAATTGAAATGGTCTGAAAGCGACCTTAAGGCAAAACACAATTGAAATGGTCTGTAGGCGACCTTAAGGTAAAGCACAATTGAAATGGTCTGAAAGCGACTTTAGGCACCACACAATTGAAATGGTCTGAAAGCGACTTTAGGCACAACACAATTGAAATGGTCTGAAAGCGACTTTAGGCACAACACAATTGAAATGGTCTGAAAGCGACTTTAGGCACAACGCAATTGAAATGATCTGTAAGCGACCTTAGGCACAACACAATTGAAGTGGTCTGAAAGCGACCTTAAGGCAAAACGCAATTGAAATGGTCTGATGCGACCTTAAGGCCTTATGTGGGAAGTTGCAATATACCGTGAGTCCAATGAAATATTGTTCAGGGTAATGTGTTAAACAGCACAATTGCTACCTATAATAATAATAAGGTAACCAATTAAGAGATAAGTCTCTACTATCTGTAAACTAATGATGAGCAAATATACGAATTAATCAATAAAAAAAAGGGTAACTTACCCTCAATGGGTATATGACTCAGTGCAAGAAACGATATATCTACAATATAAAGAAATTGTGTAAAATCTCTGCAGAGTATTTGGAAACAATTAATAACAAACAAATGTCCATAGAGATGCCTATAACTATACCTGATGCTGGTAGCTCAATGTAGTAACGGGGTCAAATCCCCCTCTCCAGAACTTTAATAGAAGTATTTGCACTGGCGCCGTGCGGCAAGCTCTGTGTAAGTAGATCTAGCAAAGTGAAAATGAGGCTGCGTGCGTGACCTCACGTGCACGTTTTGCGATTGATGTCACGCGTGCATGCACCGCAGTGATGCCATCCTGCGTAATTCTTGCGGTTCAAAGAGTAAACTGCACCCAATACCGAAAGCTAATCAGTAATAACAGGGTCAAAACCCTATCAAGTATATTAACATTGGCGCCGGGCGCCAGACTCAGTCTGAATGGCAATACAAAGTAAGAGTAGGGCCATGCGCGTGTCGTCATGCGCCCGTTTGGCGTGTGACGTAATACGCGTACATGCCGCAAAAACGTCAATCCGCCTCATTGATGCGGGTTCAGATGCGGCTGATTATAGTGGTGGTATGTTGCTGTGATTGAATATATAAGTAATGAAGGTGAATGTGAGCTTTCCGAAAGGCAGCGTACAAGTTCCCACAACATATCGCATATGTGTCCACAAAGACAATATTTAGAGTTGATTGCCCGCAGTGTAAGCAGGGATAAGCAAGTAGTATAGTATACAATTGAGCATTTACGCAATTCAAAATGGTCACAGTTCAATCACATACATTACATATGGTTTAAAGCCAAATATGCAATAGTACGTTAAAGCTGCAACAAAATGACAAAGTGTGGAACAATAGTAAGGATATTAAATCACCAAAAATTAGTGGCAATTAGAGTAAAGGCAACCATTGGCAAGGCAAGCATATTGTAAATAGAAAAAATAAGACATTATTGGAAAACATGCATTTCATGGTCTGAGTTGAGTCCAAGTGAAGTACATCTGAAATGACAAATGAGTTTACATTCTAGTGTCCTTAAATTCACACAAAGATCACCACCACGTTTACCAGTAGATGCTCTGGCCAGACCCAAAAACCGTATGTCTGTTATTTTGGCTAACTGGTATTCAGTTTGCCAATGTAAGGCTAAAGGCAGGTTAGCACCGGTTTTGTTAAGACTTGACAGATGTTCCCTTATGCGTATTCTCAATTGCCTGATCGTGCTTCCTATATATATTTTGTTACAAACACAAATGATTGCATAGACTACAAATCTGGTCTTACAATTGATAAAATGTCTTATTGTAATTTGTATATCATTGCAATCTACAAATGTCTGACAACTTTGGTATGCATATTGACACTGATTACAATTGCCACATTTGTAAAAACCTTTTTTTTGTTCTGCAACCAGGTTGTTTGTCTGTCAGTATCAGGTAAATCCAGAAATGAAGGACTAAGTTTATTGTGGAGAGTATTAGCCTTAGTGAAAATAAAATTAGGTCTGTCTGAGACATATGGTGTAAGATCTGTGTCCAGTTTAAGCAAATGCCAATGCGTAGAAGCTAACTTGTATAAAGTTGAAGAATCGCTAGTGTACTGCGTGATTAAAGAAAGAGGTCTCTGCTGACTATCTGAATGAGTTTTAGTGCTTAACAAGTCTGCCTGTTTGACAGATTTATATTTATGTGATGCTTTAGATATTGCTGAAGCAGGATAACCTTGTTGCTTGAAGCGATAGTTAAGCTGTGTACATTCTGTTTGAAAATCTATGTCTTAAGAACAGTTTCTTCTCGCCCTATAGAACTCACCACAAGGAATATTATGTCTGGTAGTTCTCTGATGACAGCTTTTAGCATGCAATATGGCATTAACAAAGGTAGGTTTACGAAAGGTTCTAGTATGCACTGCGTTGTTTTCAGTCAAGAAAAGTAATGTTAGTGGGACTTGAATGACCAGACAGAGTAATTCCAAAATTATTGGCATTAACATGAACAACAAAATCATCAAAAGAGTCAGTGGTGCCTTGCCAAATGATAAAAACATCATCTATGTACCTTTTCCAACACACCAGTACATTGTCATATTTTAGTTTGTTCAGAACATGGGTTTCTTCATAGAAGGACATAAACAAATTGGCCAGAGGTGGTGCAAATTTGGCACCCATGGCAACTCCTTTTGACTGTAAATAGTACACATTGTTAAAGATACACACATTATTGGTAAGCGCAAATTGCAAAAATGCTATAACCATTTGGATATGACTATAGTAGGATGCAGATGAATTGCGAAAAGCTTATTCATTTGACTGAACAGCTTAGTCATGTTTGATATTGGAATATAATGCTGAAACATCAAGGGTAGCCAGACGAAAGGTGGTTTGCCATTTGACAGTTTGCAAATATTGTAAAATTTGAGTGCTGTCCCTAATGTAGGTACTCATTTTCAAAACAAAAGGCTAAAATATTTTGTCTAGATACTGTGAAATTGCTTCCGTAACCCACCCTATGCCGCTCATAATCGGCCTCACTTCTGGCAGAGTATCAAAGTGCTTGTGTATTTTGGGCAAAAAATACAAAGTTGGCATAGTTGGGTCAGTAATCGAAAGAAATTTCTTTTCGTCATCAGTCAGGAATCCTAATGTGTACCATTGTTCGATCAAGGTTTGGAGATCTGATACAATTTGTTTGGTGGGATTTTTGCTAAGTTTGATATAGCAGCCTGGCGTTTGTAAGTGCTTTAGTCCCATCTGAATATAGTCATGTGTGTTAAGTAACACAATGTTGCCACCTTTATCGGCTTCCTTGATCGTAATAGCAGGATTGTCCTCTAGTTGTTTTAAGGCTGATAGCTCCTGTGTATCCAAATTATGATATTTGTTCTTTTTTAATGGTTTCTCCAGAAGAAAATGTATATCTTTAGTCATAGCTTTATGAAAAGTATCAATGATGTTATCACTTGTAAAGGTTGGTGTAAATTTGGATGCTGGTTTCAACTCCATAATGTTTAAGTGCCTAGTTTGAACATGCAAGTCTGACATGATTTGATCTTTTGTAGGTGGTGTGTCTGTGGTAAGAGATACCAATGTCTCGATATGATCAATGTCCGTCAACGTATGGTCACTGAGTGGAGCTCTGCAGAGATTTTACACAATTTCTTTATATTGTAGATATATCGTTTCTTGCACTGAGTCATATACCCATTGAGGGTAAGTCACCCTTTTTTTATTCATTAATTTGTATATTTGCTCATCATTAGTTTACAGATAGTAGAGACTCATCTCTTAATTGGTTATCTTATTATTATTATAGGTAGCAATTGTGCTTTTTAACACATTACCCTGGTTGCAATATGGGCCGCTTTGTATCTTACCTGGGGTGGTGTGGTGGGGTTCCGGATTGGCGTCATCATGTGGTTGCTCAGAGGGTAGGCACTGTTCCCTGGAGAGGTGATGATGGTTGTGATTATTGGGGTTGGTGTATTTGTGTGTGTGTGACATGCACACATGTGCACAGGCATTTGTACTCACCTAGGAGCCATGTGTCACCATGCTGCCCAGCTTCCAGGGCCCGGGTCAGGGCAGACATTCTGTGTATGAAACTGTCATGGGTGGAGCCAGGGTAGTTTGCATAGACAGAGGTGATGATTCCCTTTGCATCGCATACCACCTGCACGTTGATGGAATGCCAGTGCTTGCGGTTTCCGTAGATGTGCTCAGTGGCCCTAGGTGGCCGTAGGGCCACATGGGTGCAATCTATGGCACCAAGCACTTTGGGGAAGTGTGCCACCCTGTAAAAGTCCAAGACAACGGCCTGCCTTTCTGCGGGTGTTCTGGGCATGTATATGTGCCTGCCGACTGAGGGGTGCGCTGTCTTGATTGCCAAGACCTGGTGTATGCAGCATGACTGCGTGGCCTGTGAGACCCCCCCACTATGGCAGTAGTCCGCTGAAATGACCCAGTGGCCAATAAATGCAGGACATTGAGCTCCTTCTCCAAGGGGGCTCAATGCTTGGGAGCAGAGGGTGGGGGATGTAAGGCCATCTTCCCACTCCCTGACCAGGTCTAGGATGATACGAGGTGGAAACCTATACCTGCCGTAGACCTGGTTGTCAGGCATCCCAAAAAGGCTTGTCCGGGGTGAAAAAATGCGGGCCCTGGCTATTCTCCTCCTCCTGCGGTGTCCCACGATCAGTGCTGTGACAAATGGGGCATTCATCGTAGCTGTATATACGTGTTTGTTGTTTGCGCGCACTTTTATACTGTGCACGGGGACGCTTCTGCCTGCCTTCGTGTGGCGGACGCGTTGACGCCTAAGCGCATCTTTTGCCGTCTGCGGGTTTTCCGTATTCGAATCCATGAATACGGGTTGTTCCCGTGCGCGTGGGCGTTCCGTGTAGTTCCCTGCAGTACTTCCCCAGTTACGCCTTCTATTTCACGCGTTATTCCCCATTCTGCATGTTACGTCCACTGTTCTGCCCACTTTTGTTGTGTGCGCCCCCGTGCGCCATGCACCGATTTGGCACACAACCAGTGGAAAACACGCGCTACGCCTTCCTTGAATCGCAAGTGTGCGCGTGCGCTTGCTTTCTCACGCTTGCGCCACCTTGCGCCTGCTTGCGCTGGGATTTTCGGTGCACGTTTGTTCCATGAATTGGCCCCTTTATGTACAAATTATTGCCTAATTTGTGGAACAAGTAATGTATTGTCCACACCCATCAACATTTATTTAAATCCAGTATATACAATCAAAATCAACCATATAAGTATATCCATCTAACATCCTGTAGGTGTGACTACAAAAAAAACATAAATAGCCTCAAACGGGAACTAAAGTAGAAAAATATAGGGAAAAACAAAGTTTACCTGTTTTAGCAAAAAAACAAAAAGCAACGATGCTCGGCTCACAGCATCAATAGATCAATTAGACTTGTGGGATGAGTCACCCAAGTATAGGTAAGATATTAATGCAATGTCTCCAAAGTATGGTAAATACCCTGTTAGGGAAAACGGAAATGTATGAATCATATAATGTCACTAGCCTAGAACTCAAACGGTCACAGAGCATCTTTACAAGAAATTAAAGATGATGCTTTAAAGCACGATCACTAAACAATTTGTCAGGCAATGCTAGGTCACTCAGTAACCCTCAACTGAATGGAAGATGTATTCCCAGGAAAGTCCAGTGTGCAGGGCCCACTTCTGCCTGATGCAATGGAGCATGGCCCTTGCTGTGATGCCCCTGTCCTTGGCTGCAGGTCTCCGACCCTCCCTTGGACAGCTGTCCCAGGACCAGAAACCAATACATGGGAGGGTGGCCTTGAAGCCGTAACCAGTGCAGACAGGGGGCCACCACTGACTTGCCTTGCAAAAGCACCTGACCCCCTCCAGACTTACGGCCCCCAACTGCTCCACCCATTCATGCACTTATCTCAGTCAGCATTGAGGACTGCAAACCCTGGTCAGCATCAGAGCCAGCTGAGTCACAAGAGTCAAAAGAGTGTGCAGCAAGGCTGAGGATGGTCTGGAGCACCAGTGGATTTTCACGGCCTGCCACGACACCTCCTCCACTGGTGGTCTGAAGCATCACAAACTCTTCTAAATCCTCCTCCTTCTTTGCATCTAGTGAATCCTCACCTGCACATGGACAGAAAAAGACATGTGGAGTCATGTGCGTGTCTACAGTAAACATGTGTATCACATTTCTGTCATGCAACAAAATGCAGGGCATATCGTCATGAAAAATACAGTATCCACACACTATGGCCAACAAGCAATGGGAGCATGGCATATGCAGACTGGACACCAAATCCCCTGCCCAGGGCCATGCTGACAGTGGACACATTGCCAAACAACAGGGTCATTAAGAAACACATCATGGGCCATGGTACCTCCAACTGTTGACTAATACCAGTGAAATGGTGATGGACATGGGTCTCTGTGATATGCACTTACATTACATGGCAACAGGCAGCCACACAAATCCACATACAAGGCTACAGTCATCACATGGCACACAAGTGTGGTCTTGTTACAGGGACTGGAGACAATGATAACATAATGTAGGTTTTGGAAGCAGGAAATAGTCCCATGTGATGTATGGCTGTAAGAGTCCACCTACGCAAGATCTGTGAAGTGGAGAGTAAGTTAATGGAGTTGTAGATAGGAAGAAGGTAAAGTGACCCACATGAGGGAGAGGAGCGTGGGCCCATGGAGTGTGGGAGGATAACAGGGAGCAGGCATTGCAGCAATTTGCCTCCTGAGTCACTGCAATTGGGGCAGCAGGGATGTGTACAGTCTGAACATATGCACACTCACTCAAGACATGAAAAGGTGTGGTGTGTGCCAGCGTGAATGGTCTGTGTGGCATGGCAGCACATACGTACATGCACATGAAGGATGCAGCAAACAAATGTGCACGTTGTGGTATCATGTTGCATATGTTGGGGATGCTTGTGGGGTATGAGTAGTGTCACACGGACATGTTCAACTGATGTACACCACATGGTTTGTATCCACCTTTTTGTCCACTGGACTGGTGTCAGTCCACCACCTGACATGGTTCACCCAAGGCAGTCATTCCAATGCAGCCAGATGTGCACCCCAATCATACATCTTGGTGATGCATTACTTCACATACTCAGGATGCACAATGTTGGTCACTCACTGGACGTGTCCTTGTAATTTTCCAGGCCTCCCACACCTTGCACCTGCTCCAGTAGTATGAATTGGTTCATAGCCTCTTCATGCTGGATCAGCTCCTCCTTCTCTGGTGATCCCCCTCAAGTTGTCAGAACAGAGGCCATGTTGGCACCCAGCTTGGTCTTGGTGCGACGGGTGAGATCATTCTAGCGCTTCACTAGTTGTGCAGCTGTGCGCTTCTCAACACCTAAGGTGTTGATCTCATCTGTGACATGCTGCCAATGCATAATATGCTGAGCAGTTGTCTGTGTGCTCCCGGGATGCATGCACATGTCACAGTGGTGACTGCTCACCTAGTCCATGAGGATCTGGAGTTCTTCATCATGGAGGTTCTTCTACCTCAATGTGCCAGTGTCCCGTGTCATGGGGTTGAACCTGTTCTTGATGTGTAGGCTTTTCCTTCTTGCCATGGGTGGCATGATGTGTTGTTGCCACCCCTGTGTGGCTGGTACCACTTTAGGGTCCAGATGCTGGACCACAAGTCACCTTGGGCATGGCATGACCCCCAGGGGCTGGAGCAGTTGCTTCCACAGCACGTCCCTTACCCTGTTGGGCCGGGGAAGATGCTTTCACAGCATGTCCCTGACCCCCTGGAGCTTGGGAGCTGCTGCCACAGCACATCCCTGACCCCCTGGGGCAGGGGCAGCTACTTCCACAGCACACTCTGAACCCCTGGGTCTGATGCATCTCCTTCCACAGCAATCTCTGACCCCTGGGGCTGGGGCAGCTTCTTCCACAAAACATCCCTGACCCCCTGGGGCTTGGGAAACTGCTTCCACAGCACGTCCCTGAAGCCTGCCCCATCCGACCCCTTTCTCTCTTAGGGCCTTTCCACTCATGTCAAAGTTGTAACTGAAATATGGAAGGCACATCAAGTTATTGTCCTGGGAAATATGAGTGAGGGGGCAGTCTACGTGATGTGAGACATAGTTCTGTGGTCCAGCAAAGGCTCAAATGTACCCCAGATGTGGATAGTATGGTACGCATAAAGCACAGGCACCCATAAAATAAAAAAATGCATATGCAATACCAGGATAGCTTCTGAAATAACGAAAAAGTGTTACACAATACGCAGTGGCACCCACCAACACATAAAATGTGTACGCGAAACCTGGAAAGGTACAAGAAATTTAAAAATAGCGGTACATGATACCCAGGGGCACCCAGAGGTGAAACAAATGTTTACGTGAATCACTGTTAGCCTTGCAAAAATCAAAGTAAATGCGCTTAAGCACTGAGGCAATGCCCCACCAAAATAACAAGTACATATGGTTCCTGAAGTGAACGGTCCGCACTTCATCTGCGTGGCACTGCAAAATACGCATGTACTACACTCATCTCTCTCCTCCCCTTCATATGCATGTTCAGAGTTGTTTTCACACTTAAGTATTCATGACTATGGCGTGGTCACCGCCTGCGTGCAGCGTGTGTCAAGTAAATTACGCGTTGAGGGCCTTTCCGCTGTTTTCACATGTCTATGCTTTTTTCAGTTATTACGTTTTCACGTGCATAGTTCCTTCACTCTGTTTATGGCTGCCTTTGTTGTGAGACAGGGAAATCCCACTTCTCCTGCCCATGTATCATTTTACCTGCCTCTTCTTGCCCTGTGCTGCCTCCAACTTTGCCATCTGCTGCTGCTTGTACAGTGGGTGTGCCTGCTGCCCACCTGCACTGCATTAGGAGTGCCTGCTATCCAGCCATTGCCTTTGCTCCTGTCTCCAGCCCTGTGACCACCTCAGCTGCTTTGTTGGACTCCCACCATGCCATACCACCACCAACGCTCTGCAGCCCATCTCCATGCCCACCTTGCCCATCCACATATGCCTTAGGGGTTGACATGTCAGCACCATCATCCTCTGACAATAGTGCCAACCCCATGGCAGTGAGGCATAGGGCTGTCAACTTCAGCCCCAGTGAAGTTGACATCCTGGTGGTGAAGATCCTGGAGCATCATGATGCACTCTTCAACCCAGTGTTGCAATGTGGCAAGGAAGGACGTCAGCAGATTTGGGATGAGAGCATGGATGCCCTCAACATGGAGGAGGTAGCAGTCTGCACATTCAAGACCGTCCATAAGCGCTGGGAGGATCCGAAATCCAAGACCCACTGCAAGGCCTGTGCTATATCCAGGCCAGTGCTACTGTGGAGGGGCTTTGTGCACACAGGTGCCGGCTGTCAGGCAACAACATGCAGGTCCTAATGAGGTTCTACCCAGCGCTGTATTACCAGATCTGCGAATTACGATGACGTCTGGAGTCGACTGGTGAGTAGGCATGTGGTGCACTGCTCAATGGTGCATGTGCCTGCATGTTGGCAGTGATATCCTTAGGCTTGCAGCAAGTATGTTTCTGAGATGGATGTCTGCATGCATGCCCGAGAGATTGTGCCCCATGTGTGCATTCAGACATCTGTGGTTTTGAAATGTGGTCTTATTTGCATTGTGTGTTGTAGTGCTGTCTTGCGGAACGTGCACATGCAATTTTACTTGTGCCTGAGACGTGTCAGGATGGCAAGTGTGCCAGTTGAGGTAGTGTTGCCCATATTATGTTCATGCATGATGCTCATATGTATATGCCTGTTGCTATGGCATGCTCACATGTGCATGTGCAATTGATGCATGCGTGTATAGCATACGCAATTGATTGGTTGTGACAGTGTCATTTAGTTTGATGTGATTTTCTGGAGTCATGGCCAGGCAGGTGTCTGCGTGGATGTGTATTTCATGTCTGTGTATGTGTGTGTGGAGGTTTATGTTTGTTCCTTTGACAAGTCATGTTCCTGTGAATGTTGGTGATGTCACACCGGCTTCGGGGCAATACACTGATGTTTCTGCTCTGCGTCTCCTTTTCCACAGTTGCATCTGATGAAAAGGATGGACGCAGTGCTGTGAAGCATCGATGTAGAGTTGCCTCCACCAGACAGAGGCACATGCCCCAGCCACGCACCCGTGACAGCTCATCTACGGGGAGCAGTGTGGCTATGGCAGCACCATTGACATTGGGCATGGCTGCTTGGGATGAGTCCAAGAAGGTGAAGGTGGGAGGGGACTCCTCAGCAGCAGAGGGGCTAGGTGATGCTGCACAGGGGCCATCCATTGTGGAAGGCGCCCTCGAGTCATCCAGGGTGACGGAGGGCGAGGTGGAGGAGGTGGCCATTGCAGCCCAGCCAATGCGGACATGTGGGGGTGTTGAGGTAGATGTGCTTGGTGCAGTCCTGACCCAAGGACATGAGAATGTGCAGGCTACCATCGAAGTGCCTGTGAATAATCATGTGCTTGGGCCATCAAATGCAGCAGTGTGTGCCTGCCAGGATGCCTCCACCCAGACCGACACTCACTAAACGGCTGCTTTGTCTACCCAGACCAACACCCCCTTACCATCTGGTGTGTCCATCTGGGATCATGTGCTGCCCCTGCTGGCTGGATTGACGAGGCGGACAGGTGTAATTTGTGATGATGGCCAGGCTACTCGTAGTCTGCTTGCACATCATCACAATGAGCTATACTGCTTTGTGGCCTTGGTTGCAGCCAGCCTGTTTCCTGGTGGACTCAGTGGGCTCTTCAGTGCTGCAACAAAATCCTCGCCTTCCTCCTCTCTGCACCAGTCGTCCTCCAAGGAGCCTTCCGGCCAACATACCAGCACGGCCCCCACTGCACCAGTCACACCCATGATGCCCATTCTGGTGGAGTTCACATCCCTGCCTGAAGTGGGATTCCCAGGCACAGCATCTGAGGTGATCACCATGCCTACCCAGGCACCAACAGGGTCACAGACAATGGAGGGACAGCAGGCACCTGGGAGCAGTACAGGTGCGGTACACCCCCGACACTCGTCATCAGGTGGGAGGGCATACCTATGGGGCAGGCACTGTGCACTGTGGCTGCAGCTGGAAATGAGGAGGAGGCATTATGATGCAGGGCAGACCACCCCAATTAGGCAGGTGGGAAATGTGAAGCATGAGGGACAAGTGGAAATGAGGCACTCTATATCTTCCGTGTTCATGCCATATGGACAGCAGATCATGACAAAGAGGCAGCGGGCACGGGAAGCGAGAGTGATGATAGCCAGGGATGGGGTTGCGCTGAGTCGGGCAAGGAGATGGGCAGCCATCCTGGAGGCCACTTGCAGGGTGGTGCAGGAGGTCAAAGCACAGACGCTGGCCAACCTGCAAGCCCTCAAGGCAACAATGGAGGCCCCCTGATGAGGGAGGATGTGGCATTGGACTCCGCCCTGGTAGAAGTCTTGAGTGAGATTGGAGAGCAGGAATAGCTAGCTGCCTTTGTAGATAGGTATTTAGGTGTAGGTGTCCTTTCTTATTTATTGTTTGCCCCATACTTTGCAGACTTACCTTCCCTGTTTTTCCTGTATATAGTTATTTAGGCGTAGGGTTGTTTTGTCATTTCATATTTTCCCACAAACTACTTGGACCTTCATTCCCCATTTTACTTGTACATATTTGTATTCAACACATCTTTCATTTTGTTACATTCCACGCTTCAAGCAGTTCATTTGTGTGAATGCAACTTTGATTTTTCACTTTTCTGCGAGCGCATCTCCCCATTGCAAGTCATGTGTCTTGTCACGTGCCTGCGTGTGTGTTGTTGTTGCTGTAATGGTTGTGGCTGTAAGGATGCACATGTGCCTGACATGTGGAGGTGGGTCCATCACATGAATGGGCCTGCACTGTATGTTTTCATGTGGATTTACATGTGCAGCATCAGTGTGTGTTTGCAATCAGTGTGTTTGGGGTGGAGGTGTGCCATGGTCCCGTCACTTGCACATTTGTTTGTCATTGCTGTGTTAACCTCTTGTCATGCAGACACACCCACCAGCATGTGCAGTCACACACTGCCTTCTCTCATGTCTTGTTCCACCTCTGCAACTGGAATGCATGTGCGAGCCATATTTGCTCTTCCCGTGTGGTAGCACACATTTCCTGTCTCAGTGTGTCATGCACTCTGACTCCCCTCCCATCAAACCATGGGCCTGTCATGTTGTGGATCCTTACAGGGATTTGACACCACTTCAACCCGGTTCACTTAGGCTCAGGCTGTGATGTGCCTGATCATTATTTGTGGATCTGGCTGATGTATAAATAAGTTTACTTCTGTCCTTGACACACAGTCAGTTGGTGTGCTTTGATGCCTTTACAATGACCCATGGCCAACAGTCACATGCCACTTTTCATTGCATTCACTTGTCACATGTTAATTTGGTGGCCACAGTGTTGTTGATGCAATGTAGTGCTGTCTCGCTGGGGGGCTTCATATTAAAGTCTGCCAGGGAGTGACAGTGAATGCTCCAGTCCTGGATTTGTCTTCGGTGCTTCCTGTTGATCGTGTTGGCGGTGGACACATTGGTGGTGTGCTTCATGGTGGAGGCAGACCACAGAGATTCAGGTGAGTTGCAGTCATACATTAAACTGCATGCGTGGGAGACTGTGGGGGGGCTGCCTGGGGTGGTGTCACAGGTGAGGCAGGTGTTGTGAGGGGAGTGTACTGTCAGGGGGCTGCCTGGGGTGATGTCGGGCTGAGGGGGGCTGGTGGGTGGTGTCCAGACTGGAGAGGGGTACCTGGGGTGGGGTCACATGTGTGGGGGCTGTTGGGTGGTGACCAGGCTGGAGGGGGCTGCCAGGGGTGATGTTGGAGGTGTGGGGGGCTTTGTGTGTTGACCAGACTCCAGGGGGCTGCCTGGGGGAGGTATCACAGGTGAGCGAGATGTGGGGTGGGAAGTGTACTGTCAGGGGGCTGACTGGGGTGATGTCAGAGGTGAGGGGGGCTGGTGGGTGGTGTTCAGACTGGAGGGGGCTGCCTGGGGGTGGTGTCACAGGTGAGGCAGACTGGTAGGTGGTGTCCAGACTGGATGGGCTGCCTTGGGTGATGTTGGAGGTGTGGGGGCTGGTGGGTGGTATCCAGACTGGAAGGGGCTGCCTGGGGTGATGTTGGAGGTGAGGTGTGCATATTCGCAGGGTTGCAGCCTGGGCTTGCGAGGAAGGGCCCGCATTATTGCAGGGGTGCAGCCTGGGCTTGCGAGGGAAGGCATGCATTTTCAATCGGGTGCAGCCTGGGCTTGCAAGGTGTGGCACGTGTTTTCGCAGAGGTGCAGCCTGAGTTTGCGAGGGAAAGAGCATGTTTTCACAGGTGTGCAGCCTAGGCTTCCGAGGTGAGGTGCGCGGTTTCGCTGGGGTGCAGCCTGGGCTTGCGAGGGATGGTGCACGTTTTTGCAGGGGTGCGGCCTGGCCTTGTGAGGTGAGGCATGCGTTTTTGCTGGGGTGCAGCCTATGCTTGCGAGGGATGGTGCACATTTTTTGCAGGGATGCAGCTTGGGCTTGTGAGGTGAGGCGCGCGTTTTCACAGGGGTGCAGCCTGGGCTTGGAAGAGAAGGCACATATTTTTACAGGGGTGCCTGGGCTTGCGAGCTGAGGTGCGCATTTTCGCTGGGGAGCAGCCTCCACTTATGAGGGAGGGTGCACATTCTCACAGGTGTGCAGCCTGGGTTTGTGATGTCAGGTGTGCGTTTTCGCTGGGGTGCTGCCTCACTTACGTGGGAGGCCTGCGCTTTCGCAGGGGTGCAGCCTGGGCTTGCAAGTGAGGGTGCGCCTTGTCACAAGGGTACTGGATGGTGGGTTAGGGGTGGACACAAAGGGTTGCACCTGGTTTGGGATTTTGCTTGCTTTTCGGTGTACGTGGGGGCGTGTTGTGAGCGTTCCTCACGCAGCTTGTTTTTACTTGGGTGACGGCTAGTAATGCATCTTTGAATCCATGAATACGCAGGGCATGCATTATTTTTTCTGCACCATGGCTCATGCAGGGTCCTTCTCGGCGCACAGCGCTTGCATGATTTCTGCACCCAAAAATCGATGAATTGGGCCCTTAAGGTGAAAAGGACTGATCTCTTCTCTGAGATGTTGCTGAATTTACCACAGGCAATGGGACAGTGCCACTGGTGCCACCGACTGCACCAGTCCCTGCTGTCACCTGCACATTTCGCCATCATTGCTGAATTACCTGGCTCATAGTACTGAAGCAGCTGTTAGGTTTCTGCATGCACCACATCTGTAGTTCAATCACAACCTAATATTTATGACTCCTTATATGTCCTATAACGCAAAGTAAAGAGGGAAGTAGTCCGCAAATGCAACCTGGTGATATTGCGAAACAATGTGCAGCCGGCAAACCTTTGCGAAGCGGCATGTTTTCCTGTGGAGCGAGTCTTAGCAGGTGCAGTTGCCAATATATGTCTACATCATTGAAACAAACAGTGCATGCCCTCTTTGTCGCACATGCACTGTGCTAATTAACGGGCATTTCAATTGACACAAAATTGCACACAATCATAAGCTTTGTTCAGCAATTACATGGAGGCAAACATGTGTTTGCATGTCAGCCTATTAAGAACAGTTTACTGATGGTGCCTCAAGAAAACATGCCTCTCATTGTGGTGCACAGGATGCAACATGTTTCACAATGCTGCATGTGTTGTAAACATGAGAAGTACTACCACTAACATCTGCTTTATCGATCCACCTGAGTTTGGCTTGTATGCACATGGAACTATTACCTCAAATAAAGATGGGGGCTATTTTGTTGGCAGAAACACCAACAGTGGTTATAACTCCATTCATCAATACATTCCAATGAATCTTCGGAATGGAGACTCGGGTGATTCACTGGTTGGAGATGCCACTATTGCCACCGTTGGGAGTAGTAATTTAGTTTGGTGGAATTAGTACTAATACCTCCACCAAACGCTGTCAAATGTCAGCCAGAATTCCAACTCCACATTGAACCTAGGGCAGGGGTCTGCAACCTTTGACTCTCGGGATGTTTCAATTACAAATCCATCAGTCCTATCCAGCATGGTCAACGGAGAGGAATGCTGGAAGTCGTAGTCAGAAACACCCCGAGAGCCACAGGTTGCAGAACCCTGACCTAGTACTTTGCCCATTGTATTATGCAAGGCTGCTTTTATCACTGGCAACTTACAAAGGCTGCCCATTGCCACTACATCAAATCAATCCCCAAAACATTACCAGTAGGTAAAATACTAAAAGCTGCCAATGAAAACATCTCTTCACTGGTATCGAAATGCACCGCATTACCGAACTGGGATATATTTTACGGAATAAGTAGTTCCACGGCGGCATATGACTTCTTTTGCATTCTCCTTCTAATCAGCCTCATTCTGCCAAAGACCAAATTAAAGATGTTAATGAAGGAAAAATGGGAACAGCACAATTGGACACTATGTAAACAATATAATTCTGAAGCCAGCTGAGACCATCTTTGAAAGAAACAGAAGTTAACCTCATCCTGTGGATTTATAAACATATTTGATGCTATTTATTGTTATTGCGTGTGGGTGGCCATCCAAAGTCTGCACGGGGACAATTCCGTGACCGAAAGCTATAAACACAGCAAAGCCTAACAACATTATAAGAGCTTTAAAGATATCAAATCTAAATATTAATTTTAATAGAAAGGTTAGGAAATTGGAAACTACACACTGCGCAGTAATTGCCATAACATTAAATCCTATTTAAAGGAACATGTTCCCAAAAGACTTATCCTCCAGGTGGCATGCAGGGATAGTTTATATGATTTCATGACACATGCCATAAACAGTTTTTTTTTTCTTTTTTTTTCAAAAAAAAGGAAAGAAAATATAAATTTTAATGAAATGCAGCGTGCATGATTTTACCAAAAGCGCAGGCTGTGAAAAATAGAAAACTATCCGCATTTGAAGGCAAATGATACCCAATTTCAACACTGCCTTGGAAAAAATGTGCTTTATAACATTAATGCTCAACGGTGTTCTAGTAACCCTTTGTTTTATCTACTTTGTCATTTGTGTGCGAAACAATACAATTCATTATATTATTTTTGTAGTTTGAAAAGAACGCGAAACTTTATAATGCAGGGAGTTGGTTGTGACGGCATAATCATGTAAGGGAATGTAATGGCGCTTTGGACATCATTGTAGTCATTGCCATTGTCTGTAATGGCAATGTTACTCAGGGACAATCCGAATCGCTATTTACTTGGTGATATGTATATCATCCCTGTGACCTTTTCATTACCTAGAATAAGGTCTGAACACACGTTTGCCTTAGGAGGAGTTCTGGGAATGTATGTATATGATCCTCAAATCCCACTGGTTGAGGACATCGTTTCCCATTAATCTTAGGCAACCTATGTGTCCCCCACGCACTTTGACGCTTACTTCGGCCAGTACGTGCACCTCTAATACTGTTCAAAAGGTGAGCTTCTATAGTATGTTCTCGCTTTCCCAGACAAACAGTAACTGGCTGGTTCTATTGCCATGCCAGGCTGTACATACGTGTGCTGTCTATTTTTGTGTGTTGTTCCCTTTCGGTGTCTGTCTGGCTGTTTCAAATGAAGTGCACGCTGTGTTGAATAGCAAGCAAGAATATCTAATAATGCCCGTGCTTGATATCCATGACTTTGGCCACTTGACCAGCTCAGAGTACATTTGTGGAGGACGTAAGCTTTGTCGGCTAATTAAACGTATCTCTTCACTTCTCAGGATTGTTCCTGCCCTTCTGGTTTTGCATTTCTCTGGATGCATTATGGAGTTCCAGGGAAAACGTTCTTATGCAAAAACCGGGGCTGTATGAGCTGCTAGAGCCCGCTGCCGTAGCAACACTTGAGAGCTCTAGATTTAGTTTGCATTGTGCTGTACATTCCTCCCCACATTCAACTACGTGCAGCATATTGAAGCGGTGCAAAAGCATCTTCATATATACAGTATTAGAAGGTGTATCCATGATCGGCACGGTAATTCCTACTTCAGTCCTAGTTTGAAGTTTATTTAATTACCTTAACCAATGCTTCTTTGTGGACAATAGTCATACAGGCCGATTCATGGAATAATTAGCGCGGCGCAAGTGGGCAAAAACGTGCGATTCGCAGTGGAATAGCGAAAATCGCAGTGCAAGTGCGAAAATCGCACGAAAAGCAGCGCACGTCGATTCATGGAAGTCCGTGCGCGAGAAAACCAGCGGATGTGCGAAAAAAAAGTGCTGGGCGCACGTTGGCGCACAGGCCATCAAACAGCGTGCGCCAGGTCACAGCGAAAATCGCGCAGGCCACAGCGAAAATCGCACATAGCGCGGCGCACGCAACAAAAGTAGGCGGAACACGGGGCGTACCACTCGGAATGGGGAACAACTTGCCAAAATGTGGGCGTCACGGGGGAAGCACAGGGTACAAGTGCGCGGAACGCCCACACGCTCGCCTACAACACGTATTCATGGAATAGAATAGGGCAAAAAAGCGCACGCTCAAACCAGCGCACAGGCACAAACACGACCGCCACAAGAAAGCAGGCGGTAGCGTCTCTGCGCCTGGAAGAAATGTGCGCCAAAAGGTGCGCCAACAAATAGCACCTATATACAGCCATGATGAATGCCCATTACTGTGGCCCTCCAGGACAAATGACGTGCAAAGGGGTACCCACAAACACAGACACGCGCTGACAGAAAAAAAACATGTGCATGTATACCGGGGTGCGCGGGAAGTCTCACACGCGAATTGGCCGGGTACGTGGATTACAGGGGTGCGTGGGAAGTACCACACGCGATTTGTCAGGGTACGTGGATTGCAGGGGTGCGCGGGAAGTTCCACACGCGATATGGCTGGGTACGTGGATTTCAGGGGTGCGCGGGAAGTTCCACACGCGATTAGGCAGGGTACGTGGATTTCAGGGGTGCGCGGGAAGTTCCACACGCGATTTGGCCGGGTACGTGGATTTCAGGGGTGCGCGGGAAGTTCCACACGCGATTAGGCAGGGTACGTGGATTGCAGGGGTGCGCGGGAAGTTCCACACGCGATTAGGCAGGGTACGTGGATTTCAGGGGTGCGCGGGAAGTTCCACACGCGATTTGGCCGGGTACGTGGATTTCAGGGGTGCGCGGGAAGTTCCACACGCGATTTGGCCGGGTACGTGGATTTCAGGGGTGCGCGGGAAGTTCCACACGCGATTAGGCAGGGTACGTGGATTGCAGGGGTGCGCGGGAAGTTCCACACGCGATTTGGCCGTGTACGTGGATTTCAGGGGTGCGCGGGAAGTACCACACGCGATTTGGCCGGGTACGTGGATTTCAGGGGTGCGCGGGAAGTTCCACACGCGATTAGGCAGGGTACGTGGATTGCAGGGGTGCGCGGGAAGTTCCACACGCGATTAGTCAGGGTACGTGGATTTCAGGGGTGCGCGGGAAGTACCACACGCGATTTGTCAGGGTACGTGGATTTCAGGGGTGCGCGGGAAGTTACACACGCGATTTGGCCGGGTATGTGGATTTCAGGGGTGCGCGGGAAGTTCCACACGCGATTTGGCCGGGTACGTGGATTTCAGGGGTGCGCGGGAAGTTCCACACGCGATTAGGCAGGGTACGTGGATTGCAGGGGTGCGCGGGAAGTTCCACACGCGATTAGGCAGGGTACGTGGATTTCAGGGGTGCGCGGGAAGTTCCACACGCGATTTGGCCGGGTACGTGGATTTCAGGGGTGCGCGGGAAGTTCCACACGCAATTAGTCAGGGTACGTGGATTACAGGGGTGCGCGGGAAGTTCCACACGCGATTTGGCCGGGTACGTGGATTTCAGGGGTGCGCGGGAAGTTCCACACGCGATTAGGCAGGGTATGTGGATTACAGGGGTGCGCGGGAAGTTCCACACGCGATTTGGCCGGGTACGTGGATTTCAGGGGTGCGCGGGAAGTTCCACACGCGATTAGGCAGGGTACGTGGATTGCAGGGGTGCGCGGGAAGTTCCACACGCGATTTGGCCGTGTACGTGGATTTCAGGGGTGCGCGGGAAGTACCACACGCGATTTGGCCGGGTACGTGGATTTCAGGGGTGCGCGGGAAGTTCCACACGCGATTAGGCAGGGTACGTGGATTGCAGGGGTGCGCGGGAAGTTCCACACGCGATTTGGCTGTGTGCTCCCAGGTATTACCTGTACACCCTCCATGGCCCCTGCAGGCAGCACACACCACAGGGGACTACCCTGCACACCTGCTCATGTCACCCACCACCCCCACCCCCCAGCCACCAGGGGCACCCTCCACCAGGCCCCCACCCATGTCACCCACCACCCCCACCCCCCAGCCACCAGGGGCACCCTCCACCAGGCCCCCACCCATGTCACCCACCACCCCCACCCCCCAGCAGTGCAGGGGCATCCTCCACCAGGCCCCCACCCATGTCTCCCACCACCCCCACCCCCCAGCCACCAGGGGCAGCCTCCACCAGGCCCCCACCCATGTCTCCCACCACCCCCACCCCCCAGCAGTGCAGGGGCATCCTCCACCAGGCCCCCACCCATGTCTCCCACCACCCCCAGCCACCAGGGGCAGCCTCCACCAGGCCCCCACCCATGTCTCCCACCACCCCCACCCCCCAGCCACCAGGGGCACCCTCCACCAGGCCCCCACCCATGTCTCCCACCACCCCCACCCCCCAGCACTGTGGGGCACCTGCCAGCAGGCCCCCACCCATGTCACCCACCACCCCCACCCCCCAGCAGTGCAGGGGCATCCTCCACCAGGCCCCCACCCATGTCTCCCACCACCCCCACCCCCCAGCAGTGCAGGGGCATCCTCCACCAGGCCCCCACCCATGTCACCCACCACCCCCACCCCCCAGCCACCAGGGGCACCCTCCACCAGGCCCCCACCCATGTCACCCACCACCCCCACCCCCCAGCAGTGCAGGGGCATCCTCCACCAGGCCCCCACCCATGTCTCCCACCACCCCCACCCCCCAGCCACCAGGGGCAGCCTCCACCAGGCCCCCAACCATGTCTCCCACCACCCCCACCCCCCAGCACTGTGGGGCACCTGCCAGCAGGCCCCCACCCATGTCACCCACCACCCCCACCCCCCAGCAGTGCAGGGGCATCCTCCACCAGGCCCCCACCCATGTCTCCCACCACCCCCACCCCCAAGCCACCAGGGGCACCCTCCACCAGGCCCCCACCCATGTCTCCCACCACCCCCACCCCCCAGCCACCAGGGGCACCCTCCACCAGGCCCCCACCCATGTCTCCCACCACCCCCACCCCCCAGCCACCAGGGGCATCCTCCACCAGGCCCCCACCCATGTCTCCCACCAGCCCCACCCCCCAGCACTGTGGGGCACCTGCCAGCAGGCCCCCACCCATGTCACCCACCACCCCCACCCCCCAGCAGTGCAGGGGCAGCCTCCACCAGGCACCTACACATGTCCCCCTGCCCCCAGGTCCTGACGATACTCAATCATGGCAGTAATGGGCAGCATACCCAGCACAAACACCCAGGCAAGGATTGCATCCACCCACATAGTGAATGCAATTACATGATACAACCCCAATGGCAAGTCTGTAAATGAACACATGTCCGTCACACACACATACACAATGGGTGCAAGTGAATGTCAAAACCCATATCATTACATGTATGAAACCAATGAGAAAATACCACAAGTGAAAGTTAAAAAAACATGTATTAAAGATGAAAAATAAGTAAACAAATCAAACATACAACAATGGGGATAACAAAATAAATGGTCCATGTCCGAGAACAAATGTAAAAATAAAAAAAACAAAGTGATCCAAAAACAAATGTTGTCCAAAGCAATATCATGTGGAAGGAAAATAATGAAAAACCATTTCCTCATGGTGAACACAATAATTAATAAAAAAAATGTTTCTTCAAAAAGCAAACTATATACACGAATATTCCAGGGTCCATGAGCCCAACACCATAAATGAAACCTACTACTACCTAATGAAAATAATATATACAAAAAAGTGGCCATTGTCCGAGCGGTCCAAAAAAATAAAAATTAATAAAGGAAACCTAACACTAACTAACTAAATAACTATATACAAAGGCAGCGGGCAAGTCCTGCGGCTCACTCGGTGATGTTGCTGGCCAGGGCATCATCGAACTCCATGTCGATGTCCTGGAGGCGGGACTCTGTCCTGGCCCCGAGGTCTCGCAGGGATAACCCCATGTCCAGCTCAAACTCCCTGCGAGCTTCCTCGAGGCACTCAGCCCGCCTCAACGCCCGACGCATGGAGAACTCCGCCCTGACCATGGTGAGCCGCTCCTCTTCCGCCCGCTGCCGCTCCGCACCTATCCGCTGGACCAACTGCTCCCACACGGAAGACACCACCATCCCAGGGTTGCCCTGCCCTCCGGCCGATGCCTGCCCCTCTGATCTTGATGGCCCCGAGCCATGATGCCTCCCACGTCGAGCCTGCTGCTGCCTCCGACGCCACTGCCTCTGCCAGCACGACGGCATCCAGGCTGATGGAAACCACCGACGCCGTTGTGCACGTGCCCTGCCCGATGATGCTGTCACATCTTCCATCTGCTGGGGTGCAGTTGCTGTGTTGTCCACCCCTGCTGGACCTCCGACTCCCAACTGTGGCAGGGATGGGATCCCCACCGAGCTGGCTGCATTGGTTGGGGCAGGTCCACAGGGGGCCCTGGTGGCATCTGGGCCGGAAGACGGCAAGGAGAATGACTGGTGTATAGCCTGCACAGATGAGGAGAGGGCCGCCAGATTGGCCAACACATGCAGGAAACCCCCGAACATGGCCGATCCCAATTGGGCCACGTCGGCACGGTGCACTTCGTGATGACGTGCGTGCTCCTCCTGGGAAGCACGCACGGCATCACAAATCACAGCCGTGCGCATCGCGACCCCAATCAGGACCTTCTCCACACGGCCAGGGGTTCCCACGTCCGCAGGTGGAGGGGAGGCAGGTGACATGGACATCCCCTCTACCTGCGGACGGGCATTGGACGGGGCATCCCTGCTGGTGCATGGTGGTGCACTCACAGGGTCAGGGACAGCGACATGCACAGGCCCCTCCACGGTGACCTGTGCTGCCTCCTGCCCCTGGCCCTGGACTGCACCACTTGCACCAGCAGGGATGCCCCCACCAGGCCCCATGTGTGCCCCAGTGGCGGCCTCCTCCTCCTCTGTGCAAACCACCAACCTGGATGGCTCCTCACCGTCTCCCACCGTAGCAGGCCCCTGTGGGGGCTCACCCACCCCTTCCGCTGCAGCCGTGGGGGCATCCCCGCCGCCTTGCTCCACAGCGCCGTCTCCGCCCTCTTCTTCACTAGCCGCTGCGTAGAGGGAGACAAAGAACACAAGCATCAGGGCACTGTACAATGGTCCCCTAGACAGGAAGCAATAGCAGATGAGCACCACTGTCAAAGTACACTTCCATCATGTCCCTCCACAACACATGGGTCAGTCCAGGCAAAACACACACAGTAACAGGCATGGTGCATGCCATGGACATTTCCATGCATGTCCAATGGACTCTTGAAACATTCAATGATATGTAACTCACATGCATCATGGCTCATGCCTATCACATGCACACACTTCACCTCAGTCACATCCATCTGGCCCCAAACACACCAAACACAGCAGATACAAGGGTAATTTGGCTGCTTCACTGAATCTGTGCATTGTCACACACATGTGTCATGCATCCATGGCATGCACAAGTCACAGACACGCAGGTCAGGCACACAGACATGGCTACCATATATGTACCTGGCATCAGCACCCATCCCTCACCCCCACCCATGTCCAGGTACAGAGACTGGCATGCTCTCATGTTCAAAATCTGCATAGGGCTCCCCATGCGGCATTTGAACACATGCAACAACCATGTGGGTCACACATCACTGGTCGCACATGCATTACCATGATGTCCCTGCACACATACATGCATACATGGCCTATGGCACACATACAGGCAAGTATCATAGAACCAGCACACCGCAACATGCCCTGTCTCACACAGTAATGCTTGGACACTTACCGCTCAACTCCAGACGGGCCTCCCTCTCAAGGATCTGGGCGTGGAGCGCTGGGCGTACGCGTTCCAGGACCCTCATCTGGATGGAACTCATGCGGCCCCGGCCCCCCTCCACGAGGCGCCGGGCCTTCACAAGAGTCCTGGACCTCAAGTCCTCCCAGCGCTTCTTGATCTTCAGGACGTTGCGGGTTGCCACCCCCTCCGCGTTGATGGCAACCACACAGTCGGCCCAGATCCTCTCCCGTCCTTCCTTGCTGGCGCGGGACGATCCAAAGAGGGCATCATACTGCCCCAGGACATGCTCCACCAGGACACCAATTTTGGTGGCAGTGAAGCTGGTGCCCCTCTGCCCCTCTGGCCTGGGGTTGCCACTGGTGCCAGATGTGGAAGTGCCCGACATGGCAACCCCAGAGGCAGGTGTGGGTGGGCAACTGGGTCCTGGGGCTGGGCTGTGGAGCGATGTAATCCCAGTCGGGAGTCTTCAGTTCCAGCAGGGGTGGACACAGCAACTGGACCCCTGCAGATGGCTGATGTGCAGGCACCAAATGGCAGGGCACGGTGGCAGCAGGCAGGCAGGCAGGCAGGCAGCAGCAGATGGCACGTGGGCTGCTCGGGGCACTGGGGGGCAGTAACTCGGCCTTCTGGGCAGGAGCGTGGTCTTCCGTGTGTTTTCGCGTGACCAACTTGATACGGAGTGATTTGGCACGTGAAAATCCTGCACGTCAGCGTGAAATCCGAGGAAAGGCCCTTAGCGCGTAAGCGCGTCAGCACGCATACGCGATTCTATTGGACCAGAGTCCCTCAGCGCGTAAGCGCGTCTGTGACGTGATCCGCACGGGTGTTCCCCACTCAGCACGTGATGACGGAGCACACGTGGAAATACTGCACGTCAGAGTGTCATCGCGTGTAATTGGACAAAAGTGCGCGTACACGCGATTGGCCTATGTACGTGTATTTCATGGGTGCGCGGGCACTTACACACGCAAGTACGTCAGCGCACCTGTATCCCGTGGTGCGTGGGAATTTCCACACGCTATTGGACTGGGAACTGGATTCCAGGGGTGCGCGGGTCACACGCTCGCCTAGAACACGCGCAAGGCATAAATTTGCGCACTTTAACAATAACAAGCTCAGACGCCAGGATGAACATCCTGAACGTTCCTAGCAGCAGTGGCAGTGGGCTACCAAAGGAGGAGGAGGAGGATAGTCAGGGCCAGAATATTCACACCCAGAACCAGCCTTTTCGGGATGCCTGATGACCAGGTGTATGGGAGGTACAGGTTTCCACCACACATAATACTGGACCTGGTGAGTGAGTGGGAGGATGACCTCACATCACCCACCCTGTGCTCCCAAGCACTCAGCCCCCTGGAGAAGGTCCTCAATGTACTGCACTTCTTAGCCACTGGATCATTTCAGCGGACAAGTGCCATAGTGGGTGGGGTGTCACAGGCCACCCAGTCACGCTGCCTACACCAGGTCTTGAACATCATCACTGCACGCCCATCAGTCCGCAGGCACATATACCTGCCCAGAACACCTGCAGAAAGGCATGCTGCCCTGGATTTTTATGGTGTGGCACGATTCCCCAAAGTGCTAGGTGCCATCGACTGCACCCATGTGGCTCTACGTCCCCCCAGGGCATCTGAGCACATCTATAGGAACCGCAAGCACTGGCATTCCATCAACGTGCAGGTAGCATGTAATGCCAAGGGAATCATCACCTCAGTATATGCCAACTATCCCGGGTCCACCCACGACAGCTTCATTTACCGAATGTCCACCCTAAGCCGGGACCTAGAAGCTGGGCGGCATGCGATACATGGCTGCTTGGTGAGTATGTATGCCACTGCACATGCATGCATGTTGGATACTGAGCAAGGTCACAACCCCACCAATGATACCAATCACCACCTCCACAGGGGACAGTGCCTACCCTCTCAGCCCCCACATGATGACGCCAATTCGGAACCCCACCACGCCACCCGAGGTAAGATATAACACAGCCCACATTACGACCCGGGGCATAGTGGAGCGCACATTCGTAGTGCTAAAGTCACGCTTTCGCTCCCTTGACCGTTCTGGCGGCCAGCTGTTATACGCTCCCCCAGTAGTGTGCAGGATCATAGTGGCAGCATGTGTCCTGCACAACGTTGCAACACGCCGGGGCCTGGCCGTGGACATGGTGGTGGCCCCACATCCCCAACCACATGCACAGCCGCTGCGCATGGGAGGGGAAAGGGCACGGGGGGAGGCAGCCCGTACACAGCTAGTGGCTAATTACTTCACATAGAAATCACACCCCTGTGGAGTGCACACTGCCCTGGCACATTCCATCTGACAATCAATGATGACTCAACCTGACACTGATCCTGAATGTCTGGAGAATGAACCGTGAATACCATATCAGCCTGAGATTGTTCACCTGGAAGTGTCACAATGTGTGCATCCCTACCCACACAGACACCACCAATGCAGTTTTGTGAAGTTACACATTCAAGCAGCTAAAATGAATACCCACTTGCAAAATGCAACAAGAGGACAGTGCCATGTCAGCCAACCCAACCCCAGCACCGCCACACGACACACCGTGCCATGTCATGCTATTTGCAGGTAAACAAAGTAATCCCCACAACATGAAACTAGTGTCACTATGTACAGTGTCCCTATTAGAAACCTGCAACACCTGAAATGCTCACAGCAATGCCGGACCAACAACATACTTGAGCACGTACTACCATTAACATGACTTCACAAATGTTACATATTAGTAGTCTCACCACCTGGAAATGCCTGCACTCCCACCACTACCAACTGTGCAGTGTTGGCGCCATGTAGAGTTGTAGGTGCACTGCTGCCAACATGGACCCCATCTCCAGACTAGAGGTCCTTGTGTAGACATGAGGAAGGGACCTGCAAATTGGGAGGTAGACACAGAAGATGAGTTACACATCAATGCAACATGCAGTGTACAACACAACAGCAATATGCACTAGGAATGTATACACAGTATTGACTACAGACTGCCCACACAGCTCATGGGAGTCCAACGTCACTGTGTAATTCACTGTCACTTGGGCACACCCTTTGCAAGCCCATGGAAACTGGAAGCAGGAGGGGTGTGTGTGACTCAAACCCAAGCATCTGAACCAAATACATTACAAGCCTGCATGTGCCCAGCCACAATGCAGCGTATGCCCACAGGAACCACGGAAGCCAACAAATCGTCCCAAAAAAATAGGGAATAAAATAAATAAAAATAAAAATAAAAATAAGAAACAATCAAAAATGGCCATTGATGGGCCCGGGGGGGTTGGGGAGGCCACCCAGGAGGTCCGAGGACAGGATGCACACCAGTACCCACTTGCGTGGATCCTGGGAAAATAAAACACCTCCATGGGCTCATGGCCCACACGGCTACCCTATTGTGGGAGTATCACTGCTGTCGCTATTATCACCCTGTGCAGCTGCATCCGGAGGTGGTTGCACTATGGGAGGCAGCCCACGCAAGGCCCTAGTCTGCTCCTCCATGGCTGCAAGCATGCGGGTGTGGTAGGTCTGGTTCTGGAGGATGAGTGTGCGGAGGTCCCCATGCAACAACTCACGGGATGCCCGGACCTCCGCCCTCGTTGCCTGCATCTCAGCTGAGAGCGTACGGGTGAGACGCTCCAGCTGCTGTTCTATCCTTTGGTGTGTTGAAGCCTCAAGCTCAACAAGAGTCGTCCTGAGGTGAAGGAGCTCCTGCCTCAGGGCTTCCCTGTGGCCCTGGGACTCAATGGAGATGGCCTCCTGCAGAGTCGCCAGTGCCGCCCGCCTGTCCCTGTTGGACCCCAACATGTCCTCCCTGTGTGACTGGCAGATGGAGTCGGTTGCCTGCTCTAGTCGCTCCATCAGCCTTTCTGGGGGGACAATGGAAGTGGCCACCCTATCCATGGCCTGAGCCATCATCTCGGATAATGCAGCCTGTTGGGTTGCCATACCGTAAATGGATTGCTCCCATGCGGTATTGCCAGGTGGCGTACGGCCACCACGTCGGCGGGCACCACACCTGTCTGGGGCAAGGCGAACTGCGCCTTGCTGTGCCGGCACTGCCTGAGGCTGCAGGACTGCATTCCCCCTCTGATCTGCTGGCCCAGGAACAGGATCAGATGTCGCGGAGTGTGACCCTGCATCCGTAACCACCAAAGGCGTAGCTGCCAACACTGACATCCCCATGGAGGGTTCTGACCCTGGTGCAGGTGGGTGAGACAGAACAGAATCCCTCCCTGGAACACTCACCTGCGACGACACGTAGGTCTCATCCGAATCAACACCTGAGTACAGCTCGGGGGAGGTGCAGCCAGAGACACCCCTTGAGAGCACGACCTGCAGCACTTGTGGGTTCTCCTCCACCACCACACCACGTCCCTCACTGGTGGTTGGTCGGCCCTCGGACCCCTCCTGGGTCTGCACCATCTCCACAACCCCAGCAGTATCAGGTGCGTCTTCCCCTGCAAAGACATAAAAACAAAGAAATGGAAACAGGCATTAGCACCATGGCACACAATGAGGGCTGAGAAGCAAGAGAACCAGTACTTGATTGACACATGTCCCACATGACTAAAACCCTCCCATGCATGCACCCTCACTGTGTATGAAGTGCAGGCAAATGGCACACACTGATGACACCAAGATGGAAGATGAACACATTTTCTGCATGCTGCCTGGCAGTGGCATCACACATTGGCCTGTGATTGCCAGGTGAAACACACATGCCATCACACAGATGGCATGTACCATTGCTATTGAGTGAAGATGGAGAGGAGGGCAGCACCTATTCATTCAGTCCAGTTCCCGCATGTAATCGCTTTTCTAATTCTAACAGGTCAGATTTTTCACCTGGAGCTGCCAGTCTGAAATGGTCCAATTGCACAGGGACATGTGTGTACAAATGATATCCAGGTAACAAAGTCACTCCACTTTACCATAGCCATGTCATACATGTGACTAGTGGACAGCGACATGCCTAGTAAAAGTGGGGGAATGCAAACAATCTGAATGAATGAACAGTGAAAAATAAGCAACTATGTTGTGGCAAGGTGACACTTCAAGGGCAACTGGCGTGCAGTTGGGCTAGATGTCTACTGTTGGCAGAAGGGAAACTGCTATGGCCAAATGCAGCTGCGCAGGAAGGATTGCATGAAGCACATGGCTGACCCATACGACTCAGGCGCACACACTCTCACCTGGCACACAAACAGAAGCCCTCACACACACCATGCACATGGATGACACACACATGCATGTGCACTCACCGGACAATGCCTCGTAATCAGCCAGATCTCCCATGCCTTGGATCTGTTC